>NC_080073.1:64593961-64907154 GCF_949987535.1 Balaenoptera acutorostrata | reverse complement strand
CTGAAGCCTGGCAATTACTGAATTTCTCAGTTGTGTCAGGCAATACCTACTTTTTCTACCTAAGTCAGTTTGAGTTTGGAATTCTCTCACTTGCAACAAAGGGAGCTGACTTAAAGGCTTTAGGTAGGAGTCCATGGTACCATTTTCTAATACTGAAGTCACTGTAACCTAGAGGGGCAAATTGAAAATACCATATTCTTTTTCTTTCTTTTTTAACTACACATAATTACTTTTTTTTCTTGTGATGAGAACTTTTAAGATTTACTCTCTTTTAAAAAAATATTTTATATTATATTGGAGTATAGCTGGTTAACAATGTTGTGTTAGTTTCAGGTGTACAGCAAAGTGATTCAGTTATACATATACATGTATATATTCTTTTTCAAATTTTTTCCTGTTTCAGTTATTACAGAGTATTGAGCAGAGTTCCCTGTGCTATACAGCAGGCCCTTATTGGTGCTTAGCAACTTTCAAATATACAATACATTATGATTAACTATAGTGACCATGCTGTCATAACATTCCCAGGACTTCTTTATGTTATAACTGAATGTTTGCCCCTTTTGATCCCCTTCACTCTTTTTACCGAACCCCTGTCCCCACCTCTGGCAACCACCAATCTCTTTGCTCTATCTATGAGTTCCGGTGTTTTTGTTTCTATTTTTGTTTTAGATTCAAAAAGAAGTATATGTCTTTCTCTGTCTGACTTATTTCACCTAGTATAATGGTTTCAAGGTTTGTTTATTTTGTAGAAAATGGCAGGATTTCCTTTTTATGGCTCAATAATATTTCATTGTGTGTATAAATACCACATTTTCTTTATCTATTCATCCATCATGGACACTTAGGTTGCTTCCATGTTCTTGGCTATTGTAAATAATGTGGCAATGAACATGGGAGTGCAGATATCTTTTCAAGTTAGTGTTTTTGTTTTCTTTAAATAAATACTCCAAAGTGCAATTGCTGAATCATGTAATAGTTCCACTTTTAATTTTTTGGAAAACCTCCATACTGTTTTTCATAGTGACTGCACCAATTTACATTCTTATCAACAGTGCATGAGGGTTTCCCCTTCTCCACATCCTCACCAACAGTTGTTACATCTTTTCTTTTTGATAATAACCATTCTAACAGGTGTGAGGTGATATCTCATTGTAGTTTTGATTTGCATTTCCCTGATGATTAGTAATGTTGAGCATCGTTTCTTGTACCTGTTGGCCATGTGTATGTCTTCTTTGGAAAAAATATCCATTCAGATCCTCTACTTATTTTTTAATTTTTTTTTTTTTGCTATCCAGTTGTAGGAGTTCTTCATGTATTTTGGATACTAACCCCTTATCAGTATATGGCTTGCAAGTACGTTCTCCCATTCAGGAGATTGCCTTTTCATTTTGTTGGATTCCTTTGCTGTACATAACCTTTTAATTTGATGTAGTTCCACTTATTTATTTTTTGCTTTTAGTGTAAAATCCAAAGGCATCATTGCAATGACTAATATCTATGAGCTTACTGCCTATGTTTTCTTCTTGGAGTTTTATGGTCTTAGATCTTTACACTCAAGTCTTTAACCCATTTTTAGTTAATTTTTGTGTATGCTGAAAATAGTGGTCCAGATTCATTCTTTTGCATGTGGCTTTCCAGTTTTCCCAATACCATTTATTGAAGAGACTTTCCATTCTCCATTGTATACTTTGGGCTCTTTTGTCTTAATTAATTGACCATATATGTGTGGTTTTATTTCTGGGCTCCCTATTATGTTCCATATGTGTCTGTTTTATATGCCAATACCATATTGTTTTGATTACTATAGCTTTGTAATATAATTTGAAATTAGGAAGCATGAAACCTTCAGTTTTGTTCTTCTTTCTCATGGTTATCTGGCTACTTGGGGTCTTTTGTGTTTTCATACAAATTTTGGAATTGTTTGATCTATTTCTGTAAAAATGCATTGGAATTTTGATAAGGATTGTAAAAATGCTATATTCTTATAAATACCTTACCCTACTATTTCACCTATCATTCCCAGACACAGACTTCTGTCTGTGAGATTAGGACTTAACTTGAAATCAAGCAATGATAAACCCTTTTCCCAGGACTTTAAATTGGGGACTAGGGATAATAAAGCAATGTTGCCCCTTGCAGCAATGATTTCAACCATGTGCACAAGCCAGTCTTATTAAATAAAACCTAGAAGGCAATGAAAAAACAGATCTAGAAGCATTGAACATTTCAATAAATTCCTCTTTTTTTCCTAAACGAACTTGATTACAGATTAAGACAAGTAACAAAGTAGTGATCAATACAAGACTTAAAGTCCAGGTCTGTTGGACAACAAAGCACATTCACACCACAACTGGAACCTACGTTGACACTTTTCTTATGTTCTCTTGGTGACTGATATGGCGCTTGGCACAGTGAATGCATTTTTGTTGCTTAGGTTCCTATGCTAATTTCATATTTGATAAATCTTTTTTTCAAAAATATTTTATTTAAACTTGTGTAGGAATCCCTTGAGCCAATGTCACTTGAGTTGTTTCCTATCACCTGCTTTATTCAAGAAGCAGCCTGGCTATGGGACAACTTTAATGTGTGTGCTCTACTGGGAATGCCCCATTTTGGCCAGGTCTTACTCCTGCATGGTAACCTGAGATCTTGTTTTCAGGTAAAATGTCACTGATTGAATAGCACCAAGTACTCCTGTACTGAGATAAAAAGCATGATAATGAGCAAAATTGTCTAGAATAGGAGGGGTGTCTGTGCCCTTTTGCTGAAAGACCATAACTTTTAATAGAGCAATATTTCTTCACAAATATTTTTTCTCCTCTGTAAATAACAAAAAAGGTGTTTTCAATCTGAACTTCCACCAGCATCAACCTCTGTATGAATTTGTACCATTTTTATGCCCATGTCTAAGTCCTGTGATCAGGTACAATATAATTTCTGAAAGTCATTTCTTGTGCTATTTCAGTCTATGATGATTTGGTGAAGAAAATTTAAAAGTCCATTGGCTTTAAACGTCTAACCTATACATTCTGTTTAAGTTCCTTGAAGAAAGAAAGAAAATCCCTGAAAATGACAGTGGTGAATGCTTCCAAGAAAGGTATATTGAGGGGTCAGTTCACAGACAGACATTTTTATTAGGAGGGTCTGAAATACATTTTCAGAATCTCCCCCTGTCTCAGCCTCATAGTCACAAAGTGGGTTAAATAATGTGCTGAGTCCAAGAGGTTTAGCCCAAGTCTCTCTTCATTTCATGTAGCAACTAGTAAAGGACTTTGAAGGTGAACTGAACTAGGTAAAAGTTCTGCATCTCCTGCCATTCTGATCAGTCATCCTCACCCATTCTTACCTAAAAGCTGGGTTTGACCCTAAGGATTCCTATTCCCTTTTTCCTCTGTAAGATTAGCAATCAGTGTGCAGAGCCTCTGGGGGAAGCAGGTTAGAGCAAAAGCTGATGGGATCCTGGGCTGGAGTCTAACTCTTAGTGAGTTTATCAAGCAATCAGGGTGTTTTTGTTGATAATTTGGATACAGTGTTTGATGGAGGGAAATTTACCAGGGGAAACATTCTCTAATGAACTTCAAAAGATAAGACTCATATTTCTATCATACTTTTTTTCTGCCAAATTAACTTTCAGCGGGCATGATGTAAGAGAGATAACATGAACAAAAAGAACTGCTGACTTTAACATGAACAAAAAGAACTGCCGACCTTAACAGAAACCAGGATCTTTGTGTAGTTTAAGGGGAATGTTCTTATTCTCATTTCTGACTAATCTGTTAGCTACTTGTTTAACATCCTCTTTATTTAACTCTTAAAATGTCTTTATTAGTATAACTGAGATGAAATTATAAAGAAGGAAATATTAGAACAGACTTTGAGTGTTTGCAGAAGCTGTCTTTATTGTTATCATATTTTCAAAGGGAACTGAGCAATAAAGATGAGAGGAACCTCACTTCCTTTCTGAATTCTTAACATCTGCATCTTAAAGCAATTAGTTACCATGTGATGGCAACTAATTCTGGTCTAATAAATATTGTGAAAATAATTACTGTTAACCTTTAAACTAAGGTTTTAGCAGCAACATGGACTGACATAGAGACTATCATACTAAGCGAAGTAAGTCAGAAAGAGAAAAACAAATACCATATGATATCATTTATATGTGGAATCTAAAATATGACACAAATGAACATACCTACAAAACAGAAACAGACTCACAGTCATAGAGAACAGGCTTGTGGTTGCCGAGGAGGAAAGGGGTCTAGGAGGGATGGGTTGGGAGTTTGGGTTTAACAGATGCAAACTAGTATATATAAGAGGGATAAACAACACGTCCTACTGTATAGCACAGGGAAATATATTCAATATCCTGTGATAAACCATAATGGAAAAGAATATGAAAAAGAATATATATGAAAAATAATATATATATACATATGCATAACTAAGTCACTGTGCTGTACAGCAGAAATTAACACATTATTAACACAACTATACTTCAATAAAATTTAAAATTATGAAAAAATAAAATTAAATAAAGTTTTATATAACTCTCTTAAAAGAGCCTGTGTTGCAGTATACAGGCTCAATCCTAATTTCTGCCATTACAACATAAAATAAAAATACAGACTTGGTAGGAAAGTTAAAACGACATCTAGAAACAGGCATTGCAGTTCTCTTTGACAACTCCTTTCTCCACCTGCCCCACTCCCATTGAGAAGATTAAAGCTACATTTCTCCCTGGAGGTAGAAAGTTAATGAGAAAATCTAAGGGCACATATTCAATTTCTTCTCTTTCACAACCCTCTCTTAGGATAAAGGACTCAGCTGCCCTTTATTTTTACACTGCAAAACACAAAGGATCCAAGGGCTTCCCTGGAGCCAGAGCAGGTGAGGAATGGAGAGCACATCTGCCTCCTCACTGCTTACCTATCCCCATTCACCTTGTCTGGGGTCTATCGTGAACCTCCACTGCCACTACAAAGTGGGGACATGTGGCTTCTACTTGTTCACCTGCTGGCAACCGCTTCCAGAACCCCATGGCCCTTTAGGGATTTATAAAACCTAAAGATGTTTTAAAGGAATTTATATGAGTTAATGGTAATAATTCATATATTTTGATCTAGAAGGAGAAGTTTTAAATAGTGACAACAATAATAATAGGGGAAAGGTGGGGGAAGGGATAAATTAGGCGTTTCGGATTAACATATACACACTACTATATATAAAATAGGTAACCAACAAAGACCTACTGTATAGCACAGGGAACTCTACTCAGTATTCTGTAATAACCTATATGGGAAAATAATCTGAAAAAGAATGGATACATGTATATGTATAACTGAATTACTTTGCTCTACACCTGAAACTAACACATTATAAATCAACTATACTCCAATATAAAATAAAAATTAAGAAAAAAACATCTAACACTTATGTACCTATTACAGCGGGTCAGGCAGTGTTCTAGGACAAAAATAAAATTATGGATTTGAAACATAGGGTATAGATTGTAACTAATCCTATAGCATGACTACAATTGATATGGTCAACATCCATCCCACTCCATTCATAATTGTTTCTGTATTTCAAAATCTAGAAAACTAAGAACCGCATCTCCCAGATACTTAGAGCCAGGGTTTTGGATGAAAAGTAGTTTCCACCAATTAGGTGCATTCATATGAGATTCAGAAGGTATCAGTGAGGCTAAAGCCCTTTTTTTGCTGCTGCTTCTAGAAGCATGCCCGATTGTGGAAATGTGGATATTGATAACAGCTGTTCCTTTGATACCTGGATTGTTGTTACAATTTTACACCCTTAAATTAAATAATTCCAGTGGCAGCCTCCTACTTCCTACTCCTCCAGTCCTGAGAAGGAGAGCACCTTATTCTCTGTATTAAATTATTCTCTTCTTAACAATTTTGAAGGGACTTCTGTTTCTTAAACTGGAATTTGTCTGATACCATATCTGAAACCATAAACATCTGCATACAACAGACCTACAATGAGGGAAATCTGCAAGTGTTACCTTACCTGGTAGGATCTGAAGACAACGGTGATCTGCTTATGGTTGAAAAATGAAATATTGGCAGCGCATCGACAGCCAAGGCAGAAAAGTGACTTAAATGATCATTAGTAAGTGCTGAAACAACATGACAGGGGAAGTCAGATCTTGGTGGACCAAGTAGGGGGGAAAATAGGACACGGTTGAATGAGGATCACAGGCCCTGTAGAGTGGGCAGATTAATCCTGACAGCTCTGGGGGCATTCAAAAGTACTTGAAAGAAATTCCATCAAGAGAATGAGAAAACAAGCCACAGATTGGGAGAACATTATTGCCAAAGATATACCTGAATAATGAACTGTTTTATTTTTAATCTCTCTACCACTTTTCTCCTTTGGTAATCATAGGAATGTTTTCTATGTCTGTGAGTCTGTTTCTGTTTTGTAAATAAGTTCATTTGTATCATTTTTTTAGATTCCACAAATAAGTGATATCATATATTTGTCTTTCTCTGTCTGACTTACTTCACTTAGTAAGATAATATCCAAAAGATACAATAAAGAAACTATGAAACTATGGTACATCCATATAATTAATACCACATAGCCATTAAAATTATATGTGGTAGAATAGTTAGTAAAATGAAAAGATATTGAAATGCTATAGTGAAAAAGTCAGCTCACAAAATAATATAATGATTCCTTAAAAAATGAAATACAGATATGTAATACACAGATATAGAAACAAAAATACTTGAAGGAAATGTGGCAAAATGAGTAGAGTTTTCTCAGGGTTTTTTTTTTTTTTTTTTAAATTTTCTCCATTTTGATTATCAGCATTTTCTACATTCCTGAATGAATAACAAACATTTTTTAAGAGAGCATGTAAAAAGTGAATATTGAAAAAGAATATGATAGAGAGAAAACCAATTTAGAAATGATAACCTTGACAATACCCACTAATATTTAAAATAACAAATTCCCTGAGACATGTCGATGGAAGATGGAGATCAAATGTTTCCTGTGTAATATCCTGGCAGTTACTCATCAGTTCACTGAAGCAAGCTGCCAGCACAACCTTGTAAATATAATCAAAGTAGCAAAGCAAAGCCATAGACAACTATCTCTGCTCACTCTTTTTTTTTTTTTGTGATACTTTATTTATTTATTTTTAACATCTTTATGGAGTATAATTGCTTTACAATAGTGTGTTAGTTTCTGCTTTCTTGATAGCAAGTGGCAGTGGTGGAGATATTGAAGGTTATGGAATATATACAGGGTGGCATTTTTTAGTAAATAATACACATAATTTCAATAGCAGTGATCTCCAATCAATACAGAAGAATGTGTACCACATTTATCAGCCATGACATAGAATTCAGTCAAATAAAATGCTGGTCCTTGATTATTATTTCCATTAGTCTTGCAAAACAAATCTTAGCATACATTAAAGCTAAATTAGCATTGGTATCTTAGGAAAAAAAACAACTTTGTTTTTACCAAGTGTCTCAATTGTGATTCATATATATTCAGACAGTGAAAAATGATTTTTATTATACTGCTATTTTCAACTCATGGAAAACATAGCTGTCAATTTAAGTTAGGTTAGTAGTGAGATAGCCATAATTAGAAGATGTGTGACTTCCCTGGTGGTGCAGTGGTTAAGAATCTGCCTGCCAATGCAAGGGACACGGGTTCAAGCCCTGCTCCAGGAAGATCCCGCATGCTGCGGAGCAACTAAGCTCATGAGCCACAACTACTGAGCCCACCTGCCACAACTACTGAAGCCCACGCACCTAGAGCCCATGCTCTGCAACAAGAGAAGTCACCGCAATGAGAAGCCCATGCACTGCAACAAAGAGTAGCCCCTGCTTGCCACAACTAGAGAAAGCCCATGTGCAGCAATGAAGAGTCAATTCAGCCCAAAATAAATACATAAATAAATAAATAAATAAATAAATAAATAAATAAATTTATTAAAAAAAAAAAGATGTATCCTCCAGAGTACCTCTAAGAATAATATTGTTAAAGTAAACCTTGGCAGATCTTATATGATATATCTACTAAAAGGTTGATAAATAAAATAGAAATGTAACCATAGGAGTAATGTAGAGAATGATAAAAAATACTTTTATCATGAACATTAAAAACATTATTTCTAAATATTAAGGAATTATTGTTGTTATGAAAATATGATTATGTCACTCTCTCATCCTGCAATGTCTGAGTTTAGTAAACCATAGGACCCAAGGAATTATACATGTGACATATTACTGCAAACAAGTCTGTCTGCTCAGAATAATCAGGAATAAATAATTCATCAGGTACGCTGCAGGTGTCCAGGCATCCTCTGTCGTGCTCATCTTTACCAAAAATAAACTCCAGAGCTGCTGGACTTGCTTCTGGTTCTCCAAAGAAGAGCCCAACAAGGAGCTGCCATTAAGTTTTTTTTTTTTTTTTTTTTTTTTTTTTTTAGAGCTAACTGTGGAGTCAGATCAATGTCAGGAAGAATAAAAACTGATCTCCTTGAATGTCATACTCAAAGAAAGTGTTAGTCTGAAATGAATAGACCTTATAAACTTCCCTAACACCCACAGACATTTTTCTTACTAATATGGTTCTAAATGTATGACGCCAACTCAGTGTTTGTGATGGGAATACTTCCTTTGTCAGCCAAGGATGGAGTGTTATGTTCTGTACTACATGCTCTTCCTGAAATTCTTACAGTATCTTTATCCCAGTTGGTTTATTCTACTCTGTTTCTGCTAGTGATTGACTTTTTGGCTCCATATTAAAATATACAATAGGTTTTTTGGCTTTTCTTTTATTCCAGACAGTCTAGCGTAAAACACTGCCACTGGACACATAGGATAGGCATTAGTCCATCTTTATTTGTCTGGAGACTTTCAGATTTAGAAGGGGTAAGTCACCTATGAGCCTGAGTTCACAATGTTGTTAAATGATGGATCGATATGTATCTGACTTAAAGCTTTTTAAAATATAATTCTTTCTATTTTATTTGTGGCACCCATGGCTCTCATACATTTAAATTTATTTAATGTTGGCTTTGTGTTTATATAAATACCTCTTCTGTGGGTGTCATCTCTCCCTACCTATCTGCCAAGTAGGAGAGCTGTTGATTGACTCAGGAACAATATAATATAACCTCAATAATTAGGTGGCTGACCAGGTTCACTTCAGTTCAGGGTTGCATCATATTACCAGTGTTTCCCTAGCACTCCCCACCCCAACACTACCTACATCTAGATGGAGCTAGACACCTAGCTTATGCCAATGGAAAGTAAACAAAGATATGCATGTTGCCCACAGGCCAAGAGCATTAAAAAGAAAGTTGCTTTCTTCATCCTTCTTTTTTTCAGACATTTTTCATGGCTTGTTCAAGGTGAGCATAATTAACTTGTAAGCTGCGTGGAAAACATAGCAGAGTCGCAGAAGTCGAGAAAAACCAGCCCTAAAAAACATTTGCAGGGAACTAGGCACCAATACCTGTTTTAGACTTCCATTAATGAGAAATAAACTTCTATTACACTTAAGCCATTATACACCCTGAGGTTGGTTTGTTATAGCAGCTGTCATCACACTGCTTTGGTCCTCGGACTACTTCCATGCTCTGAACACCTTCTTAGTGGTGGGTACTCTTCCCTAAACACATTCTATCCACTCACTTTTCTCAGGGCTCAACATGAAGACCCTTTGCTAGATCTGTTATTTGCTTAAGGTAATAACTCTGGGGAGTAGTTTTAGGGTCCTGTTTTTACCTAGGCAAAATATGGACAAAGTCTTCATTTCAATTGAAAGGATGGGCTCTGTGACAAGGTTGCCAGGAGTTCCACCTGACATGGGTCAAAAGAAGCCTAGATCCCTCCATTCATTCAAGTTTCATTCCACAAATAGGAACTGAGGACCTGTTGTATGCCAAATATTGTACTATGTTCTAAACTCAAAAATTAAATAGGGCACAGCCCTCCCTCCAAGAGCCTACCACCTGGTACTTACTGTGAAGCACTGTGAGTCCTCTAGTCAGAGTGACTGAATTTTAATTTTGGCTTCCTGACATATTAAGAGTGATCCAAGTAAAATCATGTAGCTTTTTTGTGCCTTTGTTTCCTTATATGTAAAAGGGAAATGATAATAATACAAATGTTACAAGGCTATGGTGAGAATTCATTGAGATTTTTGTAGAGTTCCTGGCAGAGTTCTTAGGAACTTGCTAGAGATCAATAGATGTTAGATCATTATTAAATGTTGAGAGCAAGGTATATGCAGGACCAAATCATGTAGGGCAGTGCACCTTGAACACTAGGGTTGATATGAATCACCTAGGACTTATTAAAATTCAGATTTTGATTCACAGATCTGCAGTGGGACCTGGATTCTGCATTTCTAGCAAGCCCAGATGATGCTAATGTCTCTGATCCAAGGACCACTTTTTGGTATAGCAAAGTCTAGACCCACGTTGTCCAATAGAACTTTCTGTAATGATGAAATGTGCTATATTTGTTCTTTCTAATATGGCAGCTACTAACCACCTGTGGCGTTTGAAATGTGGCTAGTGCAATGGAGAAACTGAATTTTTAATTTTGTATTTATTGTTTTTTTAGTTTTTATTTATTTACTTTTATTGGGGTATGGTTGATTTACAATGTTGTGTTAGTTTCAGGTGTACAGCAAAGTGAATCTGATATACATATACATATATCCACTCTTTTTTAGATACTTTTCCCATATAGACTATTACAGAGTATTGAGTAGATTTCCCTGTGCTATACGGTAGGTCCTTATTAGTTATTTACTTTATATATAGCAGTGTGTATCTGTCAATCCCAAACTTCCAATTTATACCTCCCCCCACCTTATCCCCCCTCCGGTAACCATGAGTTTATTTGCTACATCTGTAACTCTATTCATGTTTTGTATATAAGTTCATTTGTAGCCCTTTTTTAGATTCCACATATAAGCAATATCATGTGATGTTTGTCTTTGTCTGTCTGACTTACTTCACTCAGTATGACAATCTCTAGGTCCATCCATGTTGCTGCAAATGGCATTATTTCATTTTTTTTAATGGCTGGGTAGTATTCCATTGTATATTTGTACCACATCTTCTTTATCCATTCCTATGTTGATGGATATTTAGGTTGATTCCACATCCTGGCTATTGTAAATAGTGCTGCAGTGAACATTGGGGTACATGTATCTTTTCGAATTATGGTTTTCTTCAGATATACGTCCAGGAGTGGGATTGCTGGATCATATGTTAGCTCTATTTTTAGTGTTTTAAGGAACCTCCATACTGTTCTCCACAGTGTCTGTACCAATTTGTATTCCCACCAACCATATAGGACGGTTCCCTTTTCTTCACACCCTCTCCAGCATTTATTGTTTGTAGATTTTTTGATGATGGCCATTCTGACCAGTGTGAGGTGATACCTCATTGTAGTTTTGATTTGCATTTCTCTAATAATCATACTCTGGTTTCTCTTCAGATTGTATAAATCTTTCACCTTGTATTTATTGTTAATAAATGCAAATTTAATTGGACATATGAAGCTAATGGCTAGTGTATTCAACATCAGAGGTCTAGACCAGTAGTTCTTAAGACTGGCCACATGTTCAAGCAAGGATCAGTAGCTAAGAATAAATGTGGAGGATTGGGTTACATAATCATTGACATAGTGAAATTATCTTCAGAAGTTTGAAATTACCTTGAAGATTACTAGAAGAACTGTTGCTCTTTAGAGGTTCCATTTACCCTAATGTTGGTCAAACAGTGGACCAGGTGGGACCACCTGTATTGCTTGTCAAACTGCATTAGTTAGGAGGAATGCATTCAGCTAGGAGGAATTGAAAATCCAAATTACTGTGGTTTAAACAAATAAGTTTCCCCTCTTCAAATAACAAGCATTTCAGGGACAGGGAGTGGTTGGTTGGTCCAGCTGGTTAACAATGATCTCAGAGACACAGATGCTAGTTTTCTCCTTCAACACTTTAAGCCTGTTAGCTTTTGTCTTCAAGCTTGTAGCCTCATGAGCCAGGATCCTTAAATCAGCTTCAGGTATCCATATTCAAGACAAGGTTGAGAAGCCCAGTCAACCTGCACCTGTACCATTTTATTAGCATACTTACATCCTATTGTCAAGGGTGGTTGGAAAAATTAATATTTAGCTGGGTGCATTGCTGTGTCAAAAAAAACCCCTAAAATTTTGGCAGCAAGTAAGAAAGTGGGGTTGATACTGGTTAGGCAACCAATAGTGTCACACATACAATATCAAATTATTATTTATTTGTGCAAACATGAATAAATATATTTTTTTAAATAAGTGAGACATCAGTAAGAGATATCAATTATCCATATTCACTACGAATTTAAAAGAAACTGATGAGGGGATAAAACTATGACATGAATGAATTAGTGGTAAGCATTGAATCCTTTTGAATAATAAATGAATATAAATAAATGAAATTATGGTTACTATGTTGAATACAAATGTTAAAATATTTTGTAAAAAGCCTCAAAATGTCCAAAGATGATCAGTATTAATAGAATGGGTAAAACAGTTACAAACCCAACCAATAAATATCAGGAGATTAGTAAAGTGGTAGAGAGGAAAAATGTAATTCACTGCTCTGTTAAGTTGAGAAACATAGCTTATGTGTTTAAGTAATTATTTTAAGAGAAGAAAAGTAAATGCAAATATAATTTTTAAAACAAGCTATGTACCTTCTAAATCACTGCAGAGTTGAGGGGCTCAGATCAAGTTTTAAAGAAATGGATGAGATTTTTTAAAAATAAAAAGAAAAAAAATCAAAGAAGCAGTAAGCCAAAGCTTGACATAAAATTACAATACATCAAGCCCATCTGTTATAACAATACATATAGTAGGAAAATAGCGTATGAAAAAACTACTCAGCTTGACTCAAAAAAGAAAAATTTATTGTATGTTATATGTAATAACTATACTACACAGAGATTTAAATATGCAAACAGTAAAAGAACAAAGAAATACCAGACAAACCACACAAAATGAAAAATAATATTAATAAAGTTATAGTTTATAATATATAATATGCAGTATTATATATAATATAAATATATGTATTTATACATATACATATATATACATATACACATACACATATATATAAAATATATGCTGCATATAAAAAGTATCAACTATGATGAATCTATTTTATAATGACTCCAAAATGACTTTGCAAAACTCATAATAATCCTAAAGTTTTATGTATTATTTGACATAACCCTGAAATATAGATTACAAACCTACTGGAAACATAAGAAGAATTTAGCAAAAATCAATATTAATAAAATTGTTTTATCATTCTGTTCTCAGTTTTTAATGAACTAAGATAAAATTTCAGCAATATAAGGTAGTTCTGAATATTTTAATTGATGGCCCTAGTAGATATGTGTCCTGGAATCAAAGACACATCTTGGGATACATGAAGCATGAATTTAAATTAGTCATATTTATGGACGTGTAAAACGTAATATCCAAAAAAAAACTAGAAATAGACCATTTCACCACACTCTTATAATAATAAAATCAAAATAATAAAAATTAAGGAGGAAGTCTTCCAACTATTGGAAATTTAAATTTTTTCTTGAGAAAACTAGAATCAAAGATGAAAATAAAATGGCAATTGTGGCATATATAGAAAAAAACATAATCTTAAGAACATATATATCAAGCTTATGAGATAGAATGCAGAATTTCTTCAGAGGAAAAATGTGGCACCATATATACTTTTATTACATGACAAGAAAAAAATAAAAATAAATGCATTCGGCACTCAGCTAAGAAGGGAGAAAATAAATTTTAAAAATATTTTTAAATCATAGGATTAAGGAAAAATAAGTAAAAGATGAAAGTTATTAAATTAGAACACAGAAAATTATAAACTAGATATGTGATGGAGACCCAAGATGAGAAAACCATTTCCTTCTTTCCTTATTGGAAGGAAGTATTCAAGTATATATAAAAATATTCAATTTGGTGAGATGTCATTTCTTGTTTCTATAGGTTGGAGAAGTTTTATAGAATTGTGAACATCCCATAACATTTTACAAAACAGTTCTCTACTAGTATCACATGCTTCCAAACAAAGCATGTAGTCATCTCAAACTTCAGGAAATACCAAATCGTCCTCTCAGGGGAGATGTATTACTCCAGCTCGCTTTAGCTGTCATTGTGCCCTGTGATGCACATCCAGGGTGTCTGCAGGTCTGTCCCCATCAGGCCATAATTGTTGCCTCTGCTCCCACATGGAACACTGACAGTAAGAAATAGCTCCGTTCTGAGCAATCCCTGCTATAACTTAATGATGAACATGCTGAAGGGTAATTTTCCTTTACCAACCCAGCCTTCTGAATCTCCATTTGTAAATTGATAAAGAACTCTCTTCATGGATTTTGAACAACATATTTCTTATTCAGTACCTTGGAATCTCTTGCCATCTTGCAAATGAATTGCAGCAAACAATGCGAATGGCTAATTGGTAATGCTGGGAAAATGGCACTCCATCAAAGCGATTATGTGAGGGAAATGGAAATCTTTGCATGCTTTTGTTATTTGTGTTAAACATATGTCAGGGAAGATATCTGATATATGTCAACTAAACAATCATTACAGACTCCTCTTAGTAAAGTAAAGCCACAAAGTACAACAGGTCATTAGAATTCTGACAGTGTGTTCAGTGTGATTTCTAAATATAGAACATTCTACAAAGCACTTGCCATTCACATCACTATGAAGCCTCCTTATGTTCTGTATCAAGGGGTCCATACATGATGAAACAAAGAAACCTGGTCTCCAATTCCAAGCCTTCAGTCCCTACCTGGTAGATGGGTCTCTTTATTTAGAACACAAATCTAAACTTGTCCCCAAATGATGGCCCTATCACATGCTTGGTTGATTTCTTATGTATCCTTGGAAAAGCCACATTTTCCATCTGTGCAATATTGTCTCTTTTAGTAATCAGGGTTAATAATTATTGTCAGAACATGTACATTAATTCATTTGTTGTTATGTGCAGGCAAATTCAACTCTGAAACTAGTATACTGCAAAGCTGTGTTCTATGGACAAGCACTTCTATGGATTAATATACATATTTACAGTAGTCTAATATGAAAAATTAAGACTATGTGGTATTCACGTTCTCAAGCTTGATTTTTGTAAGGGATGTGAGGTTTATCACAGTGGAGGAGAAAAACCATTAAGGTTAAAGTTAGAAGTCTGAATTTAGTCTCGATTTCACCAATTAGCTCTGTGAACTTTCATGAACCATTTACTTGTCTGGGACTCATATTCTTTACATGTAGTATCAGGGTAATACTCTTAACTATTCTATATCACTTTAATATGTTGGGTTCTCTAAACTCTAATAAGATGTTTGAAATTTTAGGTATTATTTTTACTCTTGTTGCTCTTTTTTGAAAATTTTATTGAAGTATAGTTGATTTACAACATTGTGTTAATTTCTTCTATACAAAAAGTGACTCAGTTATACATATATATATTTATTTTCATATTCTTTTCCATTATAGTTTGTCACAGAATATTGAATATAGTTCCCAGTGCTTTTATTGGTAATAGTTACAGGAATGGTTGATGGTACTGGCCTGGCCAAAATGTTCATTCGTTTTTTGTTTTTTTTTTTTTCAGTAAGATGGCTCTAGTAGCATTTAGTTGTGTTTAACTTCATAAAACAATTTTGTTAGATTGTATGTGACTGCTGTCATAACAGCATGCACTTAAAAAAAGACATCAAAATTGGTGAATTTTTGTGTAGCCATTTTAATGTTGAAGATGGAAGAAAAAAAGCAATATTTTTGGCATACTATGTTTATTGTTTCAAGAAAGGTAAAAACACAACTGAAATGCAAAAGAAAAAAGAAAAAGATTTGTGCAGTGTATGGAGAAGGTGCTGTGACTGATTGAACATGTCAAACGTGGTTTGCGAAGTTTTGTGCTGGAGATTTCTCACTGGACAATGCTCCACGGTCAGGTAGACCAGTTGAAGTTGATAGCGATCAAATTGAGACATTAATTGAGAACAATCAACGTTATACCACATGGGAGATAGCTGACATATAATATCCAAATCAAGTGTTGAAAATCACTTGCACCAGCTTGGTTATGTTAATCGCTTTGATGTTTGGGTTCCACATAAGTTAGGTGAATAAAACCTTCTTGACCGTATTTCCACATTCGATTCTCTACTTAAACGTTATGAAAATGTTCTGTTTTTTTTAAAAATTGTAAGGGGTGATGAAAAGTGGATACTGTACAATGACGTGGAATGGAAGAGATCGTGGGGCAAGCAAGATGAACAACCACTAACCACACCAAAGGCCAGTCTTCATCCAAAGAAGGTGATGTTGTGTATATGGTGGGATTGGAAGGGAGTCCTCTATTATGAGCTCCTTCTGGAAAACCAAATGATTAATTCCAACAAGTACTGCTTTCTGTTAGACCAACTGAAATCAGCACTTGACAAAAAGTGTCCAGAATTAGTCAACAGAAAACACAAAATCTTCCATCAGGATAACATAAGATCGCATGTTTCTTTGAAGACCAGGCAAAAACTGTTACAGCTTGGCCGGGAAGTTCTGACTCAACCTTCATATTCACCAGACATTGCAACTTCAGATTTCCATTTATTTCAGTCTTTAGAAAATTCTCTTCATGGAAAATATTTCAATTCCCTGCAAGACTGTAAAATGCACCTGGAACAGTTCTTTGCTCAAAAAGATAAAAAGTTTTGGGAAGATGGAATTACGAAGTTGTCTGAAAAATGGCAGAAAGTAGTGGAACAAAAGGGTGAATACGTTGTTCAATAAAGTTCTTGGTGAAAATGAAAAATGTGTCTTTTATTTTTACTCAAAAATGAAGGCACTTTTTGGCCAACACAATAGAATCATGACATTAAATATTTTGTTTTGTTCAAATGTCATTAAAAAACAGACTGTTCTGAACAACATATAACACTGAAGTTAATTTGATTTTAATACCAATGTCTTACAATCTTTGTAGTTCTTAGCTATAGAATTAAGAGTCTGACCAGCCTGCAAGAAAACTTTCCAGCCGAGAGAAATGCTAAGTAGTAAAGCCCAGGTCTTTTATCAAGAGCCAGTGCTCTCCCTTAGTTGCTGGCTCTTTTCTCACCTTTGCTGGGGTGCTGGCCCTTGTGTGCAGTGGGAAGGGGAAGTGAAATGAAAGTGAGTTTCCTTCGCAGTGGTCTGAATTGAATATTCCTTGAAGACTTACAAAGAGCAGGTGGAGATGGGTTGCTGCTAAGGTTCTCTGGAGAGCAAACTGTGAGTTGCAGGTTAACTGAAAGATGTTTATCAAGTAATGGCCTTAGGACAAATCCCTCTGGAGAGAAGGGAAAGGCAGCAGCAATGGGCAGAGGGAGAAGCTGGGATTCAGCCTTAGTGGTAGCCTAAGAGACCCCACAGAGAGGCTCTACAGCTATTGACCTTCCAGAGTTGTTAAGATTCAGGCAGAGTTGGCCTGACCTCTTTATGCAAGGATTGGTCCAACATTCTTTGTGGGCTGCCCTGGGAAGGGTGGGATGTTTCTGAAAGCAGCTAGCAGCAGCTGAGGCAAGCTTGAAGGGGCAGCTGCTTAAGCCTATCTGCCAGCAACTGGGACATTAAGACCCTCTTTGAAAGGGAATCTTGGAACATCACAAGGTTCACAAGAAGCCCCACTAGCTACAGAGGAGAGGTAAGGGAGTGGAGAGAAAAGAAAATTAATGAATTTAATATTTATTATGTTCTAGGTGCTGGACTAGACATTGTCTTGGTTATATCATTTAACTATTGCTACTCTCTGTGTGTTTAAGTGGTTACTTTATTTTACAGGTGAGAAAACCAAGTTTCAGAGAAGCTAAGTATTTTGCCCCAATTCACATAGAAAAGAGGTGGCCAAAGAAATGTTGCTTGGGCACAGGGTTCATGTCATTAACTAGTTCCTGATCCTGCCCTAGAGAAAAGACTAAGAATCCTAGGAAGTCAGATTGCAAACCTAAATAGGATTCCTCCCAAAGTCATCCCTTCTCTTTTATCACAATAAAACTAAACACCCTATCTAATTATTTTTGACTTGGACATCATCATTGAACTAAGAACAAACATTTAATGGCCAATCAGTTGAACACACATTCTGGAGTAGCTTTATTGTGTCTTTTATAGTACAGAGAATTTCTAAAAATGCTAAAATAGTAATAAGAAAAATGTTACACAGTGTTACATCAGGATTTATACCTTGGTTTTTTGAGTAATTCAAGCAAAGTCTAATGGAAAAATAATGAGGAAGAGAACTGATTCAAATACTTACAGTCCAAAAGCCAATGAACATTGCTGTCCTGTTGTTCACTGTTTAATACAGCACAACAGTTTTCTAGTTCTGAGTGAAGTTATGTTTCATGAAGTGAAAAGCTTCTTATCAGTTAAATCAAATGAGTTCCAAATTGCAAACTTCCAATATATTATGGCTTTCATAATTCATCTTCAATAACACAAGGAAATGAGAGAGAAAATAATTCCATATGAAAGTTGAAGTCAGCTTCAGCAGCTCATAACAATTATCACTCTCAAAAGCTGGTACAATGCCAGATAATATGTTATTTCAAAACTACAGTTACTTTTTCTATGTATTTTACTTAAACTAATTATTGATCATATTAATAATTTCCACTGAGTCTGTTCTTTCAAACAGCCAAAGAAGGATTATTAACCCAAAGCTTCCAATTGATAGATTTAGAAACATATCCTTAAAACAAACAAAAATAAATAAAAATAGAAACACTCCTTCAAACTTTTAATAAGGAAAAAGAATGTCTTTAATATTTCCTTGTCTACTTAATTCTTTTCTTGTCATAGCAATTCTACTAACCTGGAAATAGAGATGACACCAGTACATTACCTGTCTTCATGCTAATAAAACACAGCACTTTTCATGTTCATTGTACGAAATAGTGACACACTTTGTTGTAAAAAATGCTTGTCTTTCTAGATAGGTCAACTCTGATTAATGGAAATATAACTGAACTTGAAATTCAAAGACATGGGCTCTCAGCCTGACTATGCCACTTATGGGTTGTATGACATAACTTGACATGGCACCTCTGAGCTTCAATTTTCTTATTTTTAAAATGGATATACAAAATAATTAACCCTCATGGGTGTTGGGAGGATAAATTTAGTTAATATGTGTGAAATAAACTTTGGAAACATTAAATACTAATGCCTATGCATAATATAAATCATGTTCCAATGGGAGACTGCCAATTAATATGGACAGTAAGAGTATATGAAGGAAAACCTTCAAGACGGTGGAGGACTAAGACATGGAGCTCACCTTCCTTCCCACAAATACATCAAAAATACATCTACATGTGGAACGACTCTTACAGAACACCTACTGAATGCTGGCAGAAGACTTCCACAAAAGCAAGAAAATCTCCACATAAATGGGTAGAGCAAAAGAAAAAGAAAAAAAATGGGACAAAATAATAGGTACAGGACCTGTGCCTCTGGGAGGGAGCTGTGAAGGAGGAAGTTTCTGCCCAGTGGGAAGCCCCCTCACTGGCAGGTACAGGGGGGAGCTTTGGAGCCTCAGAGGGGAGTGCAGCAACAGGGGTGTGGAGGGCAAAGTGGAGAAGATCTCACACAGGGGGATCAGTGTCTGCTGACCAGCACTCCCAGCCTGAGATGCTTGCCTGCCTATGGGGGCAGGTGGGGGCTGGGAGCTGAGGCTCGGGCTTCAGAGGTCAGACCCCAGGGAGAGGACTGGGGTTGGCTGCGTGAAGATAGCCTGAGGGGGCTAGTGTGCCACAGCTGAGGGAGTTCGGGAAGAAGCCTGGGCCTGCCAGAGAGGCAAGGGACCACTGTTGTGGGGTGTGCTAGGAGGGGAGGGCCCACCACAGGAGCTTCTTGCTCCATTCACTCACAGACAGCAGGGCACCACCTACACAAGCTCCAGAGATGGGTGCGAGCCACGGCTGTTTTCTCAGACCCCAGAGGCAGGCACGACAGCTACAGCTGCCGCTGCTGCCACCTAGGGTCCTGTGAGCAAGTGTGCACTAATCAGCCACTGCTTTTGTTCCCTCTTGCCTGGGCAGGGAACAGACGCTTGAGGGTGGCCCACATGTAGAGGTGGGGCCAAAGCCAAAACTGAACTCCAGGGGCAGTGCGACCAAAGAAGAGAAGTGAAAATCTCTCCATGCAGCTGCAGGAGCAGTGGATTAAATCCCTGTAATCAGCTTGGTAAACCCTGCATCTATGGAATATCTGAATAGACAATGAGTCTTCCCACAAATGAACCTGCAGACTTTGGGGGCAACTGTGGACTATGGGGGCAAGTACACGCAGGAGTCAAGCAAGATCAGAGTCTGAGCTGGCCCCACAATGCCCACAGCAGGTCCAGAGACTTACCTAGAAGTACTGGAGGACTTCCTGGGCAGCCAGGGATTGGCCTTGGCTCACTGAGGGGTAAGGACACTGACAGCTGAGGCCCCAGGAAATATTATTATTATTACTATTATTTTTTAGCTTAGTTCTGTTGTTTTACTTTTTTTATTATTCTTTTAATTTTTAATTTACTTTTTTATTTTGTTTTCTTTTTTATGCTTTTACTTTTACTTTTTTTTCTATTTCTACTTTACTTTTTGGTTATATTGTGTTTTTTCCGTGTTTTTGTTTTTTACCTTGTTTTGCGTTGTTTTTTATCTTCTTTTTAATGATATTTTATATTTTTCAATTTTAACTTTACTGTTTCTTATTTTGAGGTTTTTCCTTTTGTTTATCTCTTTCTTCTGTTTTTAACTTTTTTATCATTTTTGTGTGTTTGTTTTATGCTTTCTTTGCCGTTTTTTTAGTTTGCTTTCTGCTTTTGATTTGATTTTGGTTTTTTTGTTTTTGTTAGTTTAGATTTTAGTACTTGTTTTCATTTTTGGGTTCGATTATTTGTTTGGTTGCTCTATTTTTTGTTTTCTCTTTTTTTCTTCTTTATTTTTGTGTATGTTTCTTTGTGTGTTTTTCTCTCTTTGGTTTTGCTTTTATCATTTGTCTTGGGGTTTTGTTTGTCTGTTTGTTTTCTTTTTCTTTTTTTTTTTCCCTTTTCCTCCACACTGTGTGGCTTGCAGGGTCTTGGTGCTCTGGCCAGGGGTTGGGCCTGAACGTCAGAGGTGGGAGAGCTGAGTCCAGGATGTTGGACCAGCAGAGAACTCCTGACTCCAGGGAATATTAATGGGCAAGAGCTCTCCCAGAGGTCTCCATCTCAACACTAAGACCCAGCTCCACACAACAGCCAGCAAGCTCCAAAGCAGGATGCTTAACACCAAAAAACTAGCAAGACAGGGACACAACCCTACCCATTAGCATAGAGGCTGCCTAAACTCATACTAAGCCCACAGACACCCCAAACACACCATCAGAAGCAGGACAAGATCCAGCTCCATGCAACAGAACATAGACAGCAGTCTCCCACACCAGGAAGCCTAGACAAGCCACTGGATCAAACTCACTCACTGGGGGCAGACACCAGAAGTAAGAGGAACTATGACCCTGCAGCCTGTGGAAAGGAGACCCCAAACACAGTAAGTTAGACAAAATGAGAAGACAGAGAAATATCTTGCAGATGAAGGAGCAAGTTAAAAACCCACAAGACCAAACAAATGAAAAGGAAATAGGCAGTCTACCTGAAAAAGAATTCAAAGTAATGATAGTGAAGATGATCCAAAATCTCAGAAATAGAATGGAGAAAATATGAGAAACTTTTAACAAGGACCTAGAAGAACTAAAAAGCAAACAAACAGTGATGAACAGCACAATAACTGAAATTAATAATACTCTAGAAGGAATCAATAGCAGAATAACTGAGGCAGAAGAACGGAAAAGTGACCTGGAAGATAAAATAGTGGAAATAACTACCACAGAGCAGAATAAAGAAAAAAAGAATGAAAAGAGTTGAGCATTCTTTCATGTATTTGTTGGCAATCTGTATATCTTCATTGGAGAAATGTCTATTTAGGTCTTCTGCCCATTTTTGGATTGGGTTGTTTGTTTTTTTGATATTGAGTTGCATGAGCTGCTTGTAAATTTTGGAGATTAATCCTTTGTCAGTTGCTTCATTTGCAAATATTTTCTCCCATTCTGAGGGTTGTCTTTTCATCTTGTTTATGGCTTCCTTTGCTGTGCAGAAGCTTTTAAGTTTACTTAGGTCTCATTTGTTTATTTTTGTTTTTATTTCCATTACTCCAGGAGGTGGGTCAAAAAGGATCTTGCTGTGATTTATGTCATATAGTGTTCTGCCTATGTTTTCCTCTAAGAGTTTTATAGTGTCTGGCCTTATATTTAGGTCTTTAATCCATTTTGACTTTATTTTTGTGTATGGTGTTAGGAAGTGTTCTAATTTCATTCATTTACATGTAGCTGTCCAATTTTCCCAGCACCACTTACTGAAGAGGCTGTCATTTCTCAATTGTATATTCTTGCCTCCTTTGTCAAAGATAAGGTGATCGTAGGTGCATGGGTTTATCTCTGGGCTTTCTATCCTGTTCCATTGATCTATATGTCTGTTTTTGTGCCAGTACCATACTGTCTTGATTACTGCAGCTTTGTAGTATAGTCTGAAGTCGGGTAGCCTGATTCCTCCAGCTTCATTTTTCTTTCTCAAGATTGCATTGGCTATTCTGGGTCTTTTGTGTTTCCATACAAATTGTAAAATTTTTGTTCTAGTTCTGTAAAAAAATGTTATTGGTAATTTGATAGGGATTGCATTGAATCTGTAGATTGCTTTCAGTAGTATGGTCATTTCACAATGTTGATTCCTCCAATCCAAGAACATGGTATATCTTTCCATCTGTTTGTGTCATCTTTGATTTCTTTCATCAGTGTCTTATAGTTCTCTGCATACAGATTTTTGCCTGTTAGGTAGGTTTATTCCTAGGTATTTTATTCTTTTTGTTGCAGTGGTGAATGGGATTGTTTCCTTAATTTCTCTTTCTGATTTTTTGTTGTTAGTGTATAGGAATGCAAGAGATTTCTGTGTATTAATTTTGTATCCTGTGATTTTACTAAATTCATTGATTAGCTCTGTTAGTTTTCTGGTGGCATCTTTAGGATTTTCTATGTATAGTATCATGTCATCTGCAAACAGTGACAGTTTTACTTCTTTTCCAATTTTATTCTTTTATTTCTTTTTCTTCTCTGATTGCCATGGCTAGGACTTCCAAATCTATGTCGAATAACAGTGGCGAGAGTGGACACCCTTGTCTTCTTCCTGATCTTAGAGGAAATGCTTTCAGTTTTTCACCATTGAGAATAATGTTTGCTGTGGATTTGTCATATAGGACCTTTATTATGTTGAGGTAGGTTCCCTCTATGCCCACTTTCTGGAGAGCTTTTATCATAAAACCATGTTGAATTTTGTCGAAAGCTTTTTCTGCATATTGAGATGATCATATCATTTTTATTCTTCAATTTGTTAATATGGTGTATCACATTGATTGATTTGTATATATTGAAGAATCCTTGCATCCCGGGGATAAATCCCACTTGATCATTGTGTGTGATCCTTTTAATGTGCTGTTGGAGTCAGTTTGCTAGTATTTTGTTGAGGATTTTTGCATCTATGTTCATTAGTGATATTGGTTTGTAATTTTCTTTTTTTGTCAGGTTTTGTTATCAGGGTGATGGAGGCCTCATAGAATGAGTTTGGGAGTATTCATATCTCTGCAATTTTTGGAAGAGTTTGAGAAGGATGGTTGTTAGCTCTTCTCTAAATGTTGATAGAATTCACCTGTGAAGCCATCTGGCCCTGGGCTTTTGTTTGTTGGAAGATTTTTAATCACAGTTTTAATTTCAGTGCTTGTGATTGATCTGTTCATATTTTATATTTCTTCCTGGTTCAGTCTTGGAAGGTTGTACTTTTTAAGAATTTGTCCATTTCCTCCAGGTTGCCCATTTTATTGGCATACAATTGCTTGTAGTTGTCTCCTTATCCTCTGTATTTTTGCAGTGTGAGTTGTATCTTCTCTTTTTTCATTTCTAATTTTATTGATTTGAGTCCTCTTGCTTTTTTTCTTGATGAGACTGGCTAATGGTTTATCAATTTTGTTTATCTTCTCAAAGAACCAGCTTTTAGTTTTATTGATATTTGCTATTGTTTTTTTCATTTATTTCTGCTCTGATCTTTACCTTTTCTTCTACTAACTTTGGGGTTTTTTGTTGTTGTTCTTCTTCTTCTTTCTCCAGTTGCTTATGTGTAAGGTTAGGTTGTTTATTTGAGATTTTTCTTGTTTCTTAAGGTAGAATTTTATTGCTATAAACTTCCCTCTTAGAACTGTTTGTGACGCATCCCATAGGTTTTGGGTTGTTATGTTGTCATTGTCATTTGTTTCTAGGTATTTTTTGATTTCCTCTTTGATTTCTTCAGTGATCTCTTGGTTATGTAGTAACATATTGTTTAGCCTCCAAGTGTTTGTGTTTTTTACAGTTTTTTTTTCCCTGTAATTGTTATTTAATCTGATAGTGTTGTTGTCGGAAAAGATGCTTGATATGATTTCAATTGTCTTAAATTTACTGAGGCTTGATTTGTGACCCAAGATGTGATCTGTCCTGGAGAATGTTCCGTGTGCAGTTGAGAAGAAAGTGTATTCTGCTGCTTTTGGATGGAATGTCCTGAAGATATCAATTAAGTCCACCGGGTCTAATGTGTCAGTTAAGCCTAGTGTTTCCTTATTAATTTTCTGTCTGGATGATCTGTCCAATGGTGTAAGTGGGATGTTAAAGTCCCTGCTATTTTTGTGTTATTGTCGATTTCCCATTTTGTTGCTGTTGGTATTTACCTTATGTTAAGGTGCTTTTGAGGTGCTCCTATGTTGAGTGCATAAATATTTACAATTGTTATGTCTTCCTTTTGGATTGGTCCTTTAATCATTATGTAGTGTCCTTCCTTGTTTCTTGTAATAGTCTTTATTTTAAAGTCTATTTTTTGTGATATGAATATTGCTACTCCAGCTTTCATTTGATTTCCATTTACATGGAATATCTGTTTTCCATCCCCTCACTTTCACTCTGTATGTGTCCCTGGGTGTCTTGTAGGCAGCATATATACGGATTTTGTTTTTGTATCCATTCAGCTAGTCTGTGTCTTTTGGTTGGAGCACTTAATCTGTTTACATTTAAGGTAATTATCAATATGTGTGTTCCTATTATCATATTCTTAATTGTTTTGGGTTTGTTTTTGTAGGTCTTTTCCTTCTCTTGTGTTTCCTTCCTAGAGAAGTTCCTTTAGCATTGTTTGTAAAGCTGGTTTTGCGTTGCTGAATTCTCTTAACTTTTGCTTATCTGTAAAGCTTTTGATTTCTCTGTCAAATCTGAATGAGATCCTTGCTGGGTAGACTAATCTTGGTTGTAGGTTTTTCTCTTTCATCACTTTAAATATATCCTGCCACTCCCTTCTGGCCTGCAGAGTTTCTGCTGAAAAGTCAGCTATTATCCTTATGGAGATTCCCTTGTATGGTATTTGTTGCTTTTCCCTTGCTGCTTTTAATATTTTTTCTTTGCATTTAATTTTTGTTCATTTGATTAATGTATACTTTGGCATGTTTCTCCTTGGGTTTTTCCTGTATGTGACTCTCTCTGCTTCCTGGACTTCATTATTTCCTTTCCCATGTTAGAGAGGTTTTCGACTCTAATCTCTTCAAATGTTTTCTCAGACGCTTTCTCTTTCTCTTCCTCTTCTGGGACCCCTATAATGTAAATATTGGTGTGCTTAATGTTGTCCCAGAGGTCTCTGAAACTGTCCTCTTTTGTTTTCATTCTTTTTGCTTTATTCTGCTCTGTGGCAGTTATTTCCTCCATTCTATCTTCCAGGTCACTTATTCGTTCTGCCTCAGTTATTCTGCTATTGATTCCTTCTAGTGTATTTTTAATTTCAGTTATTGTGTTGTTCATCACAGATTGTTTGTTCTTTAGTTCTTCTATGTCCTTGTTAAACATTTCTTGCATTTTCTCAATCCATGCTTCCATTCTATTTCCGAGCTCTTGTATCATCATCACTATCACTACTCTGAATTATTTTTCAGGTAGATTGTCTATTTCCTCTGCATTTATTTGGTCTTATGGGTTTTTACCCTGCTCCTTCATCTGCAGAATATTTTTCTGTCTTCTCATTTTGTCTTACTTACTGTATTTGAGCTCTCCTATCTGCTGGCTTCAGTGTCATAATTCCTCTTGCTTCTGGTGTCTGCCACAAGTGGATGAGGCTGGTCTAATTGCTTGTGTAGGCTTCCTGGTGGAAGAGACTGGTGTCTGCATTCTGGTGGGTGGAGCTGATTCTTTTCCCTCTGATAGGCAGGGCCATGTCAGGTGGTATATTTTGGTGTGTCTGTGAGCTTAGTATGTCTTTAAGCAGCCTGTCCGCTGATGGGTGGGTTTGTGTTCCTGTCTTGCTTGTTGTTTGGCATAAGGCATCTAGCGCTGGGGCTGCAGGCAGTTGGGTGGAGCTGGGTCTTGGATTCGGCTAGAATCCAAGAGAGGCCTCCATGAGAGCCCTCACTGATTAATATTCCTTGGGGCTGGGAATTCTCTGGTGGTCCAGCATCCTGGACTCAGTGTTCCCAACCCAGAGACTCAAGCCCGACTTCTGGCCGGGGAACCAAGACAATGCATGCTGCTCATTATGGCAATAAAGGCGATTAAAGAAAAAAAAAAGAAAAAACAAGACAAACAAAACCTTAGACAGACAAATGGTAAAAGCAAAATCAAACCAACAAGAACAGAAACAAAGAAACACACAGACACACACACACACACAAAAGAAACAAAAACAGAACTAAAGGAAACAAAAAACAAGAGAACAACCAGACAAAAAAAAAATCTAAAAAGAAAATCAAACAATCAAAAAAAAGTAACAAGAACACAAAACAAAAACCAAACTAAAGCAGAATGCCAAATGAAGAATAAAGCAAAGAAAACAAAACAGACAAAAATGATTAAAAGGGAAAAAAAGAAAAAAAAACACAGAATAGAAAAGCAAAGTAAAAATAGAAATATAGAAATATAAAAATTATGTCAAAAAAACCCCAAAAGACTAAATAAAAACAAAACTTAAAAAAGAAAACAGAAACAACAACAATAAAGAAAAAGAAAAAAAAACAACAACAGAATGAATCAAAACATTATAAAAATACTAGTAATAATAATGTTTTCCTGGGGTTCAGCTGTCAGTGTCCTTGCTCCCGCTGTGACCTGCAGTCCACTTCTGCCTCCCCAGAAGGCCCTCCAATGCCTCTAGCCTGGTCTCTGGACACCCTGTGTGCCCGGTGGGGACAGCTCAGACTGATCTGGCCCCACTCCTGTATGTGATTGTCCTGAGATTCCACAGCTGCCAGAGTTAGACTGTTTTCATTTGTGGGAACACTCATTGTCCATTCAGATACTCTATAGACACAGGGTCTACCTAGCTGATCACTGGGATTTAATCTGCAGCTTGTGCAACTGTTGGAAAGATTTTTGATCCTCTTCCTTAGTCACACTGACCCTGGGGATCAGCTGTGGTTTTATCCCCACCTCTGAGTGTGGGTCACCCACAGGAGTCTGCTCCCAAGGCTGCCCTGGAGCGTTTGAGTCTGCCCCAGTGAGGACAGGGTGCAGAGGTGGCACAGCTGCTTGGATTGTGGGAGCCCTGGTGGCACCAGGTGTGCAGGGAAGCCAGTGACCATGAGTTCAAGAGATATGGCCCTAGTGGTAGTCTTTTCTAGTGCCCAGCGGCAGGCACCCACATGTGGGAAGAGAGAGGCTACAATGGTGGCTCCAACCCCTGGGTGTGACTCAGTAGTAGTGCCCTGATTCCATGGTCATCTGGTTTTCCTCCATAAGCATTCCCGGTTGTGGATTTCCTCCCTGCTGTCCCCTCAGGCCATCTCCCTGCAGCCAACAGCAGTCCTCACCCTGGGTTTGCTCTCTAATCCCCACACTCTAGCTCCCAGCCCCCATGCACACTGTTGGATACATGTCCCCATCTAGGGCATGTAGAGCCACAGTTCAGACCATCTGTGTAGTTTTCACTCTGTCCAGTCTGCCACAGATCAGTCACTTCACCCTCCTCCAACAGCCTCAGATGCTTCCCTTCTGTCCCAACTGATTTCCTCTTTGGTGAAGGGGCTTCCCTGGATGTGGGAATCTCTCCACTGCTTCAGCTCCTCCCTCCCCCAGGGTGCAGGTCCTGTCACATTTCCTCTCCTCCTCTTTCTCTCTTCTTTCTTTCATCCTACCCAGTTATGTGGGGATCTTTATAGTCCTTTCCAGTGTCCAAGGTCTTCTGCTGGTGTTTAGCTGGTGCTCTGTGAGAACTGTTGCATCTGTAGATGTATTCCTGATGCATCTGTGGAGAAAGATGAACTCCACATCCTCCTACTCCTCCACCATCTTGGTACCCCCCTTCCTTTTTCTTAAAATTAAGAGAACACTGACTGTATGTGTCCAGGATAAAATGATATTTTAAAGCCATCTTTGCAGCTAATGGGAGGTATATTAAAAATTTTTAGCTAATGAAATATAAGCAGACATCTGTTGAGGATTTCTGGAAAGTTTTACATCTTTGAGATAGGTGTCATGCCTTTATTTTTATCACTACCTTCTTCTTCCTGAAGGTTAAGTAGTTTATTTTGAAATCATGCACACAAAAGCTGCATGCTAAAAGTGGGAATAGAAACCTGAGTCTCAGCACCTTGTAATAAGCCCTGATCAGTCTCTCTTCCATATTTCTTGTTGCTTGGAAAACTCAAATATACACACATTCTTGGTTAAATGCCTAGAGTTGTTTTTCTGCTTCATGAAGCCAAAGGTAATTCTATTACATAGACACTTAGTCAATGCAAGAGAGATGCATGATTCTCCAGACTCTGCATACTCAGGCAATACAAGACAAAATTTAATATTTGCTTAATCAAGAAAATTTAGGAGGTAACTCTTTTTCCAAACTAAGCACATGCATTCCAAAGTAAAACAAAAGTTAAATTTTTAGATTCTCTGTTCCAATCTTTGGTAGAAAAGATAACATTTAGCTAGCTATGAGTACTTTGAAATTTCAAATACATAATTTATACGACATTTTAAAATTGAGGTTATATTTCATGCTACATGCAGAAGCATTAATTATGAGTCAATCAGTATTTGAAGTGCTCTGTGATTCTCTTAGAATATTTGATTAAAAAACAGATGCAGGTGTAATCAATAATGCATGTACATTCAATCAGGAATCTTGATTTTTGCTTGGTTATTTAATTGAAATCTCAGACATTAACATACCTCTAAAGTTCTGTTACACTAAGAAACTGGTTATTTCTCCATAGAGACTAATTTTTAATAGCCTTAGCAATGTTCTTTTAAGAAGAGTTGAGGAAAAAAATTTATGTTCGTGAAATATCCATCTC
Organism: Balaenoptera acutorostrata; assembly: GCF_949987535.1. Taxonomy (NCBI): domain Eukaryota; kingdom Metazoa; phylum Chordata; class Mammalia; order Artiodactyla; family Balaenopteridae; genus Balaenoptera; species Balaenoptera acutorostrata. The sequence continues at coordinate 64,877,657 of NC_080073.1, read as the reverse complement.
TCTTCACCATAGCAATGGAGTAATAGCAAAACTGAGAGTTTTATTTGTTCTCTGACTCTAGAGTTAGTCTATTCAGGTGGCAAAAAGTGTAAATAAAATGTTTTCATATTGCAAACGAGGAAAATCCTTAGGCTACAGAAAACTCAAGCACATATAAAATCAGTGTTGTTGAGAAGGGCTAATACTCACTTTTTGGACCAATTACTGGGTGTTTGATATCTACACATAATGAAGTGTAGTGGAAGGGAACCTCTATTCTTTCTCATGCTAGAAATGCAGGCTATTTGGAGGAACTGTTTCTTTCACCTTCTATCCTGTGATTTTGTTGGAAGAGGCTAATCATAGTCCCCTGCCCTCTGGTCTCTGGCTTGTGTATGTATCAAAACTGGGTCACTTGGAGTACTCCACTTGTATTTTCTAATGAGAGCTTGAGGAAAATGGCTCCATTTTCTTTAGGACATGAGACTATGATTGTAGTGATGTTTGTGATAAGATACCAGGCCCATGAGGATAGCCAACTTGAGAAAATTCCCACACAGAGGAAAAAGGAAGGAAGTAATAAACTCTTTCATCTTTTCTTGATTTGATTGTGTCAGTCAGTATTTCCCTATTTTGATTAAACTAATTTGTTTCTCTCCCCCCATAATCAGAGAAGTCCAAACATTCAGAATAGTGTGGTTCATAATTCATTGAACAAAACATTTATTTAATAACTCACTACATTAATGATAAAAGATGAAATCTAGCTTCTCCAGAACTTATGATTTATCCAAGGAAACAAGTACATTAAAACAACTTTGGTACACAATATACTATCTCAAAATGCCTTGAGATGACAGAAGAAGGGGTAATTTTCAGCAAAATCAGAGAAGATTTCAAAGAAGCTGTGGTATTGGATCTCAGTCTTAAAGAATATGGAGAATAAGTAGAAAAGGATAGAAGAGCATAATGAGTAAGTAAATGCAGATACAAGAACCTGTGCATGAGGGTGTAAAAGTACATTGTATGTTTGGGAGAAGGGTGAATATCATGGCATAGCTAGTGCAAGAGATGTCTGTGTTAGAGGAGTGACTGGAGATGAACCATTAAATGTAGATTAGGGATGGATTTCTAGGACCAGATGCTCTATGCTATGGAAATATAGCCATTGAAGGGTTAAGTTTTACAATGGGAATCCCACTCTATTTTTGAAGGAAAATTCTGGGAATGGGACAATTTGAAATCAAATAGCAGGTTGATGAATGGGCCATAAACAGAAAATCTGGAGAGAAAGATTCCCATTAGGAATATCTTATAATAGTGACGATAAAGAACAAGGGAGTCCATTATTGATGGTAGTCATAGAAATGGGAAAATTGATGAATTCACCTCCAGGAGAAGATTCCTAAAGTGTAGTTAGAAATATGAGGCTAGAGTTTAGAAAGGAGATGGGAATTAGAGATAATAGTTTGGGGATTCATTAGAGTATAAGTGATGATGGGATGGGAAGTACCAGGATTCTCCAGTGACAATGTACAAGATGAAAGAAGGCTGGGGGATGCTAGAGGATATTCAACCTTAGAAGACTAGAAAGAAATGGGTGAACCTGATTGAAAAAGAAAGGTTGGCCACCAGGAAAGGAGATGATTTGAATTCACATCCCTGACTCATCACCTTTTTTCTTGCCAGCTCCTTGCTGGGCATCTCAACAAATAAAATAACCCTATTACATGAGTCTTGAGGAAATCACTTTGCTACCAAAACTTGGCTTTTATTATTTGTGGAGGTAGCAGAGCCTGGAGTGAAGACCAAGTAATTACACTGCCTGCCTGACAGCAGTTGGGTGAGGAGAGGGCTGTGCCTTCTCTCTTGTGAAATCAAGTCCTGGAGGAGGCTGTGCAGTCCTCCTGTTGCCAATGGCCCAGGAAATGGTTGCCCCTAATGGGCTACACAATATTCCATGTGGTTGGAAAAAGATACTCCTCCCCAAGAGTATTTAATTAAGACTAAAACACCACACAGTCTTCATCATATGCTTCAGTGTAAAGGGTCCTGATATTGTCAGCTGACTTTATCCACTGCCTCACAGGGAAGGGACTGTGGTATCTCTCAGGTGTTGCCCATTCCTAAGAAACCCCAACATCCTGTTTTATGAGGATGTGGAGGTAACCTAAACTCATGAGAAGGCAAAGAGATCCATTTTTAAAAGTCTCAGTAAAAACAGAGAAAAGGCAAAGCTGAATAATAACAGGTGGTTCCCATTGAGGCAAAATAAATGAAAAGACAGAAGAAAGCTTGAACAAAAAAGACATGTAGGCTCTCAAAAGGATGCAATTAGAACATAAGAAGGTCTTTATGAACCAAAGAAGCATGATATTTTAATTATAAAATTTTGTACAGGAATAGAAAAAGAGGTTAGTTGCTTTAGTGGCTTGAAAGAATAATGGAAGAATTATCTAACAAGACAAAAACACAGAAAAGTGACAATCACCAGAGAAAAGGTATAAACTACAGAATAAAACTCAAGTGCTTACATGATCTTGGCAGATAGTATAAGTGTGTGTATTAGATTAGTAATAAGACAATAACAAATTGTATAGATTGTGGCTGAAATGGAGAGTCCACACCTTGCTCTATAGATATTCAAATTTTATTTTTTAAACACTCTACAGGCCAAAAATAGTTTTCTACTGGTAGGAATCTGTAGATTATATCATACTTTTCAGACACTGATATAAAGAATTTTCATAACTACAGTTCACACACACACATGTGCACAAACACCCACATAAACACACAAAGTACTGTGTTCCATTTATTAAAAAAGTTTTTATATACTTGCACATGATTTTTAAAACCTTATTTTATACCTAAAATAATACCTTTTTAAGCTATTGTCTAACAAAATCCAGTAAACCAGAAACTAACAAAAATACACAAAAAATTGAACAGCTTGGAAACAACCAACCTAAGCTGAATCCTATGAAATTGCTGATATTACCATTTTGACTTACAAAATGGTAATCCATATGAGTCAACCTAATAAAATCCTCCATCAGAAGTGAAAGCTGAAATTCTAAATCATGTAGGAATTAACAAATGGGAACATTTTATATGAAAGCTAATGCTTTAATCAGAATAAAATTTTATATTTTATAAAAAGAAAGAAAAAATAAATACATGTGCAATTTAAGAGACCAGAAAAATAGATTTAAAAAAATGTCACAGGAGCGGGATAGACTGGGAGGTTGGCACTGAAATATACACACTGCTATATCTAAAATAGATAACCAACAGGGACCTACTGTATAGCTCAAGGAACTCTATTCAGTGTGCTGTAATAACCTAGATGGGAAAATAACTTGAAAAAGAATAGATACATGTATATGTATAACTGAGTCACTTTGCTGTACACCCGAAACTAACACCACATTGTTAACCAACTATACTCCAATATAAAATAAAAATTTTAAAAAATTAAAACAAAAGTCACAGAGTTTCTTGTTCGATGTCTTATTAAATACCTGTATTAAAATAATTACCTCCTAATAAAACCCACAGGAAGAAGGGATAGGAAACCATCAGCAGATGAGAAATTACAAAACAGTCCTTGGAGAAAGAAAGTGAATGGATGAATAGTGTCTGAAGGAAAAGAGCAGAGGGATCCTCAGTCTGGAATTTGAGTGGAGGGGCCTTGCTGGCCTGGTGAACAAAACAGAGACCCCAGAGCCTGAGACTATTGGATGAGAATGGATGTTGTGTTAGCAGGTGTGAAAACAAAGTGTTAATTTATTGTGGGCTTTAATTTGCATTTCCCTGATTAATGATGTTGAATATCCTTAATTCTTATATATTTGAATAGCTTCTTTTTGAAGTACCTGTTTGAGTCTAAACCCCCCTTTGTCCTATTGCTCTGAATTCCTTTTTCTTATTAATTTTAAATTCTGAATAAGAGGCCTTTGCCAAATATATGCATTGCAAATATTTTCTACCACTCTGTTGATTGCCTTTTTGCTCTCTTACTAGTGTCTTTCCATGAGTTGAAGTTCTTAATTTTATTTTGGTCCAATAAATTTGTGAGCATAAAAGTTCATAAGGATATAGAGGATTTATATCAGCAAGAGGCCCACATCTTTCTGGCCCCATTCAGAATACTGAGGTGTGATGCATGACTGGGAAGCAGGAAATGTCTGGGAGAACAGCAGCCAGACCTCCTGAAGGGCATCAAAGGGATGAAGATTCTACTGCATGCTTTGTGGACTCATCAGGAAGCTTGGCCTCAAGATGCTTGGACACCTTGTTTATGGATCTCCCACTTGACTTACGGGCACTCCCAACATGTTGTGTAATACACACACACATACACACACACACATTGTGACTGGCCCCCTGTGCATACTTCTGAGGGGGGCAAGTGTGAGTTTTGTAGATGGTGAGAATGCACAGAAAGCCACCCTGACTCTGTGGGATTGGGAGGAAGTACATAAATTTGAACATTCAACACTAGAGAAAGCAAACAGTGGGTTCTCAGCACCTAGCTTGGCTTTGCAGGATCCAAAGAAGGCACACAAACTTAAAATTCCCTCACAAGAAGGAGCGAGAAGTCTAGAGCAGACATATACAGAGAAAAAGGTCTGAGTGAGCCTCAGAAAGCCTGGCAGGACTGACAGAATGTATTTCTCTCCTGAAACCCATCAGTAAAGACTGGAAGGGGTGACTACTACTGCAAATGAGTGAGTAGCAATACAAGACTTCAGGGAACCTGAAGAACAAAGAAAACATGGCACCACCAAAGGAACACAATGATTTTCCAGGAACTAACCTCCAAAATCTGCAATTTGCCTGAAAAAGACATCAGAATTGTTGCTTTAAGGCATCTCAGTGAGCTGCAAGAAAACACAGAAAGACAATTAAATGAATTAAAGAAAAACATACATGAACAAAACAAGACGTTTAACAGAGAGATAGAAATGATAAAAAATAACCAAACAGAAATTCTGGAGCTGAAGAATACAACTAATGAAATGAAAAATATAATAGAGAGCATAATAGTAGACTTTCAAAAGCAGAAGAAAGAATCTGTGAACTTGAAGACAGTTCACTTGAAATGATCCCATCAGAGGAAAACAAAGAAAAAAGAATGAAAAAGTAAAGAAAACCTATGGGATATCATTAGGAGAAACAATTTATGCATTAGTGGGATTCCAAGAAGAGAGGGAGGAAGGGTCAAAAAGAGCACTGTTGACTCTGCTTTCAACATATATACAGAATCTGATCATCTCTCATCATGTCCACCATTATTTTTCCATTTTCTCTAGACAAGAAGACTGAAAGAAGTTCCTAAATAGTCTCTTTGTTTCCATTTTTGTATCCCCAAATCTCTATAGCTAATTTTCCACATTGTAGCCACAAGGAAACTTTTACAATGTGAAAGAGATCAGTTCATTTCTCCAGTTCAAATTTTGTAATGGTATCCCATCATACTTAGAATAAAACTCAAACTCATTATGTCGGTCTTCAAAAAAAATTACAAGATCTCTCTCCTCCCTACCTTTCTACTCATTGCTCACTCAACTTCAGGTACATGGGCTTACTGTCTTCTGATAACAGGGCGTTTACACATCTCTCACTCACATCTTCATGTGGCAGGTTTCCTTCCATCCCCTGGTCAAATGACCCCCTCCTCCAGTATGCTTTTCCAGACCAAACTAACTAAAAGAGGACCCCTTCCTCCATATCTGTACATGTTCTCTACTTCTTTTACTTTATTTCTTTGAACTAATATCTCTAAAGTTGTATTGTCTTTTTATTATTTTACTTAATTTTTGTCTGTGTGAAGTCTCAATCAAGGCAGGATCTTCCCCTACCTTGTTCCTAACTGTATTCCAGTGCCCATAATGGTACCTAGTACAATGGAAGTGCTCAACAGATACTGGTTCAACAAACAAATGGGTCAGAATGAATGTTGCTCATTTTCTTGCATGTTCTCTCAGATGATAAGTTGGGGAAGATAATTCTATCTGTAAAGCACAATAGAGTATAGTATAATGATTGTATGCCCTGGAGCCCAATTGCCTGAATTAAAATTCAGTATTTTCAGAAGGTATCTTGTATGATTCTGAATAATTACTTAACTAGTCTGTGCCTTAGTTTTCTTCCAATGTGAAAAAAGGTTAATAGTGGTACCTATATACAGAGTTGTGAGAATTAAATGAGGAATATATCCAAGACACTTAGAAGAGTGTCTAGTACTTAGCAAGCATTAAGTAGATATTAGCTATTATTTCCTTTCAATTTGTATTATTCTAAGTCTATTTCTACATAGTGTTGGTTATAGGCATGCAGTATTAAATCCCAAGTTGAAAAAGAAGAGCTCAAGTTTTTGTTTTGTTTTGTTTCTCTTTTTCCTGGACTTTTTCTCTGGCTAGGCCATGGGGTGTTTGTTTATAATTGATGCTACAGCTCCTACTCTCCTCATCAGAGTTTCAGCAGAGTCCTGTATTTGACTCTCTATCCTTTAATTCACTTAGTTACATAGGTACTTTAGAAGAATCTGCTATCATCTTTGCTAACCTTATTCTTCAGTTCATAATATTCTTTGGCCTTTATGAAAGTAATTTAATTTGTAAAACAATTTGACAATACTTATTCTTTAATCACAACCAACAAATTCAGATAATTGAATGTGTTAAGTCAAGCTTTATCCTTAAGGCAACATTAATTCAATCTCCACAGCAGAAACTTTGTGACAGCAAACACTCGCAAGTTTGGTTAATTAATAAATAGTAAGTTTACCAGAAACATGATACTTTTTTACCATATCAATCTATTTTAAAATCTTTAAAAATTACTAATTAACATACAGGACAACTTGAATAATGCATTAAGTTTAGTGAAGAAAACAAAGATAAATTAGTTTTATGAAATCTTTCTTCAAATAACATAACCTCTAGAAGGGAAAATATACAACCACACTTATAATTATGATAAAAGGTAGGAGAAATAGATACCTAAAGGGAAGTTTCCACAAAGTACTATGTGAGGTGAATAGAAGCAAAAGTTTTTTCTGAATAGTTGCCCTATGGAAAGCTTCACTGAACGGTAGTGTTTGAGGAGAAAAACATAAGGAAATATTATAATAAGGAATATGGTAATATAAATAATAAGTATAATAGGGAAAATTATGTTGGACATGATAACATGATCTGGAAGGAAAAGGGACATTCCAATACAGGGAAGCATCATAAGTAAAGCCATCAAGGCTGAAAACTTGGTACATATGTGGAGCACAGCAAGAAGTCATTTGGATTGTAGCCTTTAAATACAAGGATTTCTAAACACATTTGGAAAAGTATGTTGGTATATAGGATAGATTATTAGGAGCCAGGTTTGGACTTTATAGTCAAAGAAGTACTGCAGTTGAGGAAACTTGTTCAACAGTAGTATGTAAAGTGGCTTGTGTATAGAAAAGACTGTTGGCAGGGTGACCAAATAGGGGAGAATCTTAATCTGAAAGACAAGAGAGTGTAAACTATGGCTTTAGCAGGAATAAAAATAGGGGAAAATGAAATAGAGGTAAAGTCAATGACAGCATGTGGAGGACGAGTCAAAGGGGAAGATTCAAAAATGTCTGAGAGTTTAAGACTTGGAAATGGATGGTTAGCAAGAGCACTTAAGGAGAGCCATGTGGAAGGGAGCATGAAGTGTTGATTTTAGACATGCTGGGTTTTGGGCACCAGGCATCCATGTAGAGATACTCAAAGGGGAGTAAGTTTTCAAGTCCTGGAACAAAGGACAAAGGTTAAAAATGAAGACGTGAATCTTAAAGCCTTCTGTACACAGCAAGAGCTGAATTATTAAGGATGAAAGTGATTTCCACTGGAGAACTGTGGAGAAAAGAAGACTGGAGACACTCCACAAGAAGCAACCACAGATGGGAAGCATAGAGGAAGAGACGCTAAGAGATGTAGAAAGTAGAATAAGGCAAATAGAGAGTCACTATTGCCAGGGAGTTTCAGGACTAATACCTAATCAGCAATATAAAACTAGCAGACAGTTGTTGAGGAAGAGGGAAATTGAAAATATAGCCATTGACTTTGTAAGTAATAATCACCTGATTTCCTTCTATGTGGTAAGCAGGAAGCCTAGACCACTGGGCAGTGTGTGAACCAGAATGGGCAATTCAAAACGAAATTTGGCAGATCAATGTATTGAGTTTTCCAGACTGGGTTTGCAATCTGATGAAGGGAAAGACAGAATTCAGATACAAAGTGAAAGAGAACTGAAACCAGGGACAACAGATGAATACAAGAGGGTTCAACCAGAATCAGATTAGCCTAGAATCAGAGGTCAGTTTTAAAGGGAGTTTGTAATCATGAGCTTAGGAGTCCTTAAGGACAAAGTCCTGATCTAGATGGAGGTGAATCATCCTATTATGGACAGGGGGTACCACCATTTTTATCACATATTTTTGGACTTGTGATCTCAGCTTCAGCCGAAAATTTCTGCACAGCTAAGTTCATGGCCAGAAAACTGAGAGAAGCAGCAGAGTGGTCCAACAGAAGGTTATATGAATGAAAATTTCAACACCTGAAAAACATCATAAAATGTGTCCACTTTAGTTTAGACATCATCAAGAGCGCTGGGAGAACCATTGGTCAGACAGAAGACCGTTTGCAAGACTGAGGAGGCTTCTGGGAGAGAACTCATCCCAGGTAAAGAAGCCGTTTATTACAAGCAGACCCTGAAGAATTTTAGTGGCCAGAGGAAGTAGTGATTCAAGGCACGGAATTATAACTGTAAGAGCTAGTTCACTAAAACCTCTTAAAATAGTTAAGCTCAGTGTGTACTTTAACAGAGAATTCCCAAAGTCAAGGGAGGCATTTCCTCCCAATTCCTAGATATATAACAAGGGAGTTGGTGCCCTGTGAAGGTGACACTGGGCAGGAGGAGAGACTTTGGATCCCTGTGGGCCAGTGTCAGTAACCACAGGTACTCTATTAGCAGCAGAACCTCAGTGGAAGTGGGCTTATTTGTGAATACATATGAAATACCTCCTAAAAACTGCCCTTCTGTCTCCCTCAAAATTAAATTCATGTGTGCACATACACACACATACACACAAGTGAACTCACATGTGTTTATATGGACACTTCACAAATAGGTCCTGCTTCATGTAATAGAATCAATGCATGAGTGAAATTTGAGTTATTTCCATCAATGTGCTCTGATTTGCCCTATAGGTTAGTAAGGCCCAAAGAAATTAGGATAATTGAATCAATGTTCCCAGATTTCTCAGCAATTCCTGCTATACAGTGGAATAGAATTGACTTTTTTTTTTTAAACATCTTTATTAGAGTATAATTGCTTTACAATGGTGTATCAGTTTCTGCTTTATAACAAAGTGAATCAGTTATACATATACATATGTCCCCATATCTCTTCCCTCTTGCAGCTTGGTGCTTTGTGACCACCTAGAGGGGTGGGATAGGGAGGGTGGGAGGGAGGGAGATGTTAGAATTGGCTTTTAAAGTCAATGGGCTGTAGCTGCAGCTGCTGTAAGCATTCGCCGGTAGCACTACTGTCAGATGACACTCTTGAAAATGAGTTTTATGGTCAAATATGTTTGAGAAACTCTGGATTAAATAAATAGAACTATATCTATTTATTAAAGACTTTCTTGAGGCTTTTAGATGCTAATTGTCAATTGACTCTAAAAGAGGGTACATTTTGCAGAGTCCCAAAACTTTGACAATGAATCATTTCTTCACAGAACTTTCCATGGAACGAGTTTTCCATAGAATAGATTGAGAAATTTTCCTCTAATTAGATGGGAATTACTTTTAGAAAAGACTATCTGCTGTTCTCTAACTCCATCTCCCACCCGGAAAAAAAATGTTTAATCAGAGTGAAAGAAATAGAAAAGTGTAGAAAGATAGAAAATTTCACAAAATAAGATGGTTAAACATTGGAATCTACAAAGGAATATTACAATTTAAGAATGCCCAGGGATAAAGACATTTGCTATAAATTGATGTCATGCACACAGTATGTTTTCAAAATATTTGTTGATTGAATGTATGAATGAAATTTGTATAGTAATGTTTAAATACTGTATATAGTGTTCTTATTAGTTAAAACATGTCAGTATTCCTTCTGTTGTTTCCTCTTAGAAAAGGATAATTAAATACTTGACTTACAGATTATAAAATCAAGACTAATAAAAGCTCAGTGGATCTTGAATTAAAATAAATTGTAATTTGAGTACAGTAATATGCATCAAGACATACAAAGTAATGCACTTTTTTTGAGCCAGTAAAACCATCTCCAGGAATTTATACTAGAAAGAAATTTATTACAAGGAAAAAGAATAAAAAACTACATGAAAAGGCATTTATTAAATAAATATTTAAAATAAAATTAGAAACAATTTGAATCCAAACTGACATTAATTTGGAGTCTAGCTCTGTCACTTTCTACCTGTGTGATCTTAGGAAATCTTATATAACTTATAAGATCTTATATAACTTTTCAGAGCCTCAATTTTGCAATCCATAAAATGGAAATAATAATAATATTGATCTCATAAGACTTTAGTGAGGATTAAAGATAATATAAATAAAGCATTTATCTTGGGATTTCACACATAATAATCAATCAATAAAAGTTAGTTTATCAGGGAAATGACTTAATCATATGGCATAAGACATTAGAATATTTTCTAGTTACTATGAAGTTTGTATAGAAACATGGGAAAATGTGGAGTTTAGTGCTAGGTGAAACCTATGAACTCTTTATAACAATTCCAGGATAAATCATATGTAAAATAATTGGTTTGGTATCATTACCAAATGTAATTATTACTATGTTTTTATATGATCTTTAGTATTACTAAATTATTACTATGTTTTTATGTGTTCTTTAGTATTCTATATTGAGCTTATACAAATTTTCTTTTAAAAGCTATGGAGAGTTATGATGATCTCACATAAGGATAACTTGTGCCAACGTCATAACAACTTAAGGTATCAGTGATTGGTGAAACAGCAACATTTGTTAAGTACTGAGCCTGTTTCACACTTGCATTTGCTAGACTTGGAGAAAACATTTAGCACAGTAGTTTCTGATTTACAAGATGTTTTCACATACACTATGTTTTCTGTTTGTTTGTTTGTTTTGACTGTGCCATGCGGTTTACAGGACCTTAGTTCCTGGAACAGGGTTTGAACCTGGGGCACAGCAGTGAAAGCACCGAGTCCTAACCACTGGACCACCAGGGAATTCCCTACACTATGTTTTTATTTATTTATTTTTTTATTTATTTATTTTTTTTCCTACACTATGTTTTTAATTCCTGTGCCAGCACTGTGATTACAACAGGACAGACATTTTACGAGTGACCCATGACCCCAGGCTCACAACGGAAGTGATTTTGTTGAATATCCTGTAAACTATAAGATGGAGACAGGACCACAAATCACCTCTGGGTTTTCTGTCCAGTCCTCTTATGAGCTGTCTCTCCTACAAGAGCTTGAGAATGTTTCTGAACTTGTTCATGAAACCATTCTCCTTTTCTGGGATCATGGTACTTTCCATGTAACATATATCTGCATCCAAGTTGGCTTTTGCCTTTATTATACATAGAAGAGCCATTACCATTTCTGGTTAGCCTCTCAAAATATGATCTGTAGAAAAGCAGCCTCTCAAAATGCTGTGAGAACATAGGGACCTGGTCAAAGAAGGCTGTGCACTGTTAAAAAGTGAGCAAAAGCATCTTAAAAGCTCTGAGAAGCTTTACTACAACCATACTTCCTGTTTAGTTTTGCCTTGCCTTGTGATTCTCAAAAATACTTGGCCACTGAAATTTTTTCCAGAAAACTATTAATTCATGGAATGATGATTATACACATCTTACTTGCAAAATTGCTAGAAGAGTCAAGCCTTTTCAAATGTTCCCTAGAAGTTACCCAGTAACCTGAGCAAGAAAGTCATTTAGCTGCTGATTTTTCCCAATGAGTAAGAATAGTACAGGGAGGAAAGTTACCCAATAATGGTTGGAGAGTGTGTCATTTGAGGCCACAAGGCCTCCTCCATGCAGTGTTAGTCTTCAGGGCTTTCCTTCCCCTTGGCAGGTCTCACCCTCACTTGCTGCAGCTGCCCTGCTACTGAACACCTCTTTCCAAGCCAAGCCAACCCTGAGGTCCCCAATATTGTCATACTTTCCTACCCTTTCAAAAAGTGCAATCTTTCCTCCTTTATGCCAGACCATGTTCTGCTAATCTAAGACCCTCACCCTGCATAGTGGGCTTTAGTGAATCTATTGTAGATAACTTTGGAAGAATTTATTCAATTCACAAAGGTCTTACTTCTGTGAAAGCTGCTTCATGTGGCATATATATATATATATATATATATATGTATATATACAATGGAATATTACTCAGCCATCAAAAAGAATGAAATAATGCCATTTGCAGCAAAATGGATGGACCTAGAGATTATAATACTAAGTGAAGTAAGTCAGACAAAGACAAATACCTTATGATATATGTAGATTCTAAAAGAACAAAAGGAAGACACAAGTGAAATTATTTCTAAAACAGAGACTCACAGACACAGAAAATAAATTTATGGTTACCAAAGCAGAAAGGGAGGTGAGAGAGGGATAAATTAGGAGGTTGGGATTAACATATACACGCTACTATATATAAAATAGATAACCAACAAGGAACTACTATATAGCACAGGGAACTCTACTCAATATTCTGTAATAACGTATATAGGAGAAGAGTCTGAAAAACAGTACACAAATGTATATATAACTGAATCTCTGTGCCATACAGCTGAATTTACACAATATTGTAAATCAACTATACCTCAGTAAATAATTTTATGAAACAAACAAAAACCTACCAATCTGGGCTGCTGCACACGTATGGGGAATGTTCTTACACTCTTGCTCATTATCAGTCAAACCAAGGGTAGACACAGGACTAATGCTGAGCCAACAAGATTCAGTCTCTCCAAAATTCAGTTAAGACAGAGCTGGTCTAATTCCTTCTGGACTTTTCGCCTGGAGTGAGGGGATTTAAACTCAGGAGTTGAGGCTGACATTGTGTGGCTGCCATATTCTCAAAGATACATGGACAGAGAGAAATGGCAGCATTTCAAAGAAGAACAACAGAGACTGTGCAGCCTCAGTGGCAGTGGGGGGAAATTGAGAGAGAGAAGGAGAGAGAATATTTTAAAAAGAGTTTTCTGTTTCTGATAGCTTTCCTCTGTAGTGCCCCCACCTCTGATCCTGGCTGTTCCTACTCTTGTATTGAGAGACGTCTCAATTACTTTACAATAAACTAGTTTGTGCATATTTGAAAGATGCTTTTGTTACTTGCAACCAGAATATCCCTAATTAAGATAGAGCTGTAATGAATAAACAGGTCACTCCCTTTTCTTATTAACAACGCTTTCTTGAGGACACAGTGCCTCATCTCAGATGAGGGATTACAGTGGTTGTTGCTCCGGGCATAGTGACAGACTGGCAGGAGGACCTCTCAAATTTCAATGTATAGACAGCTGCCTTTTCCATCTCCACATGGACCTGGCTCAGGATCATATATAATCAGAAGTAGGCATCCCCAAGCTGCAGAGGGTATGTAGGGTGAACATTCCCAAATATGCACTCCCGGAATTCAGGGTACATATGTGAGCTGACGTGACTTCTAAATTTTTTCCAACTTTTCTCATCTTCCTCTGCATAGCTTGGTGAGCCCCTGAAATTATGACCTCATTCCAAAAAGCTGGAAGAGTCTCCTTTACAGTTTCTGTGCTGAAGTATATTTTGAAATCTTTTGAACATTACAACTAACTTTTTTTCACATTAAAAAAAAAATTATTGAAGTATAATTGATTTACAATGTTAATTTCTTCTGTACAGCAAAGTGACTCAGATATACATATATAACTGATATATATTATATCCATATAATATATATATTCTTTTTCATATTCTTTTCCATTATGGTTTATCATAGGATATTGAATATAGTTCTCTGTTCTATACAGTAGGACCTTGTTGTTTATCCATTTCATATGTGATAGTTTGTATCTGCTAATCCCAAACTCCCATTCTTTCCTTCACCTTCTCCTCCTACCCCTTGGCAACCACACGTCTGTTCTCTATGTCTGTGAGTCCATTCTGTTTCATAGATAAGTTCATTTGTGTCATATTTTAGATTCCACATATAAGTGATATCATATGGTATTTGTCTTTCTCTTTCTGACTTACTTCACTTAGTATGATAATCTCAAAGTCCATCCATGTTGCTGCAAATGGCATTATTTCATTGTTTTTGATGGCTAATATTCCATAGTATATACGTACCACACCTTCTTTATCTATTCATCTGTTGAAACAGTGTTTAGGCAAGAGATACCACAGGTACCACAGCAGACTCAGGATTCCAGGGAACGATGGGTCAAAGGAAACCCTAGGCTTTGGCAGGAGGCAGAGAGTAATCCAAAGGCATAAATAAAGCACATACACCTCAGGACCTACAGTTATTTTTTTTACTGTGTCTTTACAGAAGGATGGGAGTCACTAGCTGGTACCAATTGATGCCAAAGTCCTAGGTATGCAGGACCCCTCAACGGTCTTTACTTCTTTTCTGAATCCCCAAATTTAAGGCCCCCATCACATATGTGTTTTGCCTCTTGAAATCTCTGTATTATACTATGCATTGTTATTTAGCTTTTTGTGTATAGACTCATCCTTCCAGAATCAAATTATGAAGTGTGAAGAAGAAAATATGTATCCTAAGTCTCTACTTAGAGACATAATCAGATCAGGTATTGTGACACTGGTCACAACATTATCAAAATAATATAATACAGATGTAATTTGATTCATGCAAATTTTAAGAATCCTTGTCCTTCAGAAATCATTGCTCTTTCTTTCCTTACTACACACACACACACACACACACACACACACACAGTTTCCCCCTGTTCTGCAGCCCCAGCCAGTATGGAAATCTCACCTCTTGTCAAAGCCCATTAGGTAAAGGTAGATTAAGGGAGAGGTGAGAACACACGACTGTCTGTACCTCCTCTATTCCTCGCCCCTTATCTATGGATGTGAGAATCATTTTAAGAATCCTTAGTTTTATCTTTGTTTCTGTTTGGTGTTAGATACTGTGGTAGGTGCTTTACTGAAGCTAATCAGAGATGGCCTAAGATTTCTTATTGGATCCTTCTTAATACCAAGCACTAAGTTAGCTCATGAATCCGTGCATGAATAACTAAACCCACAAGTATTAAGTACAAACTTTTATTTTTGTTGACTGGCGAACACAAGGGATTGTGAAATGTGGAGAGTCAGAGTGATTTTATATCATTAGCCAAATGATATCTTTTCATTCAGAATCATCAGATCTCTGCCCTGATCTCTCCCTCAACCATGGAATTGCTCTGTCCTTCTCCTTATCCAAATGTCATAGAGAGAAGCAAATTCAGTATTCATTGCAAAGGGAAAGGATTTGCACTACTTAGCTTGATCGCCAGTTGCATGTAAACAGGTCCAAAAGTTTGAGCACGACCCAGACATAAACACTCACAGCATAGGAAGAAATGCACACTGTAGGGAGAAAAGTTTCGAAATGAAATGCTGGGTGATTTAATTCTGAACTGCCTTTTCTTCATCACTTCACACGTGAAGAAAATGTAAGGCAGAACTGGGCATGTCAGAGAGAAGTAGTAGTACGAAAGCATAAGAAAAGGAGCATTCCTTGAATACTTGGGATTTTTAAGGCCATCATAAGTGAAATTTGCCTCTCAAAGTGTCAAAAATCTGATGAGGGGAGTGTAGCAGATACAAGTGCTTTCAGTGAGTGATGAGTTTTCAGTGTGTGCAAATGGAATGCTTTATTATTTTTATGATATTGTAGAATAGAGGGCATCTTATCAAAGCTTGCTTTTAATGGTCCAACAAATTCATTGCTTGAAATTGGAGGAAAGTGATTTCATAATCCTAGACTCAATTATTTTTTCCCTTTGAATTTGCTTTGACCCATTTTGGAATTATTTGGATAGTTTCATCAAAATCCTGGCTTTTTCATATTGTCATAAAATGAAGCTCTGAGTATTTAATCCTACTGGATAGAAAAAAAAAATAAATGAATGAGAAAAGAAAGATAGTAATGATTTCAGTAGGGAAATAACAAAGGAGGAAAAAGCAAGTAGGAGACTGCTTCAAAGGATGATAACTTTATGTGATGTACAAGCATCATGTGTGGAGTTTGAGAGCAATGTTGAAGAATACAAGTTGAAGAAGGACATAGGTCAAGTTATCCACCCCAGGCAGCAGGTCAGAGAACCTGTCCACAGATGTGCTGTTTGATCCTCAGAGGACATTGACGTTCTCCTGAATGTGGATGCCTCTGGACATGATGAGGTGTTCCAATCCACTCCAGCCTCACCAGCTCTTACTATGGTGCTATTGACTGAAAAAAAAAAAAAAAAAAAGCACAACCTAAAAGTTGAGAATTATGTTTTATTTAGTGAACAAAACTGAAGACTTAAGCCCAGGATGCAGTCTCTCAGATAACTCTGAGAGATTACTCCTAAGAGGTAAGGGAGGAGCCAGGATATATAGGCGTTTTGGCAACAAAAACCAGGTAGTTAGAACATCAAAAGATTACTGCTAATTAAAGAAAACCAGACATCTCAAGTTAATGAATTTAGTGCTCTTCTATGTCTGGGAAGATGCAAAAGTCTGGGCTTACTGAAATCATTCCTTTGATATGAACCTCAGCTGTCTGGGGTCAGCATCCTGTGTTTTCTCATCCTGAGTCTCCTCAGGTTGCACCATCAGGGGGGCTGCAGTGACTGACTGCTAGATGGCGGGCATCCTGTTTTTATCCTGAGCTTCCTCAGGTCTCACCATCAGGGGCAGCTGTAATGTGGTGGCTAGATGGCTGCAACATCCTTTGTTTGCTGATATGGCAGGCAACATTTTTTCATTGACAGTATCATATGCAGCTGGCTGCTTCACTCATTTCTATAACCTGTCTGCTGAAGACATTTGCATTTGTGATATCTGATCTAGCCCAATCCTCCTATTTTAAATTGTAGTAACCAAGGCTGAGAGAGAACAAGTTTTTTCAAGTTTACCCAAATGGAGACAAAATGAAAAGTAGCACAGAAGTGAACTTTCCCTGTGTTCAGTTGTGAGTGTAATCTGCACAGGTCCACATTACTTTAAAACAATTCTGAAAACTCAGAGTTTGCATAATTCATTTAGATCAAAACTGGTTCTGAACTAAGTCAGCCTATTAGTAAAATATTCATATTTCACTGCAAAATACGTATATTATAATAATGTGTTTGATTATAGGTATGCTTATAATATGTAACATATATTGTGTTTTGACCTGTATATACTAAAAAATGTGGAATTTTGAAATAGATCTAGCACTAAAGCTTTAAGTAAAGGACTTTGCACAACACACACACACAGCTCTCAATAAAATAAATAAATAAATAAATCAGAGGAGTATTTAACTCCCAAACCATTAGTGGGCATTAGTTTCCCCTTAGCTTGGGCAATCTAACCCAGAGAGAGTCTTTCTTGGCAGTGGGGATCCATTGCCAGCCTTGGGTAAATCCCCTTTAAGATGGCTCCAGACTGGCTCAGGATAGTTCACAGGAATCCTTTAAATATCCTTTACCTGGACAAACACGGGTGGTGCACACTGGTCCCAGTGTGGCCGCCTAATTTACCAATGGTGGAAAGCTCTAGCTCTCTCATCACTGATTTTTTTCCAGATGTATGCCTTATATTAGTACACTGAGCCTCCCAAATCCATAAGCCAAAAGCTCTAAATTCTTTTGAATCTCCTTCTTCTTCCATTGTGTTTGAGTTTAGGAAAAGGGGTCCTACCCTTTCCCCAAGGGAGAAGATGTAGCATGCTTAAGACACTGAAATTCTCTCCAAAAAATTCCTCCACTTTCCAACTGCTCCAGGTCTTTTGTACCCTCAAGAAGGATACGTCTCCAAGGGTTGTGAATGATTTTAGGTTAATTCTCAGCATGTCTTGCATAGAAGGTCAGCATGTGCCTTACATATAGAGTTGTTGGCACCTATTGTTTTGAGATTCATCCATATATGTGACAGAAGAGTTTCATGTTAGCATCCAATGACATGAAGATGTTTCTCCTGTCTCTTGCTCTCTCTGCTTACACACACACGTGAACACACACACATTATATTATTTAGAAAAAAAAAATCTTAGTCTGTCATTTACTTCAAATTAAAAGTAAATGTCTTTATCCTTATTTTAATAATAAAAACTATACACTCTATCTGGCAATCAGAGCAAATAAGAACTAAAGGTTTTGGTATTTTGAGAATATTAGTTTATTTCAAGTTGATATTTTTGTTAATTTGCTGGACAACTAGTTTATTGATTCATTCACTGACTCAAAAAATAGCTATGTCTGTGCAAGGCATTTAGGGGTTATGGAAACTAGTAAGACATAGTCCCTGTTCTCAGTGATGTCATGATGCTATTACAGAAATGCTTTTAATTGTACCAACAAGCAATCCATACTATGACAGCAACATGAATAAAGTGTGAAGGGAGTATGGAGAAAGCAGAAAAGGGAACCTAGAGGAGCAGGAGAAATTAGGAGAGAGCATGCCACAGGAGTGATATTTGAGTGTGAAAGTTCCAGCTGGTTGAACGGAGATAAATCTCTTCAAACCCTGGTCACAATATGAGCCGAGGTGCAGAGACATCAGAACATGGTAGGTCCAAAAGGAATGGTGCACGCTACACATTTGCTGTGTCCTATTATGCACCAAACCCCGAACTAGACATATGTGTTATTTTCCTTCAATCCTCACTTTACAGATCAGAAAACTGAAAGGAATTTGTTCAACTTAATTTTTTCAAAACTTTAAATTCAGCACTTACTGTGTATCAGATCTTTTGCTGACACTAGACTGAATGAAGAACTCATCTGTAGTCAACTTTTGCTGGCTTAAGAAGTTAATTAAGGTAGTGAGGTGAAATAAAGGTGTGATGACTTGATGAAACTTTTCACCTGTGGTTATGTAAAATATAAAGTTCGAACTTTGACATTTTTCACATCACCATTAGAGTTTTCTCAGAAAAATAAAAATTAGAACAGCCAGTGAGTACAATATGACATTGGATGGCATACACAAAAGTAATTTTTAGCTACCAAGATCTCCCATAGACACAAGGTGATTAACCACAGCAGGTAGAATTCTTATAAAAAAAACCCAGACCTTTCTGTGTCATATAATATTTACACTTTCATTTTTTTGTGTGAAGTAGATTTAAAGGAAGGAGGAAGTATGAGTAAAACCCAAGCTCTGGAGGAAATGTGGATAGGAAGAGAGTTTCATATTTCTACTGGTTCCTTGGGTGACTGGACCAGAGTTCCAGCTAGTGGAGGGGAAATTTGGAGGTAGCTTGGAAAGGCAGGTATGGGGTTCCACTAATAAGTGGCCTCTGATAAGTGAGACCAGGGACAGCAGATGTCTGACATAGGGGAACTGTGGTAGCAGGATAAGGGAGAGAATGGTCCCTAGAAAAATACACTTCTCTCTTTTCCTTGGCCACAAGGACAGTCCTTGGATTCATGTAGCTCCTGAGATTTAAAAAAGTGTACACCATCAGGATAACAAAAAGTGTCTGATTGGTTTTGTCATTGACAGGCCAGGATGGGAGTGGAGGTTCAGTCCAGGGATTGGCAAATTTTCTTATGTGGTTGAGATCTTCAGAGTCCTTTATAGATCCACTAACAAACAGAGTCAGTAATTCAATCATTCAGAGTGTGTGCGTGTAAGCGTAGTACTTACTATGTGCCAAGCCATCATGGAACATTCATTGTTGTCCTGATCCCAGTCATCTATAGATTTTGATTTCACACTAGAGATATTTGGAGGAGATGAGAGAGATGGTGGCAGTGAATGTCAGTTATTAATCTTCTTTTATAGCAATTAATTATGTATGGCATATGCATTTCCCAGAAACCAGAAGGGAAGTGCTCTACGCCATTAGCTAGAAATACTTTTAAATTAAAAACTCAATATAGCTGTTACCCTTACTGTGAAAACTTTAGTATTCAATTGGTTATTGAGATTCTTATGAAGGGACAATGTGTAATTTTCCTCAAGTAAGCAAATGAGTATAATTTTCCTTTCTAACTAATTTCTGAAGAAGTAGAACTTTAAGGCATTCATAAAAGTCTTTAGAGACATGTTGTATAAGTTAAAAATAAGAGAAAGAAAAAGCTGATGCCATTAAGATGATTATTTTATCAGCGATGCTATAAATTTTGCTCTCTTGAGGAAGATTAAAATATCCATTCCAGATTGCTCTCTTAAGAAATCATATCATATACTCCCCATGGAGATGAGGAAAGATGTCAAACCCCATGAAAATCCCCTAGTATTAAACAAATACACACACACATTTTTTTCCCCTAGTGGAATATCGCCTTCAATAAGCAATGACACTTTGAGTGGAGTGGCAGAAGTATTTTTCTTTCCTTCCTTGCATTTTGCTGTTTCTAGATAGTAATGCTTCTTCTTAAAGGAAACAGAGAAGTAAAATATTATCCATCATTCACAGAAACAACACTGATTGTGGAAATCTAATGTAGATTTTTAAAAGAGGAATTCAATGTGGACTCATCACCTTTTCCCAGTTCTGGCTGTCAGGGGATGCTGGAGATGAGGAGACTCATTTCACTCTCCAGGTCCATAAGAGTCATTTGCCATCAGACAGACCAGTGACATTTTATATCCAATAATTATCAAAAGTAAGCCTGGCTGGAATTAATATGATTCCATTGAAAGAAACTTGCACCAAACCATTTATACAAACTGTAGATAAATCTTCTTAAGTTGCTAGTTAGAAGCAGAGGCTTGGAAAGAACTCTAACTTAGCCATTTTACTCATGTAGAATTCCCTCCCACTGCTTTCGTATCAGCTAGGGGTGCAAGATCAATCAATTTATTCAACATAATAGTGGATACGTTTTGGTGAGGGGGCAGTGTTGAATGCCAGAAATTTCTTCCTTATACTGAACTGAAATGTTGTTCCCTATAACATGTTTCCTTTCTTGTTCTGGAAGAAAGTAGACGCCACTCTTGCTGAGAATATTTGAAAATAGCAATCGTGTGACCCTCACTTCTTTCCTCCTTTAGGTTAACCTGCCTAAATTTGTTTGTTTAAATTTTTATTAAAACATATCATTCTCTGAGCTTCCTCACCTTCCTGGTTGTCTTCTTCTATTTAGTTGTACAGGTGTATGTGCACATGTATGTATGTTTTCTAGTGACTTTAAATAGATACATATAACTAAATGGGTATATGTATCTATTTATATACTTAAATATTTATATATATAAACACACACATATATAAATACATTCCATTAGCATGATATATTTTTTAGAAAATGATTTGAATCCCTAAAGGGATCAAAGTTTGCATATAACTTTAATATGTTATAACATACACTGATTAATAATGTAAAATGTACTGCATTGGACTAGCATTTAGAAAGTAAAAGCACATACTCTTCAATTCTTAACTATTTAACATAGCTTTAAAATATTGCATACAAAATAAGTGCTTTTTTAGACCATTTCCAGGGCTCCATACTGATCATGAACAAGAAGATCATCTGTGATTGAATATCTTAGCTTTCATAAATAATTGTTTGTATGATATACTGTTTTTATTAAACTAGATGAAGATATCACCTGTGTCCATGGTCCTCCCCCCATAATCCACCCCTGCTGACTCTGTTATGTGGCAGCCACGTGCCGAGGGATTGGAATTAATTGATATAAGACAATGGGTCTCAACTGTAATCTCGATGTCATCCTTTGTAATGCCTTCCTTGTTATCCTAACATGAGAATCAGCCACTTACTTATTCAGAAAAAAAGTAATATAATATTTTAATTGTAATACAAAGTATACATTAAAATGATGTAATGTTAATGCTATCATGTGGGTTTCAATATGTAAATGCTCAGTCACAACTCCACTAGAAACATACTCAAGTCACTAAATTCTCAAATATCTTTATAACGAACAAGTTCACATTTAAGAGAAGTCAGAAAATCAGAAGCCATCCCATACAAGAAGTACAGGAATAATGGAAATTAGAAGTGTGGATGGAACTTAAAGCAAAAGGATTAGTGGTAATGGACCAGTACCAATTTCAATCGCATATGACTTTCTACATGAGTGTCTATCAGGACATTTGAAAGTCTCCTGGAACACCAGGGAATTCTTTTTTATGTAGAACTATTCTGTGCATGACTCTTAGCATCTTTCACCTCCCCCTACCCTCATTCACTAAATACCTTTAATTTTCTTTAACCATTAGAATCATTTTTTTTTAAGCTGCTTCAAATTCCTAAAATGCTTCTTCAGTGTTGTTCTGCTTTTGCTATGATTTTGCTAGTCAAGTTCAATTCTATCCTCTTATCAAGGAGTATTGAGTCAAGCATCCCAATCTAAGATCTAAGTCCATTGGCATGTGGCATTCTTATGGTCACATGGGCCTCTACTAATCCATCCATATGATTCTATCACATTACTTTTGCTTTCCATATGAAAGGGCTTAGCCAAAGATGGTACAGTAAGAGATGAAAGTAAAGCAAGAGACCTATTGAGTTAGCCCTTATTGAACAATTCTCTTTTTATAATCGTAATTCCTCCATTAATAAGACAATATTAGTACTTCATATTCTACTTCTTTTCCAACACACAAAACACCTTCTAACAATTAAAGTAGATTATATGGATCCTTAATGTTTGGCAAAAGATGGAATAACCAAAAAGCAAAAAGACAAACATGTGAGGAGTAGAAAGAGATCTAGGTCCTAGATCTGATTCTTACACTAACTAATGGAAGCATTTGGCCAACTCATTCAATATTGCCATGACTAAGTTTTCCTAGGAGAAAATTGAAAAGATTAGATGACATATTCTCACATCAATGTCATAGGTCTCTGGGGAGGGCTAATGGCTCTGAGAGGTGTTCTGTTGGAAATATATTTAGGCCAACCCATAATGCAAAAATCAAATGTGGAGTGAGAATAAGGAACTCTTAGTTTGAAAGACTTCCAAGATATTTCTGATTAAAATTCTTTTTAAAAATTCAACTTTTATGGATATATGCATTTAACCATTTAGTGAGTCAAGTCTAAACCATGCAATTTGTTTATAGGAATTAGAATGTATCCTTTAAACATCCACACAGTTTTTCCAGTAGAATGATGTTAGTATGCAGAGTATCTAACCACAGGAGATCAAAAAACGTTTAAAAAAACAAGACGAGTTCATCTGAGATGAAAACTAATGCTTACTGAATAAGTTTAATTTAAAATGTAACACCACTAAATATAAAAGGCTCTGATATTAAAGAAACACAATGCAAGAACAAAATCAATAGAATAAGATAGCATTGCAATTGATTAAATATGTGACTTAACACCTCCTCAGAAGCTACAGAATAAAAACCCTGAATTCAAAATAGACAATCATTTCAAAATGCCTCTATATCTCATCTTGCCCTAATCATCCATGACTGAAGCACTGTTATTCTAAGATTATAAATAGTATCAAAACCTGTGTAATTGAAATTGGGTGGGAATGCCATATTAGGATAGCAGCTTTGTATGCCAAATACATTTGTATCATCAGTCAATGCTGTTGGCTGTGGAAAAAAAAAAAAAAAAGTTTGAGACTTTATTCAAGATAAGTGCTTCAATTATTAATATCAGCCTAATTAGAAGTAAACAAGATCAAAGTAAGGCAATCAAAAGACACAGAATGACTGGGGTGCTGAAGTGAAGAAAAATGTTTAAGAACCATGAGTACAAATCAATGCATGGTCTATCTAAAATCTGATTAGCTAAAATATGCAAATTACAGGGAAGCCACAGCAAGGAATGAATTATAGAAACTATTTGGATAGCTGGATCAAGAGAATATGAGTGATCCCTGCTGAGTGTGCACTCATTTACCTTAAGAAGCAGCTTGCTATCAGAAGAAACATGGAATTTACAGTCACTGTTTATGAACGTTGACATTTCCACCTACTCTTTGTGTGACTTTGGAAAAGTAATCTCACCTCCATAAGGCACCATTTCCTCAATTTTATATAGGACATAGTGATACCAGCTGTTCATAGGGTAGTTCAAATGAGATCACACATGTCAAAGCAGTTTGTAATCTGTAAAATGACATTCAAATGCTGGTTTATTACTATTTCTTTGCAAGTGTCTTACATGATTCGTTCAGTCATTACCTTTGCTCTAACCAGGGGAAGTGTTAGTTAAGGGTATAGTCAGGCCACCAAGATTGTAATCCAGTTCTTCAGCCACCCTGCGGTAGACGTGTCAACTAGTCTGCCTTCCTAAAACGCAGGAAGGACTCAGAATCATAAATCACTCTTTTACAATTTGATCACTACTGGGCTTCTATGTTGATATAGCAGAAAAATTAAGTTGCTCTTTCCCCACAATGTGAAGACATAATCTCTAGGTCAGTTAATTCAGTGCATGTAATTATTATGCCTTGTTCACAGAGACTAATATCGCTGGGAGGGAATTAATTGTTTTTGGAGTGTTCTTTGTTTATGCCTTACCATAATATGGTTTGGGATTAACACATTTAGTTCCCAAGAGTAAATAAATGATAGATGGGTTTAAAAAGTGTATGGTTCATTTTTTTCTAAACATGAATTTTGAAATGGCTAGATAAATCCTGAAGTGTTCTAAATTCTATTTTCAGTTTACTTAATACATTTTTTTTTTACAAAAAAATAATAATTTACTTATTCTTATGGTAGAGTACAAGTTCATTCTGTAGGGATACTTTCTTTGATATTCTAGCATATAGAATTTATTTCATTAAGTGACTCCTTTTAATACTCTAGCAGTCCATTCATGGAAATTACTGTTGCAAATTATTCCATATAATATGTTTCTATATAGAATTCCACTGAAGGTAATTTAGTCAATTAAATTACAAGAAATAAATGAGGAAATCCTACTAATAAAATGATTCAAGAGACAATTCTGAGGGGAATAGGTAGCATAGAAAATTCTTATTTATTTATATTAATCAATCATATAGTTGTTTAACATTAATTATTTAGAGACCATCTAGCAGACAAAAGGAAATCACAATTTAGAAATCAAATGAAAAAAAAAAAAAAAGGAAACCAAATGGTACTTTTACCATCTGAATAGAAACTTTTCTCAAAAATAAAATTTCCCTTTACTTCTCCTAACTCTTCAGGTTGAATTACTTATTCATGCAACCAACAAATATTTATAAGTGCCTGTGTGTGATATTAAATCAAAAATTTTGGGGAACACACTTCCGCCTTTAGGTTACTAATAATCTAGCTGGAGAAGCATAACATCTATGGAAAATACCTATAAAAATTAAGTATATTTATAATAATGTAATACCTTTGCACAATGCTTGATAATTCCCAGAGCACTTTTGTGAATATAATTATTTTGTTTGACCATTGCAGGAAGTAATTATCAGTGGTAAATGTTTGATACCAGTAAAGAAATGCCATGGTTCAAAGATAATTTATGGCCGAGTGATATTGGAAAATAGTGCTCTGAACTGAAGGAAGGGATAAAAATGATGGTACCTATCACAGAAATGGAAATAATTTGGATCAACTGGTTGGTGGGAAGATGAATCCCTTTTTGGATATAGTGAGATAGAGTTGACAGTGGTAGCCTTAGGACATACATGAGAAAACTTCCAGCAGGTAATAATATGCATTTATAATATAGAAAGATGGGCAAAGGGCAAAGAACGTGAATAGGCATCTAGCAAAGAAGAAACTCAAATGAAAAAGAACACACTTTTTTTTTTTTTCCAAAGAAGAAAATAAAGTATCTAGGGGACTGTTGAATGTTTAGATATAAGACAGGAGGCAAGTTAGGGTCAGATATGTGGATTTTTTGAAGCCATCCACATAGTAGGAACATTTATATAAACTGCTACAAACATGTCTGTAATGGTGACAATTGAAATAATAAGTTATAAAAGTCATTGTAACAGTGGCTATTGCACTGGTAAATTTTAATAGTCATTATGAACAGTCCAAAAATAATCTATCAAAGGAAATTTTACCGATAGATCAATAAACAAAATAATTTGGTCAAAGCTGGGGGAAAAGGGTTGGTTGTAAGAGGAAGAGAAGAGAAATATAATAATTTATTAAAATAATTGCAGCCAAAGAAGAATCCAGACACCTAAAGGGCAATACCATTTTACCAACAACATTTTAACGCTGAAATTGTATCCATGTTGGATGAGAGGTGAAATTGCAAGAATTCTCCAAGAAAGAGAGGGGAGATAAAGGAGAGTGAAGAGTTAACTTTGTAGAGAAACGGGAGAAAGAAATAACAGTTAAAGAAACAAGAAAAAATTTGAATTAGCAAAAAAGGGAAGAAGAAGAAGAGTGTAGCAAAAAAAAAACAACGCCCCCCCTCCCCACTCCCCGGAGCTTCAGAAGGTATTTGCAAGAAGTAAATATATGAAACCTTGCAAAATGGCCAGATGGACAGAGAAATGTGTCACTAAGCACAACTGTGGCTCACTTCAGATAGAAATGGCCGACTGACCAGAGTCAGTATTTCTTACATTTTACATTTTAATATGTTTCCATTTCTGAAAGTGTTGGAATATATTAAATATATTTAAAATTGTTTAACTGCTACTATGATCTCTTAGTTTTCAGAATTAGTTTTGTCTCACAAAATGGGGTGAGACAAGTTCTTAACAATTTACGAGAATTAGCAATAAGGAAGGATACAGGAAAGGGTTTATTTTAGTGGTGAGAGGACTGTTGTTTCCTGAGCCGACTGAAGAGGCTTATTCCCAGAACTGAGTGAGTTTTGTTTGGATTCTTTCACCCCTCAAAAATAATGATTATTCAGAACAAGTCTATTGGCATAATAGTCTGATCTGATTATCAGTCTGAAGGCTGAGTTCAGAGAAGGGGAGGGAAATCTATTGTTAAAACCTCTAATTATCTTAAACTACTACATTGACAGAAGTCCATTTATTATTGCATTTTGAATTCACGTGGTGCTTAAACCCTTTCAAAAACATTTTATTCACTGCAACACTAGTGTTATAGAAATTCTAGTGTTTCCTCAAGCATTGTTATATTTGTCCTTTGACTTGGTAAAAATTTGTTAATTAAATGATGTATAAAATGTGTATAAAACCTACATATAAATATCATATGATAGAATTGTATGATATTCACTAAGAAATCTAGATTCTACATATACCTTTGGCCTCTAGCAGTTTTTTTTTTTTTTTTTTAACCAGCATTGAAGATGACCCCAGGCCTGAAGAGCATGATGACTATTTAGCAAATTTATCCTTTAAACCAAATAGTTTGAGGAAACCACAACTACTGTAAAAGGTGGGAGAAGTAGCTTATATTTCAGTTGTTTTGTGAACTGTAGAAAAGTATTCACCATCTCAGTCATATCTTTATTATAATTTCCAATCATGTTTTTAAGAGAGAAGACGATATATGTATGGCTTTAGAACCATCAGTAAGTATCATTTGGTATTTGGATAAAAAGCACAAAGTACTCTCAACCATCTCTTCATTTCTAGGTAGAGAACAGCCCACTGCTATGAAATAAGAAGTTTCCCCAAATCCATCCTCCTAGGTTTCTTAAAATTTGTCATGTGTAAACTTAACGTGATGAGTAAAATATGTACTTTTGATGAATAAGTAATTTTTGCTGTTAAAAACCTCACAAACTTTATTACAGGACAATGGTGAATTTGTTGAGGAAAGGGTATGTTTGTCTCTTTTGAGCATTATCAAAGGAAGAATGGCAAAATGAAAATCTCAAGTTCCCCCCCAACTCTTAGTATTGATAAAAATGGCACAGGACTACAGATCTCTAAGTTCCTTTGAAAAGCTAATCATTTGGTATAATACCCTCAGGAACTCATATTTTTTCTATTTTATAATTACTTTTTTCCATTTCTTTGGTTCACTTTCTTTCAAATTGGAAAAGTCTTTATGCATAGCTGTTTTTGCTGAGAATTAAGTGTCTTACAATCCAGAAAGCATCTAAAGGAGTGCTTGGCACTTGGTAAGCACCACACTGGTGTTTATTGCCTGTGTAGAATCCTCAGGGGAAGGGACTTTTTTACATGTCACTGTGTTCCCGAATCTAGGACAGTACTTCATACTAAAGGACATGAATTGGACCCAGAGAGTCTCAGGCTTCCCTTGTATTGCTTCATTCACAGGCATTGCAATGCAGTGTAAAATAATCGAAAATGGCAATCATTTAACTAAGAGTATTAGTGAGGCCTCTTTCACTTAACTGTGAAGGTGTCCAGGAAATTGTTTGAGTCCCTTAGCAGGCCCAAGACTCAGTTGACTCAAGTGTACAATGGGTTGAGTATTATCACCTGTAGTGTCTCTCTCAGCTCTACATTTGCTTTGAGACATAAATTGCATTTTGAGAGATACATTTAGCGAGGACTGAAAACACACTAGAAATTTCTCTTATAAAGAAGCCTCAATATGTGGCATCTAAAATATGACACAAATGAACCTATCTACAAAACAGAAACAGACTCACTGACATAGAGAATAGATTGGTGGTTGCCAAGGGGGAGGGGGTTGGGGAAGGGATGGAGTGAGAGATTGAGGTTAGCAGAGGTAAGGTTTTATATATAGGACAGATAAAAAACAAGGTCCTGAAGAAGTAGAGAATGGACGTGAGGACACAGGGAGGGGGAAGGGTAAGCTGGGACGAAGTGAGAGAGTGGCATGGACTTATATATACTACCAAATGTAAAATAGATAGCTAGTGGGAAGCAGCCGCATAGCACAGGGAGATCAGCTCGGTGCTTTGTGACCACCTAGAGGGGTGGGATAGGGAGGGTGGGAGGGAGACAAAAGAGGGAGGAGATATGGGGATATATGTATATGTATAGCTGATTCACTTTGTTATAAAGCAGAAACTAACACACCATTGTAAAGCAATTATACTCCAATAAAAATGTTTAAAAAAAAACCAAATAAGGTCCTGCTGTATAGAACAGGGAACTATATTCCGTATCCTGAATAAACCATAATGGAAAAGAAAATATAAAAATATACTGTATATATATGTATAAATGAATCACTTTGCAGTACAGCAGAAATTAATACAACATTGTAAATCAACGATACTTCAATTTAAAAAAGAGTCTATAAACTAAAAAAAAAAAAAAAAGCCTCAGACTTGCAAGTACATGTACTATATCTACATCCCAATTTTCCTGTGAGCTTAACATTTCTTACAGAGTATTAGTTCATCTCTAAGCTTTTATTTACAGAGACCTCACTCTTTGATGTCAGAAAAGTCCAGGCAATGGCCACAAAGAGGTGACTAACCTTGGGAGGCTGGTACTAACTCTTACCTCTGTGTTTCTAGATCTCTGTGGCCTTTTCATTCATCTGAGTGACTGAATTTCCTGTGATCATTACTGGGCTTTAGGAAGATATTGGTGTCATATCCAAGGTGGCCTTAAGAATAACAATAGGCTGATGTATTCCCAGAAGTTCAGTCACACTCTAATTCTTGGCACACTTGTGATTTCAGTTAAAGAAGATTCTCTTTCCCATTATGATACAGTCTAATGTCTGAGAGCTTCAGTGAAGTAGTGAAAAATGCAACTGTGAATTATGAGGATACAAAAAGGAAAATAAAGGTCTTAGCTATCTTTAAAATTTTTTTAGCAATCAGTTTTAAACACTCTAAGCAAAATAATCTATGTATAAATTATACCCTGTTTATCTTCATAATCTTACATGAATGCTTTTCTATCTCAAACTGTCTAGCAATAGATTGAACAGGAAAAGATTACTTGTTACCTAGGAGATGGGGTTGGCAAACTATAGCCTGGCACATATATTTTATAAACAAAATTTCATTACAGCACACCCATGAATTGACTATGGCTGTTTTTATGATAGCAACTGTATGGCCCACAAAACCTAAAATACTTACTTACTGGCCATTTATAGAAAAAGTGTGCTGATCCCTGGCTCAGAACCTTGCTTCGTTTTATGACGCGAGTCTGAGGGCTTAGTGTTACATCCAGAGATAGAGGCAAAATCCAAGGAAACTTACCTCTTCCAATGCTACTAAAATTATTGATAAAAATTTTAACCATTCGTGAAGGAAAAACTTTTCTATTTTTAATTCAAATTTGTAAATAAAATGTAGTCAGATCCTTTTCATAACACATAGTACATCATTTAAGATAGGAATGCCTTGGTCAAAATCCCACCCTGAAAAACAGTTATGATAGTATAGTATATTTTTTATTGAATTATAGTTGATTTACAACATTATATTAGTTTCAGGCTTGCAGCATAGTAATTCAGTATTTTGACAGGTTATACTCTATTAAAAGTTATTATAATTGCTAAAATTCCCTCTGCTATACAATATATCCAAGTTGCTTATCTATTTTATACATAGTAGTTTGTATCTGTTAATCCCATACCCCTATCTTGCCCCTCCTCACTTTCCATACCAGGTAACCACTAGTTTTTCTCTATCTCTGAGTCTGAGTTTGTTTTCCTATATACATTCATTTGTTTCATTTTTTAGATTCCACATATAAGTGATACCATACAATATTTGTATTTTTCTATCTGACATTTCACTAAGCATAATATTCTTTAGATCCATCCATATTGCCACAAACGGCAGAATTTCATTCTTTTTATGGCTGAGTAATATTCCATTGTATATATTTTGCCAGTCTGTCTGTTGATAGACAGTGGGTTGCTTCCATATCTTGGTTATTGCAAGTAGTGCTTCTGTGCACACTGGGCTGCACGTATATTTTCGAATTAGTGTTTTGTTTTCTTCAGATATAAGCCCAGAAGTGGTATCACTGGATCATATGTAATTCTATTTTTAGTTTTTTGTGGAAATTCCATACTGTTGTCCATAGTAGCTATACCATGTTACATTCCCATCAACAGTGTACAAGCTTTCTCTTTTCTCCACATCCTCTCCCACATTTGTTATTTGTAGACATTTTCATGATAGCCATTCTGACAGGTGTGAGGTGATATCTCATTATTGTTTTGCTTTGCATTTCTCTAATAATTAGCCACGTTGAGTATCTTTTCATGTGCCTGTTAGCCATTTGTATATCTTCCTTGGAAAAACAAGTCTATTCAGGTCTTCTGCCCATTTTTTCTCTGGGCTGTTCATTTTGTTTTGTTTTTGATATTGAGTTGTATGAGCTGTTTATATATTTTGGATACTAACCCCTTATTCATCATACCATTTGCAAATTTTTTCTCCCATTCAGTAGGTTGTCTTTTCATTTTGTCAATGGTTTCCTTTGTGTGCAAAAGCTTTTTACATTTAATTAGGTCTCATTTACTTTTTTTGCTTTTATTTCTTTTGCCTTAGGAGACAGAACAAAAAAAATATTGCTATGGTTTATGTCAAAGAGTGTTCTGCCTATGTTCTTTTCTAAAAGTTTTATGGTTTCAGGTCTTAAACCATTTTGAGTTTATTTTTGTATATGTTATAAGGAAATGTTCTAATCTTATTGTTTTACCTGTAGCTGTCCAGTTTTCCCAGGACATGGCTCTGGACTCCACAACTGTTTAGAGACCAGGTGGGGTGATGATCCTGAAGTTACTCAGAGAGGAGGGGCCAGAGACCTAAGTTTGGGTGTTGATGCTAATACAGTATCATTTGTACCTGCAAGTTGGAGGGACCTAACGATGCTCAGGTTACATTTCTATTCCACACCTCATGCTTCGTCTGACAATTGTTTCATTAAATTTCAATGATCACTCTGCCCCAAACAGCCTTTCAACCTCATCTCCCAGCATTATTTTTACTCCTCCCTCTGCTCCTGCCGTTCACCAAAATCACATTGAATTACCTTCCTGATGCATGCACTTCAGTGCTCTGTGCTTTTGATCCTATTTTATCTCTCCCTGGAATACTTATCTCATTTTTTCTTCCTCTCAAAATCTTAGTCACTCTATAAGGCTTAACTAGGTCAAATGCTATCTGTTCTCTTATTTCTCAAAGAGCACAGACTCCCCCATGCATTCATGGGTCACTTCATACTTCCATAAATCATCACGTGGTATTTTAAGTCTTCGTAGTCCTTGTATCTCTCTTCCTGCTGTATGTTACTTGTCTTTTATTTCCCCAGTGACTGGCATGACCCTTGATATATAATAGAAGCTCAATAAATATTACATATTTTTTACATTATTGAACTCAACTCTAGCAAAAAGTGTGAGTTTTTAAAAGCTCTCAAAACACTTTTATGGGGAATGCCATTTTGCCCAACCACTTTTAAGTCATTGCTGTCTTTTGTAAAACTGGGAAGAGATTGTAAATTCACTCTAGTTTTCCAAAATATACGTGCTGATTACCTTTCACAGCTTTTCTGTGCGTTATCATTCAAATGAGTCTCTTTATGGCATCCCTGACAGGTGGTCTTGAGCAGCTCAGATTAAATGGGTGTTTTCATGTGCTCATGGGGAAAGCTTAGTTTTGGCTTATTTCTGACAGAAAATCCATTCAGATCTATTGAAAAATTTACTCTTCAGTTTTATATCCTAGTGAGTTATCTTCCTTTCAGAAATGTTTATCACAAGTTTCAAAAATATTAGTGTATGCTGTATATAGTTTACTTTGTATCTTTTTTAAAAGCTGTTTGCTTACACTGGAACATGTTTCTGATGTTTAATTAATGTTAAATCCCTAATACAAAGAATATCCTCCCAGGCCAAACAAGAATCAAATTGGACATGATCTTACCGAACACCCCTCTCTCTGGGGACTGTTGGCATAGAATTTTATGTGCTGTCTAAACTCACCTTCCTCTCCTAATGATTTGTTGTTTGTGGGATATATCTCCTCTTAAAGGGTGAGATAAGCATCTCCACAAGACAGCCACAAATAATTATCAAATGAAATGCAATGCAAGAGCAGTTCTGAGTTCTCTTGCTTTCTTGTCTCTCCAAGACTGATCTTTGACATTTATTCAATTGTCTTTTAAAATCTGGGTCTTAATTGGTACATTTTCAATTCTCAAGGAATAAATTCACACAAATCTGTCAGAAATGAACCCTTTTGAAGCTTCTGTTAACAGCTGCTAGAAGCAGCTGGACTCAGACAGTTTAGAATATGACAAGTCATCTAATTCCTTTGGCACTGAAGGCTGGCTTGGCTTTAAATCTTTGAACTGCCGCAATCAGAGTTAAAAATAGACAAGAATTGTGTTGAGTTTTTTAAATGTAGAATTTCTCCACTTATTTTACCATTCATTTATTTAACACCTCTGTAATACAGAATGATAGCAAATGCCAAATATAAATATTATGGTATTAAGAAAAAGAAGACACGGCTGTCAGTTTGGATGGTTGGCAAAGGGAAGGCTGTGTTGAGGAGCTGAATCTTAAAAGTCAATCAATTTTTACTCATGAAAAAAGGAAATAATTGAACAGTTATTTTATACCACATACTTTACTATACTATTCAAGGGATAATTAGAAGAGTAATGCATGTCCCTTGCCTTTTCTATATATGGTATCTTAATGTGATTTAAGCTACAACATTCATTTATTCATTTTATTTAAGCTGCATGAATAATCAAGACACTATTGTTCCTCTATATGAACTGAAGTTTGTTTTACATTGTCAATGCATTATAGAAAGAAGAATTGCTTTCTTTATAGGGGTTTGTAAAGAATTGTTTAAGAAGTTCAATATTTTAGATTAAATCACACATGTCCAGGATGGGACTTGGTTTTTGCTATTTACCAAGGCTAAGTAACCATTTGCATAGTTAATGAAGGTTTTTTGCCTGATGTAAATACTCAAATCGAGAATATCATTTTAAGTAGGTATACCAGGATTATAAATGATTTATTTGAAAGTTAATGAAGGCAATTCCATAAAAACACCACTCAATTTTGTGAACTTCAGCTGTCCATGAGTTATGTTACTTATAAATACAGAGGTTGGGAAAGGCCCTACTAGTTTGATATGGAAACATAAAACATTATCAACTGAAAAAAAATGCACAAAGTGAGAGTTGTTTTTTCTTTTTTTGAATTTTTGAATTTTATTTTATCTATTATTTTATACAGCAGGTTCTTATTAGCTTTCCATTTTATACATATTAATGTATATATGTAAATCCCAATCACCGAATTCATCCCACCACTACCACCCCCACCCACCACTTTCCCCCCTTGGTGTCCATACATTTGTTCTCTACATCTATGTCTCAATTTCTGCCCTGCAAACCGGTTTATCTGTACCATTTTTCTAGGTTCCACATATATGCATTAATATACAATATTTGTTCTTCTCTTTCTGACTTACTTCACTCTATATGACAGTCTCTAGATCCATCCACGTCTCTACAAATGACCCAATTTCGTTCCTTTTTATGGCTGAGTAATATTCCATTGTATAGATGTACCACAACTTCTTTAGCCATTCATCTGTCGGTGGGCATTTAGGTTGCTTCCATGACCTGGCTATTGTAAATAGTGCTGCAATGGGCATTGAGGTGCATGTGTCTTTTTGGATTATGTTTTTCTCTGGGTATATGCACAGTAGTGGGATTGCTGGGTCATATGGTAATTCTATTTTTAGTTTTTTAAGGAATCTCCATACTGTTCTCCATAGGGGCTGTATCAATTTACATACCCACCAACAGTGCAAGAGTGTTCCCTTTTCTCCAGACTCTCTCCAGCATTTGTTGTTTGTAGATTTTCTGATGATGCCCATTCTAACTGGTGTGAGGTGATACTCACTGTAGTTTTGATTTACATTTCTCTAATAATTAGTGATGTTGAGCAGCTTTTCATGTGCTTCTTGGCCATCTGTATGTCTTCTTTGGAGAAATGTCTATTTAGGTCTTATGCCCATTTTTGGATTGGGTTGTTTGTTTTTTTAATATTCAGCTGCATGTGCTGTTTGTATATTTTGGAGATTAATCCTTTGCCCATTGATTCGTTGGCAAACATTTTCTCCCATTCTGAGGGTTGTCTTTTCATCTCGTTTGTAGTTTCCTTTGCTTTGCAAAAGCTTTTAAGTTTCATAAGGTCCCATTTGTTTATTTTGTTTTTATTTCCATTACTCTAAGAGGTGGATCAAAGAAGATCTTGCTGTGATTTATGCCAAACAGTGTTCTTCCTATGTTTTCCTGTAAGAGTTTTATAGTGTCCAGTCTTACATTTAGGACTCTAATCAATTTTGAATTTATTTTTGGGTATGGTGTTAGGGAGTGTTCTAATTTCTTTCTTTTACATGTAGCTGTCCAGTTTTCCCAGAACCACTTATTGAAGAGACTGTCTTTTCTCCATTGTATATCTTGCTTCCTTTGTCATAGATTAGTTGACCATAGGTGCATGGGTTTACCTGTGGGCTTTCTTTCCTGTTCCATTGATCTATATTTCTGTTTTTGTGCCAGTACCATACTGTCTATGTTATGGTAGCTTTGTAATATAGTCTGAAGTCAGGGAGTCTGATTCCTCCAGTTCCATTTTTTTCCCTCAAGACTGCTTTGGCTATTCGGGGTCTTTTTTTTTTTTTAATTTTATTTATTATTATTTATTTTTGGCTGCATTGGGTCTTCATTGCCAGGCGTGGGCTTTCTCTAGTTGCAGCGGGCGGGGGCTAGCTACTCTTCGTTGCGGTGCGCGGGCTTCCCATTGCAGTGGCCTCTCTTACTGCAGAGCACAGGCTCTAAGCGCGTGGGCTTCACCAGCTGTGGCACATAGGCTCAGTAGTTGTGGCTCACAAGCCTAGTTGCCCCGCAGCATGTGGGATCCTCCCTGACCAGGGCTCGAACCCGTATGCCCTGCATTGGCAGGCGGATTCCTAACCACTGCACCACCAGGGAAGCCCTATTCGGGGTCTTTTGTGTCTCCATACAAATTTTAAGATTTTTTGTTCTACTTCTGCAAAAAATGCCATTGGTAATTTGATAGGGATTGCACTGAATCTGTAGATTGCTTTGGGTAGTATAGTCATTTCCACAATATTGATTCTTCCAGTCCAAGAACATGGTATAACTCTCCATCTGTTGGTATCATTTTTAATTTCTTTCATCAGTGTCTTATAGTTTTCTGCATAAAGGTCTTTTGTCTCCCTAGGTAGGTTTATTCCTAGGTATTTTATTCTTTTTGTTGCAGTTGTAAATGGGAGTGCTTCCTTAATTTCTCTTTAAGATTTTTCCTCATTAGTGTATAGGAATGCAAGAGATTTCTGTGTATTAATTTTGTATCCTGCAACTTCACCAAATTCATTGATTAGTTCTAGTCATTTTCTGGTGACTTCTTTAGGATTATCTATGTATAATATCATGTTATTGGCAAACAGTGACAATTTTACTTCTTCTTTTCCAATTTGCATTACTTTTATTTTTTTTTCTTCTCTGATTGCTGTGGCTAGGACTTCCAAAACTATGTTGAATAATAGTGGCGAGAGTGGACATCCTTGTCTTGATCCTGATCTTAGAGGAAATGCTTCCAGTTTTTCACCATTGAGAATGATGTTTGCTGTGGGTTTGTCATATATGGCCTTTATTATGTTGAGGTAGGTTCCCTTTTTGCCCACTTTCTGGAGAGTTTTTATCATAAATGGGTGTTGAGCTTTTTTGAAAGCTTTTTCTGCATCTATTGAGATGATCATATGCTTTTTATTCTTCAATTTTTTAATATGGTGTATCACATTGATTGATTTGTGTATATTGAAAAATCCTTGCATCCCTGGGATAAATCCCACTTGAATATGGTGTATGATTCTTTTAATGTGTTGTTGGATTCTGTTTGCTAGTATTTTGTTGAGGATTTTTGCATCTATGTTCGTCAGTGATATTGGTCTGTAATTTTCTTTTTTGTAGTATCTTTTTCTGGTTTTGGTATCAGGGAGATGGTGGCCTCATAGAATGAGTTTGGGAGTGTTCCTTCCTCTGCAATTTTTTTTTTTTTTTTTTTTTTTGAGAAAGATGGGTGTTAACTCTTCTCTCAATGTTTGATAGAATTCACCTGTGAAGCCATCTGGTCCTGGACTTTTGTTTGTTGGAAGATTTCTAATCACAGTTTCAACTTCATTGCTTGTGATTGGTCTGTTCATATTTTCTATTTCTTCCTGGTTCAGTCTTGGAAGGTTATACCTTTCTAAGAATTTGTCCATTTCTTCTAGGTTGTCCATTTTATTGGCATAGAGTTGCCTGCAGTCATCTCTTAGGATGCTTTGTATTTCTGCAGGGTCAGTTGTAATTTCTCCTTTTTCATTTCTAATTTTATTGATTTGAGTCCTCTCCCTCTTTTTCTTGATGAGTCTGGCTAATGGTTTATCAATTTTATTTATGTTCTCAAAGAACCAACTTTTAGTTTTATTGATCTTTGCTATTGTTTTTTTCATTTCTTTTTCATTTTTTTTCTGCTCTGATCTTTATGATTTCTTTCCTTCTGCTAACTTTGTGTTTTGTTTGTTCTTCTTTCTCTAGTTCCTTTAGGTGTAAGGTTAGATTGTTTATTTGAGATTTTTCTTGTTCTTGAGGTAGGCTTGTATGGCTATAAACTTCCCTCTTAGAACAGTTTTTGCTGTATCCCATAGGTTTTGCATCATCGTGTTTTCATTGTCATTTGTCTCTAGGTATTTTTTGATTTCCTCTTTGATCTCTTCAGTGATCTCTTGGTTATTTAGTAATGTATTGTTTAGCCTTCATGTACGTGTGTTTTTTACAATTTTTCCCTGTAATTGATTTCTCATCTCATAGCGTTGTAGTCAGAAACGATGCTTGATATGATTTTCTTAAATTTACTGAGGCTTGATTTGTGACCCAAGATGTGATCTATCCTGGAGAATGTTCCGTGTGCACTTGAGAAGAAAGTATAATCTGCTGTTTTTGGATGGAATGTCCTATAAATATCAATTAAATCTATCTCATCTATTGTGTCATTTAAAGCTTGTGTTTCCTTATTAATTTTCTGTTTGGCTGATCTGTCCATTGGTGTAAGTGAGGTGTTAAAGTCTCCCACTCTTATTGTGTTACTGTCGATTTCCTCTTTTATAGCTGTTAGCAATTGACTTATGTATTGTGGTGCTCCTATGTTGGGTGCATATATATTTACAATTTTTATATCCTCTTTTTGGATTGATCTCTTCATCATTATGTAGTGCCCTTCCTTGTCTCTTGTAACATTCTGTATTTTAAAGTCTATTTTATCTGATATGAGTATTGCTACTCCAGCTTTCTTTTGATTTCCATTTTCATGGAATATCTTTTCCCATCCCCTCACTTTCAGTCTGTATGTGTCCCTAGGTCTGAGGTGAGTCTCTTGTAGACAGCGTATATATGGGTCTTGTTTTTGTATCCATTCAGCGAGACTGTGTCTTTTGGTTGCAGCATTTAATCCATTCACATTTAAGGTAATTATTGATATGTAAGTTCCTATTACCATCTTCTTAATTGTAATGGGTTTGTTTTTGCTGGTCCTTTCCTTCTCTTGTGTTTCCCATTAGAGAAGTTCCTTTAGCATTTGTTGTAGAGCTGGTTTGGTGGTGCTGAATTCTCTTAGATTTTGCTTGTCTGTAAAGCTTTTGATTTCGCCGTCAAATCTCAATGAGATCCTTGCTGGAGAGATTAATCTTGGTTGTAGGTTCTTCCCTTTCATTACTTTAAATATGACATGCCACTCCCTTCTGGCTTGTAGAGTTTCTGCTGAGAAATCAACTGTTAACCTTATGGGAGTTCCCTTGTATGTTTTCTGTCATTTTTCCCTTGTTGCTTTCAATAATTTTTCTTTGTCTTTAATTTTTGTCAATTTTATTACTATGTGTCTTGGCATGTTTCTCCTTGGGTTTGTCCCGCCTGGGACTCTCTGCACTTCTTGGACTTGGGTGGCTATTTCCTTTCCCATATTAGGGACATTTTTTACTACAATCTCTTCAAATATTTCTTGGGTCCTTTCTCTCTCTTCTCCTTCTGAGACCCCTATAATGTGAATGTTGTTGCATTTAGTGTTGTCCCAGAAGTCTCTTAGTCATCTTTTCATTCTTTTTTCTTTATTGTGCTCCATGGCAGTGAACTCCACCATTCTGTCTTCCAGGTCACTTATATGTTCTGCTATATCTGTTATTCTGCTATTGATTCCTTCTAGTGTTGTTTTCATTTCAGTTATTGTATTGTTCATCTCTGTTTGTTCTTTAATTCTTCTAGGTCTTAGTTACACATTCCTTGCATCTTCTCGATCTTTGCTTCTATTCTTTTTCTGTTGTCCTGGATCATCTTCACTATCATTGTTCTGAATTCTTTTTTCTAGAAGGTTGCCTGTCTCCACTTCTTTTAGTTGTTTTTCTGGAGTTTTATCTTGTTCCTTCATCTGGTACATAGCCCTCTGCCTTTTCATCTTGTCTATCTTTCTGTGAATGTGTTTTTTGTTCCACAGGCTGCAGGATTGTAGTTCTTCTTGTTTCTGCTGTCTGCCCTCTGGTGGATGAGGCTATCTATGAGTTAAGTTTTATTTGGGGCAAAATGATGACTATAGCCTGGGAGTCAGCATTTCAGATAAGCTCTGAGAAACTGCTCCAAAGAGGTAGGAGGAAAGTTAGTATATATGTGATTTTGGTCAAGGGGGAGTACATGCAATCAAGCACATATTTTTTGCAGAAGCTTTCTGCTAGTCTTGTGAAGGTTAATGCTAGTCACAATGAGCAGTCATCACCATGAAGGATTGTAGTGCTCTTCTGGATATGAGGAGATGCAAGAATTGGGCTCTTAAAATTGTCTCCTGAAAATATCTAACTATCTGAAGACCTGTTCTGCCAGTTTTTCTCAGAGCACAGAGTGCCTCATTCCTGATCTCCACCCTGAGCTCCTTTCAGGGGGTGTTGAAGGTCAGTAGCTGCAGCAGCTCATAATTTGATCCTTATAGAAGTAGACGGCAAGTGCCAATTTGTAGGTGACACCACTAAAATGCAGATTACTTACTTTTCTGCTCTTCTTCTAGAGGTTATAAAATGAGTTAAAATAAGCTCTGCAGAAAGCTTTGTAGAACTCAGATGGACCAGAGACAATGGAATGATGTCTCAGGCAACACATTGCTTAGAAGAGGAAAATATGAACAGATTAACTAGAAAAAAATCAGGATAAATGCTGTCATGGTGGTGTTGGATAGATAGAGGGGGTATTTAGAGAAGTGAAGAGGAAAGGAAATTAGGAAATAGGAAGTGTTTGGATTAAAAACCTGAAGTTCACAAGTGAGCATGGTCTGTTTAACCATCAGTAGGAAAGACTTGACCTTGAGCTGAGGACTTAATTTGGTGTGAAATATACACAAAGACCAAGTTAGCTTGATATAGTAACATCAAAATATGGATGATCTTTTTCTTATAGTTCTTAAAAAACAATGGCAGATTTTGAACAAGTAAGGCTAGATGATTGTGAAGATCAGTTAAGGGAGCAGAGGAGTAGAGAGTAAAATGAAATGTAAGCAACACACCAAGTGTGTACCCCTTTACATAGTCTAGGTATGACATGGGCTGTGGTTGTGGTAGTGAAAAAAAGTGAAAAAAATGAGAGAGGACAATTGAGAATTTAGTGGTAGATTGAAAAGAAGGCTATTTCAAAGCTGGCTCTGAGATTTCAAGCTTGGCTATTGGAAAAGAAGAAAAATTATTGGCAGAAATGAAGAAATCAGTTTGGATAGGAGATATGGCATTAAACTTGATTTAAAAAAAATAAATAAATGTATTTCATTTGAAGAGATGATGAAATAAGCAAGGAGTGATAACATGGAGAAAGCATGTGTAAGGACAAATAAAAATTAAAAATATGAAACAATTCTCATTTACCTTAGAAAACTTGCAAGTACTTTCTCATCTGTTCAAATGTATATAAATCCTTTTGAAGATGAGATGTGCCTTTTGTCAGCTTTATGACCCAAAAATGTCCTTCTCTTGAACCTGTGAGACTTTGAAATGCAAGCATTAAGGGAGACAGCACCCCATCCATCCCCCAGTTTCTGTCAGGAGGGTAGGAACCTAACTTGCAACTAGGTGAGCCCTGCCTCACTCCAAGTTGCATAACTACATTCTGTCATAAAGAGAGATGGATAATGCTAATTAGCTCACACAGATGGTCACCCCGATATCCAGGCAAAGTTAGGATGAATTATGAGTGACAAATGGTACTTCAAGTCCTCTTACTTGAGGACTAGTTATAGCTTATGTTGAAAACGTGTCTGTGATGGGTTGTATCTGCTTGGCTATATAAGGGGGTGAGATTTATTTTTGTCTTTGCCATTTCTTAGCTGACTGTCTACAATTCTTATCTCATTCTGATTTAATACTTATTCAGTAAGATAATTGCTTTGTTCTCTTCTACTTTTGTGAAGAGGTTTTCTGGGTTAGGAGAAGATTTTGTTTTTAATTATATTTTCCCACTGCCTGATATTGTAGACAAAGGGTCAGGGTTGAATATGGACATTTAAATTTGTCATCATAGAGACAACAATTGAAAATGATGAGGGTAAGAACAGTTAACTAAGAAAGTGAAAGTGAGAATAGTTAGGGGCATGGGTCTACATTTTTTAGAGCCCTAGAGGTGCAGGGATGGAAGAAGTGGGTTAGTGAGCCATGGGAGTGGGAACCTCCTCCAGTGAAATACTGGTAGAACCATTCTGCATAATACAATAGAAGATGAGGAAGGTAGAGAAACAATTTATGAAATAAATGTTCAGCTGTCCAAAGTCCCCCATGACATGGCTTCTTGTCTGTCTCTCCAGCCACTCTTTTCCTCTCAACATTCAACTCCTAAGGTAACTGGACGTTTAGAGTCTGTTGGTTTATTTGAATCTCATTGATGATCCCTTGCATGGAATCCCCTTTCCTTCACCAAGATAAGCTCTCCTCAGTCCTAAGGCTAAGTGTTGGCATCTCATCTTCCAGGAGGCCTGTCCTAACCACCTTCCTCCTAACTAGTGCCCCCCATGTGCTCCCTTAATGCCCTATGAATATTTCCTTTACAATCTTTCACATGATTTTTATAATTACCTTTTTTTGTGAATCATTCATCAATACTGTGCGCTCCTTCGGGGGCAAGGGTGGGGAGAGTAAGGATGGCTTATCTATCTGTGCATTGTCAGTACTTAACATGGGGCCAACCACATTAATATGTTTGTTTAATCAAAACAGATAAGCATCAGGAGGGCTTAATAGAATGAGACTTCTTTTGCAGAATGAATTCCTTGTAATTAGCTCTGTTGAATATGTAAGCCTCTAGCTACTTGTGAATTGAAATGTGACTAGTCCAAGTTGAGCTGTACTGTAAGTGTAAAATACACACTAAATCACTGAGTCCAAACATTGTGAAATAACCTTTGAATGATTTTATATTGATCACATGTTTACCAATACAACATGATAAAATGATATTTTGAATATTTGGGGTTAAATAAAATATAGTAGCAAAATTTCCTCTTTTCATTTTTTAAATGTAAAATTATATATATGGCTCACATAATATTTCTATTGAAAAGCACTAGTCTAAATGAATGAATTTCCAATAATATGTTCAAATATAAAATCACTAAAATTAATATGCCTAAATGCTGGAAAAACTATGATATTTTCTGATATTTCCAATTCTATAGATAGTGGTTCCTTGGTCAAACTCAGGATTTTGTCAGGTTTTTAAAATGATAGGTCTGGAAAACCAACTTGCTTCCTGACAAAATTTTATAGAAACCACTTAATAGAACAAGCAGGCTAGAATTTTTCCTTTTAAGAGATGAGTTCCCAGAACACTCAGTGTGTGGGTTCTTACAATATCCTAGCTCTAATATCCACACTGATCACCCCCTCTGTGCCCTAAGAATATGTAAAGCAGAATTAAGGTAATCATTAATCATTGATGAGTTAATCATTTGCTTGTTATCTATGGATTCAGCACACATTTACTGAATGTTTCCCATGCACAAAACACTACTGCAAATATAGAGGATCCCACACTGAAATAAACAAACACGATCTCTATATTCACACAGCTTACAGTTTAAACAGAATAGAAACAAGAATCAAGTAAGTAAATGAATAAATAAGATCATTCCACGTTTTTTAGAGGATTGCTTTTGGCCACACATAACAGAATACCTGGGCAACAATGGCTTAAATTGTAAGGATGATCAGTGTTTATAGAACAAAAAATCCAGAGAAAAGCAGCATCAGGTAGGGTCAGACAACCAAACAGGGACCCGGAGCTCAGGGTTTTTCCTTTTTCCAAACCATAGTCTTTAGTGTGATTGCTTTTAGTTTTTATGATTTTTTTATTTTCAAGTGTTTATGATGGATGGTACAGCTCCCAGCATCTCATCTGAGATCAAGAGAGCTCCTCTTTCCCAGGAACACTCAGCACTCTTCCCCTTATTGAACAGAACTGGGTCACAGGGGCTTGTTCAGCTGCAAGGAAGTCTGGGAAAGCACGTGTTCACAGACCCTGTAGTGGAGCTGGCAAGAGAGAAGGAAGTTGCAAAATAGCCTCAGTGTGGTTTTCTTTCTCTTTTGATTGCATTCAGATGGGTCGTACAAAGAAAATAGAATAATGAAATAGAGAACAACTGGTGTATGGGGGAAATATTTGAAGAAAATCTGAAAGGGCATTTTAAAGGAGGTGATATTTGAGAAGAGACTTAAATGATGAGAAGAAAACAACCTTGCAAATATTTGGGAGAAAGTGTTCCGTGGACATGTCAGGCCAATAGAAAATTCAAAGCTTCTTGTTCACAAAGGGGATCCTGTATAATTTTATGCTGAGCCTCTGTATTAATCAGGGTTTTCCCAAGAAACTGAACAAGTAGGGTATACAATTATTAATATAAAATAATTTATTTTAATGCTCTCCTCTTGAAAATACACTTTACTATTTCTCCAATTTCTCTAGAAGATTTTAAGCTTAATATTTTAAAACGAATAATCTAAATAGTCACTCATTTCAACAACACTTCAGCTAATTAAAAAAGACAAGTGCAATGAATATTCCTGAATAAGATATTGAATTGACAGAAACTTAAAACAGAATGAAGTACCTGACACTTTCCTTTCAAGTCATGTTGATATTAAAAGAGATGAAACATAGGTACACATGTTATAAGACATTAGATGACAGCTTTCCATCATCATCATAACAATGCTGCAAAGTGATGCATTTGGTAGGCTGAATACGGAAGTATAAACTAAATGGAATATAGTATTGAAAAGAGTATCAGCTTTGCAAATTTCTGGTTAAAAAATATCTTACTTCTTTCCTTCCTCCTTTTCTTTCTAGAAATCTCACTCATTTCTCTTTCTCTCCATGAAGAGAATCCAAACATCTGCCTATATCAAAAACATTCAGAAACACATATTCCCATCAAACAGAGGCAGTAATAGACAGTTCTTACATCACAGTAATGATGGTTCTTACAGCACAGTGATGCCAGATTTGCTGTATGATTCCTACAGGCTGGAAAGAGTAGGTGGA
Source organism: Balaenoptera acutorostrata (assembly GCF_949987535.1). Taxonomy (NCBI): domain Eukaryota; kingdom Metazoa; phylum Chordata; class Mammalia; order Artiodactyla; family Balaenopteridae; genus Balaenoptera; species Balaenoptera acutorostrata. The sequence goes on along the minus strand of NC_080073.1, from coordinate 64,833,019 downwards.
TAAAAAAGACAAAAGCAGTTGTGATGAGAACAGGAAAGGAGAAGTCAAATACAAAATGGATGGAAAAAAATATGTATACTTGAATCTGCCAAAATATCACACCAGCACTAAATTGAGAGTTAAGAAGGGCCAATAGTAGACTCTAGTGTCAAGTAATTTATGTATTGCTTCAGTTTAAGTTAAAATATTGTCTAGATCTGAACAATCAAGATAGTAATAATAATCAATAGCTATAATTAGAATTAAGATATTTATCATCCAATATTCAAAGTTATTTTCAATATTATATATACTATATGCTATATATAATATTGAAAGCATATATGTACTTTTCATTGTGCTAGGCACTGATGGTTCACAAATCCACTGATGGATCTAATATTGGCTGCAATTAAGAAGATCATGATCTAATAGGGGGATTTGAGGGTAAGGACCATGATGATGGACACCTACAAATTACAGAATTACAGTGTAATGTGACACATGCTCCAAAAGACCTACATCCACAGAGCCACACATGCACACAAAAAGAATCAGGTAATATTTTACACAGCAGGTGTCACTTCCATTGAAGTCTTAAGGCTGATGAAGTTATTAAATATACTGTAAACTGATTCACTCAATACCCATTTCTACACCTTTTTCCGGTGCTACTTCCCCAGAATTCCTTGTAAATAGGTGTGACCAGTGAGACATAAGGGGAAGTCTAACAGGGATTTATGGGAAAGTCTTTGCTTTCATGCTGAAGTTCTGCCCTTTTTTCCACTTTTGCTTCTTTATTCATCTCTAATCTAGACTGTGGAAAGGACGGCCAAGCTGCACCAGTCATACTGTCTAACATTAGAAAAGACAGAGAAATTTTCCTTAACACCTGGAAGCTCTAAACAACACCAGCAACCACCAATATGATTTAATCTTGGTGCATGGAAAGAAGGAAACCCCTATTTAACCAACCCCCTGTAAAGTATTCATTTTTTTCTCTTGCAGCTGAACACTTGTAACTAAGCCATAGGAGGAGATGAGATCACTCTTTGTGAATGTAGAAGAAAAAAGAAAGAAAGAAAGAAAGAAAGAAAGAAAGAAAGAAAGAAAGAAAGAAAGAAAACAGTCAGAGGGAATCCCAAAATTAAAGGGCAGCAAGGCTGGAGCAGACAGCAATGTCTAGAATTCCACAGGCAGATTCAAAATGGTTTTGTGGACAACAAAAGAAGAGACGTTTTCTCATAGAATAAATGTTCGAATAGGTCAGTTGCTGTGAAATTTGGGTAAAAGTGAGAAGAGGCTATTGGATTTGACCATTGGTGGGGGCATTGCTGTTGTGAAGAGAGTAGATTTAGTGAAGTGCTGAGGATGCGAATGAGATGGGCATGGACTGTGGAGAACATGGGAGAAGGTGTGAGAACAGTGAGGACAGAACGATAAAGGTACATCATTTAAATGGCAGAAAGAGATAAGACAGTGGTTTTGAGAAAGAAGCAATGTTGAGGAAGTTTTCTTTAGCTTCAGGATGTGATGAACTTAAGAAAAAATGTCCACTGGAGAGAGAAGTACAGTAAGGACAAGAGGTAATGAAGGGAGTGGAAGAGAAATGATGCCCAGGTGTGGTATGGAGGGGCCAGAGGCCAGCCCCCCAAAGGAGCAGCATCCATGTCCTTCAGAGAGGAAAGGATGGGTGTGGATATAAGAAAGAGGGATACAGAGAGAAAGCACTGCTAATATTCTTTATTTCCTTTGTGAAAAGATTTAGTCAACTTCTTAGGGCAAGCAGCTAGACGTCAGGTACAGGATTTCAGGATCTGGTAGGGGTTTGGAACAACCAACTGAAGAGATGAGATTGGACAAGGACTCCTGGAGGGCCAGGTATAAAGTTGCAAAGATGATTTGAGCCCCAGCTATGGCTGTAAGCTGTTGATCCTTCAATAAATGCCTAGAGTCTGGACATGACAGCTGCTGGTTTGTGCACAGATATGGGTTTGGGGTAGATGTCGGATGAGGCTTCTTTTCTGCACCCGATTCTCATTTGTATAAAACACAACAGTTACAATAAGCATCAAAGGGAATTTGGAAGAGGTGAAGAAGTTGCAGAAGGACAGAGAGTCCTAGTGGGTTGGAGGGAGGGGTTGAGAGAGTGAGATGTGGGCACACAGTAGGTAGAGGGGGGCATTCCTGTCTGCTTTGTTCTCAAGGGAATTGATTGGGGAAGGAGAACATGGGCCTTCACCCCTTTCTGGCCCCATCTTGCTATTTTCATGCTCCTCCTGAGACAGGCCTGGGATATGGGATGCTTTGCTGCAGTGCTGCAATGCTTGCACCTGGACAGCAAAATACAAAGAGACTATACAGGACTAAAAATAACTGTGTGCATGTGTAGTTGGGGCAAATTATGGACAAAAAGATACAAAAAGACCAAAGAACCCAACTGATACTTCTGAAGAGTGGGTAGAAGAAACAGGGTGTTGGGAGCAAAAGCAGGGTACTGTGCATGCCTCCTGCACTCAACACCACCAAAGAGGTGAGTAGACCACCTAAGCCACCCCTCCAGCCGACCCCTCAACACATCCCTGCCCTCACCCTATATAAGGAATCAGCTCAGCCCCCCTCGTGGAGTGAGTGAGCAAGGGAAACTGTTGCTGTGTTCACTCCCCGCTGTGTCTGCAGGGACCCCAGTGAGACCTTGCCTGAATTTCTTATCTGGCCTCTAGTCAATTTCTATTGATCGGGGAAGGCCAAGAACCCTGGTCGGTATCACTCCCACCCCCAGAGTCACACAATTCAGCAATAACTTCATAGTATCCCCAGGAACACATCCCACAGTGTAAGTCCATATTTTCTCTGTTTTAGGCATTTGTAAATGTTTTAAAAATGTTCTCGGTTCTGAATAAATTGTACTTCAACCACATCTGCTTGTAATATAAATAACACATGCATTTATACATGTGTTGTATCTTTTTCTAATTTCTAATTTTTATCTCATTGCAGAGAGAAATCATTCTAAAGTGAGATTAAAACCGAATAAGAATATTTTAATTTTCAAAGGAAATTGTTTCTGTATTTAATTAGACTAAACTGTAATTCCAATATTTTTGAAGTATTATCAAAGCATAAAATTTAAAAATATATTTCAGCCTCAGAAGGGCATTCGGAGTCTATGGCCTGTAAGGGAATTCTCTATTTCTGTTTAAATATGTTGTCAAAATGCTTGATCAGCCCAGCTCTTGACTCCTCTGATTGGCTTCCCTGGGGCAAATGATTATTCTGGCAACACAGAACATCAGCATTTTTCTGTGGGTTTTCCCTCAGTGAATAACAGCAGACTTTTTCAAAGACAAAGCAGTGCTTCTGAAAGGTCTTCCTAAATCTGTGATTCCATCAGACGTGAGCAGTGCAGGAATTTTCTTCCCTCAACTCAGAATTAGTGAGATAGCTGTCAAACCGGCTATACCTGCCTACATTCTCAGGCTCAGGGAGGCTCCCTTACCTCATCTTTCCACCCTCGTTAAAAAAAGAAAACCATCGGAGAAAGCAAGACTCTGTGACTAAGGCCATATTCAGTACCATTAGAGACTTTGCTAGAAGCCCAGGAAGAAATTATGATAAATGTTCAAAGTCCTTGACATATCTGAACAATGAACTGGCAATTCAGAAGAACTGAGCTCAAAGAAAACCTCGGCCATCACGTGGAAGGTTCTCTGTCACCTTGTAGAAGTGACTTTGGAATGACTGAAGGATGTTGAAAGTAGGGCAATTCAGGCACAGAATAAAAAGTTGCTTTTGTTTCCCTTATAACTGGAGCTTTCTGGTGGTGGAAGGGCACACTTCTATATGTCTTTGGAGGTAGGGGCTGATGAACCTTCTGTGAGGATTGCTCTAAGAGTGGAAATTTGAACTAAATACTTCTAAATTTCTATCCATTTGGAGTCAATAAATAAATGTTTCCAACATTTCTCGAGTTCTTCTCATTCTTTATGAGAAGTTAATATGCTTTTTAAAAAATGGTTCTCCAGTTAATTTATGTTTGGGAAACACTGCAAGACATTTTCCTTTTTTCAGACATATGGTGCACATTAGTATATTAAATTTTGAGTAGGCATATGTTTTAACCAAATGCTTTCCAAATGTTTCCTACCATAGAACTGGCTTTTAGTTTGTTTTCAAGGCTTTTAGAAGGAAGTTTTTGTTTTGTTTTGCTTTATTTTCTGTAAAATTCTGGTTAACTTCTTAAGGACACCAGACACATACTATAAAGATTTGAGGATGATCTATTGCCCTAATAATCTATATTTTCTAAGCAATATGCTAAATTCCAATGGTCAGAAAATATAAGACCAGCTCTTAAAATGTGTTTTTTTTTAAATATCAAGGTATCATGCCTTCCTTCTAAAATGAAATCCCATATACTATTTATCTTCTAAGCTATGATACATAATAAAAATCCTTTACAGTAAAGCTCATAACTTCCTGAGAACTGGTGTGTGGCTCAACTAAATGCTTTGCTCAGAAGGAAGGTGATGCCCTTACCTGCCCAGAATCACTGCGCCTGGGAGAAGGGAGGGGTCATTATTTCAAGGCAGTCACACCCCCTATTATTGTAAGTGCTACTCATGAGTGATGATGGCTGTCATTTCAGGCATAAAGCAGAAATAATAGTGAACTTGATTTTAAGGCTCCTATTTTGATGTAGATTTCATGAATCAGCTGCTTCCTTAAAAGTAACTCTCTAAAAGCAAGAGAGTGATATCCTAAATTGGATCCTGGAACATATAAAAGACATTAATGAAAAAAAAAAGGTAAAATCCAAATTAAAGTCTGTAGTTTAGGTTAAAGTATTGTAACAATGCTACTTTCGTAGTTCTGAAAAATATACTATGGTCTTTCTGGTAAGTTGTGAACATTAGGGGAAGGCAGTCAAAGGGTGAACATGAACGCTAATGTCTTTGCAAATTTTCTAATTAAAATTATTCCAAAATAAAAAAAAAAATAATCCAATATGAGGAAAGAATTATTAGTTTCTTTTTAGCAATCCTGAGAATCGTGGTTTTTGCTTTGCAGTGGATTACATATGAGCAAACAATATGTAAAGAAATCTAAAACCAAAATTAAAAAAAGACCCCATGTTATTTCTTAAACCTTAAGAGATGGAGGGAGGTAATTTTATCCTTGGCATCAGAATTCTTCTTGGAGAGATGACTTTTTTTTTAGGAAAATGCCTTGATAAGCTTATAAGACAGAACCTAAGAGCATGGTCAAGCCAAAAAAAGAGTTAAGGGACCTCTGCATGACATTAAATTATTTTTTGGTTTGTAGAGGAAGGAGCAAAACACAGAGATAATAAGTGGAGAAGGAAAGAAGAGATGAAAAGATCCAGTGATGTGGTTTGGGCAGCAGAAGTACGAGGATGAAGCTACCAGTGAATAAAAGTCCACAGCAAATGGTGCCAAGCCTTTTAGAACCAAGAATATCAAACACTTAAAATAGTTTGCATGTTACTCCATAAATCTCTCATTTGTCTTTTTAACTTTCTACAAATTCAACAGTCTGTGTGTTTGAGTATTTGGATGGTTCCTTATGAGGGGAATGGGTTGGGAGGTTTGGGTGTGAAGTACAGAAAAATCTGACTCCTTGGATAGTTGAAATGGAATAGAACAGATCTGATGTGAGCAGTACAATGAGGCAACATTTAATGTTCATAAACTAAGGAAAAGAACTCTAAATCCAAGGGTGACCAGGACTGGTTGAATTTTAGGAGTGGCCTTGGTTTTACACAGTTCACTGGCTAGCAGATAAAATCCATCTTATCAAACATTTCAGGGACAGAGATCCAAACAGCCATTTAGACTTCTTTATTCTCACAATAAGATATATTATGCTAACCTAATATGCACCTGTCCGTTCATTTTAGTCATCTTTTTAATAAACAATTGGATTTTATAATGATTCAGAGTGAGACATCTTTTACATATTATTCACAGAGGATATAAAATGGCCAATCAGACGTGACAAACACCATGTTTGATTTCTATAGTGTTTTAAAATATTTTGAATTGGTTTCCCAAATTGATGAATAATATTTTTATCATAAAAGTCTTAGTTTCTGGCTTCCTTTGAAAACTCAGAAGATGAATCCACATTGCACCCACAATTTCAGATGCTGAAGTAGGCGGAGATGGCACAGAGGAGTCTCCCAGGGTTAGGCATGAGCTTTGCAATCACCCCCCCCCCACACACACACACACTGGTCCCCCATCTCCATCACTCCTTAGAGCCTCGCTCTGAAGCCCCCTTCACTCATTTCATCCCCGAGCAATAGGGCATTTAACTGGCAACCACAGTCTATCATAGTGACTCCTCTAATGAAACAAATGAATTGTACTGTTAGCAATTTGCACATAGTAGCATACTTGGATATATCACATTATTTAGAAACCATATTATAGAATAAAAACACTCAGTTTTGGATTTAAACAGATCTTTATTTCCCCCAGGTTTATTGAGATATAATTGACATATAACATTGTCTAAGTTTAAGGTGTACAACATGTTGATTTGATACACTTATATTTTGCAAAATGATTGCCTTTGTATAGTGTCAGCCAAAACCTCCATCATGTCACATAATTACCATCCTGATGACTAAATCTTCCACTTACTAGCAGTCTCCACTTTGAGGACTTTTCTTCCAATTTTTGTTCTATGTATTTACGTGTCTATCTGTCCATCTACTTATCTTTATATGTATAAATTATGAATATACTGAATACACTGTTTTGTATTTTATTGTTTTACTTACAATTAACTTTAAAATTTATTATCATGAGCCCCTCAGTTTCCTTACCTGTAAATGGGGATAATAAGCCCAACTTTGCAGGGATTTATAAGAATTAAATATGATTCTGTATGTTAAGTCATTAATGTATCACAGGTACTCAGTAGATAACCTCCTACCCCCTCGTTTTCATTACTCCCGGGTCCAGTGACACATGTGCCTAGATTTTAGTCCGTGGGTTTATAAAAGAAACTGACATGAAGGGATAAGGTTTCAAAGTAACTGAATGGCTTTTTTTCTATAAGTTTTAAAATTGAGGTTTAAATTCTTCTGATAGGTGGACTTTCAGGTCACTTGAGTTTTTGCGACACTGAAATCAAATACAAATGACATATTTTTTCATAATATAATTATTTTTTTAAAATCTGGTCCAGTCCTAAGCTCTGTAGTCTAGACCATGCTGAGATAGGGTAGAGAGGATGCTGCAGATGATTAGAGAAGTTGATGCTGACTTAGTCTTTCCCAGTCATGCTAACAATTACACATTTCTTTAGTTTAACATGTGTTCTGCTATGGTCAGAGAAAAACTTGTTAACTGAGTTTTGTTTGTTTGTTTTATCTCTTAAAGACATTGTCTGGATTGTAGAAAATGAAAATATTGGAGATGTATATCTACATCTGTATGTAATAATGAAAGGGAAATTTTCCCAATTGTTTTTCTTAAAGTGGGTGGGATACCAGACGAGATATTCCAAATGGAAATTCGATAAGTAAATAATTTATTCAATGAGTAGTTCTTGATGTGTTCTATGTGTAAGGCACTTTGTAAAATGCTATAGACAATTTAACATTGAATGAGACATGTTTCCTGGCCTCAAGGAGATTACATTCTAGCAAAGAAGTACACAAACAACTCTAGTGTGGGAAATATACAATACAGATCATACGTGAGGTGCAAAGAAATAGAAGAGAGAATTTCCAGGCATAGGGATTAGGAAGTAACACAGAAGAGACAGCAGTCAAGTCAGTGCATGTTTTCCTGATTCTGATTATGAAGACAAGGTAGGTTCATTAGATAGAATTTGGGAAATGCATATAAATATTTTCTAAAGTAATTAAAAATAATTGTAACTGTATCCATCAAAGATAAATATTGTTGACTTTTTACAACTTGTATTTTTCCTGTATCCATACATTTTTTTCAAAATTATGAACATATGGGATACATTTTCTTAATTTATTTAAATTTACTTAATTTAATTGAAATTAGAGTCTGAGCATTTTCCTTTGCTATTATATTTCTATAAAATAGTATGTTTAATCTTCAGTAATAAGACATACCTACATCCTCCGCCTCCAAGTGTGTTTCCTCTGTCTAATTGTGAGAAAACATCAAACAGACCCTAAATGAGGGACATTCTACAATATAACTGGCCAATAGTTTTCAAAATGTCAAGTTCATGAAAGACAAAGAAAGACTGAGGCACTGGCTCTGATTGGAGAAGTCTGAGGCCTCACAACAACTAACTGCAACATGGGATTCTAGACTCAATCCTACAGCAGAAAAAAGACATCAGCAGGGCAAGTGGAGAAATTCAGAGATGGTCTGTAGATTTGATAACAGCATCATATAAATATTAATTCCTCACTTAGATAGTGGTACTAGAGCTATAGAAGACATTAACATTAGGCAAGCAAAGTGAGGAATATACAGAAACTCCATGTGATATTCTTGTAACTTTTTTGGTAAGTTTAAAATTACTTCAGTCAAAAAGGAAAAGGAAAACAGAGACAGAATTGAATAAAACATGCCAACCTAAAGAGAATAATATAATTTTATGGTTACATAATATTTCATCACATGGATATAACTTAATTCAACTAATTCTCATTATTGACACTGTGTCTTTTCATTTTGCTATTATAAATCATAATGTGATGACCTTCCTTATACAAGAGTCTTTGATGAAATGACAGATACTCCAATAGTGAAAATGTGAGGTAGAAGAAAAAATAATTTCACACACGGAAAGAAATGGTCTGAGAAAATATGTAAAGCAGCAGCAACCCAGGCATGACCAACGTACTATATGAAGTCAGGGTCCCCTGGGAGAGAAGTTCACTATCAGGCCAAAGTGGTAAGATTGGGTTGTACTGTAGGGTCCCTAAGGCCGCAATTTGTACTTCACTTGGTAGTTGATAGATTGAAAGTTTGCCTCCAGATGTTTTTTTCCACCTGCCTCTCACTAATATCTAGCATGATACTTGTGATTTATTTTTAAATGGTTACCAGGGAGGCTTAGAAACACAAAAATGTTTATGAAAATAATAACTTTATAAAAGGAATTTGGACTCTAAAAACAAGATCATTTACTAGATCTATGCAAAAGATAGCAGCTACTCATTTCAGTTTAGAATGGTGAATATGTGAATATTTGACTTTTAACAGGCAGAGAAGCAGCTGAAACTAAGGGCCAGAAACAGATCTACAATCATTTGATTTTGATGGCAAGTTCTGAAAATTATTCACTTTTTACAGTAACTGAATATAGATAGATGAAATTATAATAGACAAATGCCCTTTACATACATGAGGTACATTTAATAATATTACTTATCTTTTACCAACACCTTACATATTATGCATCATAAATTTGAAATGTAACCCAAATTTTGAGACATGAATTCTGGGATAGCTATTTTGCAGCCTATTACTCTAAAAGCTTAACCTTTAGTTAAAATTCTATGAGCCTAGTTTCAAGTCATTGGAACAAATTTTCCCTGTTATATACATATTATATAAATACATTACCTCTCCCATCGGATTACTATCCATTGGATTTCTTAATATTGCAACCAGGTTTCCTATTCAATATTAAGTTCTAAAAAGAATGCAATCAATTAGTCTATTAGTATTTAATGTAGAGTTAACCATTACAACAAGACATATATAATCTCTATACTTAAATTTGATCAATAGTTCCACATTACACACATTCACCTTTTACAGAGCTGTTTTCATTCTATGTACAGGGTGTTTGAAAATCTGATTAAAACAGAAATTTGGAAACACCTCATGTATTCTCCTTTTAAGTTTCCCCATCTTTTTGTTTGGAGAGACAATATTTATACGTATGATTATCTTTATACAAATAGATTAGATTAGTGCCTACTTAGTTGGTTTTGAATGCCTCTGGGCAAAACTGCTGCCACCCAAAATGCTCTGATTATCAATAAAGGATGACCTATGTAGGCCTGTTAGCCTGCGTGAATGTGGCCTGAGAAACACTGTACCAGATGCATAACAGTATCTGGTGGTGCTAAAGCCCACCAGCAAAAGACCCCATCCCCCAATGTGTGCTCTGCCTCAGTGCAGCACACATTGATGAACTTGACCTGGTTGACCTCAACGGCATGGGAGTTCCTAGTGGTCTTTGGCTGATGGGCATTTATCACTGTTAGTAATTTATCAGAGATTAGCTCCCTCTAAGTTTAGACTTAGCGAGATAGATGGAGAGAGAGAGGAAGTGAGAGGCCCCAAGTTAAATTTCAATACATCTTGGCCCTACAGCTGTCCATATCAAAAAGGATTAATAAGAAGGAAAATAAAAAGAAAGGAACTATAACCTTGACTTGAGTAGTGAAACAGGAGATATTGTGCTAACTGAAGTTGCAGCAATATTTGAGAGATGTTTAGAACAACCACATCATTGTTCTCCAGACAGCCAAGTGCAATAGAGAGAGAACTTGATCGGTACAGCATCGTGGAGTACATGTGAGTACATGTGGAAACCAGCGTCATGGTCAGTCTGCCAATGGCAAACAGAACAGTTATGTGAAAAAGACACTAGCCTCGGATTCAGAAGAAAGGAATTTTTATTCCAGGCTTTCACATCAACTACTTATGTTACCCTGAGCTTGTAAATTTCCCCTGATGATTCTCAACACTTTATTGGTGACAGAAAAGGAGCAGACTTGACTAATTGATCTTTATTTTTCTTATTAGTAACAAGGTTCTTTACCTGTAAATATTAGCTACCAGTGACAATGCACAGGGTGTAAGTTTAAATAGCAAGACCATAGCAAACAGAAAATAAGAACAATCCATAAATATTCTTGCTTTTCAAATCTGAGGCAGGGACAGAATTGAGTTTTTAAATAGGGGGATTCCCTTCCCATGATACTCAAAGTATGGCTATCAGCATGCCCAGGAAGCTTCCTAGAACTAGAATCTCAAGGCCCTCCCCAGATTTCCAGAATCAGAATCTGATCTCAGGGTAATTTGAGTACAAAATTATGTTTGAGAAACACTGCCCTAGATCATGGCTAGTATGCAAAATTCACAAATCTCATCTTGAGTTATTGGCATGCTTGGTTTAGTGCCTGGTGCATTACAGGAAGGCCATGCAGTTGGAAGAGGGCTGGATGTGTTGGTGGTCTGGGAATGGGCCTTCTCCATTCCTGATCTTGTTTTCTATGTGGAGATGTGATTATTCTGGCTCCTCTCTGCCTCATCACTTACTCCTTTCTAGGAGTAGTATCATGTCATTGGTTGATTTTGAAAGAAAAACTGGGAATGCTTTGTTTAGTTTCTGCCTTCATTCTTTGGGAATTAGCTGCCTACAGGGAGTGTGCATTTTTTGCTCTTCTCCAGGGGCCCACCCTTCCCTTCTGGAGAAAGTCTGTCCTGGTCCAGCCTCGTGTGTACCTCTGACTGGCTGCCTGAGCCTGACTAATCCTGGCCTACCTTAGGAGGCCCTCTGGTACTCTAGGTAAGCTGTATTCTCCAACCTAACTATCATCAGCAATAAAGATGGTTATTCTTTGTCTTCTTTTACATTTTGTTCAGAAGTTGGGTGCGGAGAACATGATACTATTATTTAGATGTCCTCAATCATCCCAACAGTTATCAGCAGCCCTGAATCTTGATTCAGGTGGTCACTAAAGATTAAAGGTCTTCAATTTCCTTTCCTGTAAAGTGAGGTGGTTGGATGATATCAGTGGTACCCAAAGCTGGGTCAACCTTAGAGTTATACATGGAGTTGAGAGAACAGTATATAGATCAAAATCTACAGCAGAGGGCCCACACATCTGCATTATGCAAAGGTGATTCAAGTGAGGCAAATCTTGGAGACTGTTTTGATGGATGTCCTTGTTCTTGTACTCAAAGTGTGGTACATCTTCCAGCAGTGTAGGCACTACATAGGAACTTGCTAGAAATGTAGAGCACTTGGCTTTGCTCCAGAAATACTGAATCAGGATCTGCATTTTAACAAGGTCACCAGGTTTTTATGTATGCATGTTAAACATGGAGAAACCTTGCCTTGGACGATATTATCTCAACAGTCCTTCCCACTCTGGAACTGCTGGGATTTTATTTCTTTTTCATTACTCTGTCTCTGGTTCCTGTCATGTAACAAGGTCCTCAATAAATATTTATTGAGCAAATTAATCCATTCTCTGCTCTGTTCACTGTAATGCGACAATAGCTTAAACACTCAGTTATGATCTTATATGTTTATGCCTTAATAAACAGCAGACAGAGGCATCAATCTTTCACTCTGGTCACTGAGAGTTAGAACAACCCTGAGTGCAAAATCTTGCTCACTTCATTCTCCCTCCCCTTTTCTGAATTCTGATAATAATTTAATGAGAAAAATCTTCTAGGACATTCTGTTGCCCAGCTTATAATTATTTCCTTTATGATTTTTTTTGCCAAATTCAAAGGGCTTCTCTCAGATTTATAGTCCTAGACCTCATTCTGGAAGCTTTTAACAGTATTTTAACAGTATTTATAACTCTCCCATTCTGGAAACTTTCTTCACTTGGCTTTCATGATATAAGATTTCTTTGTTCTGTTTTTGATCACTTCTTTTTCAGCTTTTTTTACAGTCTCCTTCTCAATCTATTTTTTTAAATAAAACTGATCCATTCTTTCTGGCACAGCTGAATTATTGCCTCCAGAATGAAGGTCTGAAGTCTCTACCATCTCTAGTTAAATTAAGAACAAATCATCATTTAACTTTTGTCTAGTCATTTTATAAGGGGTTAGAAAGAAAAGATCAGTACCAAAACATCTTACATTCCACAACTGAGTTTTGCAGGTCTGGTGCAATTTTACAGACAGAGTAAATGGTTAATAAATAAATCTTTACATAATGGGGGGCCAACTTTGTTATATAGGAGGAGGAATTGGTCACCAGGGGTGGTCTAGGGCAGAAAATTACCCCACTGGATCTTTTTTTTTTTTAATTTTTTTATTTATTATTTATTTATTATGTTTATTTTTGGCTGTGTAGGGTCTTCGTTTCTGTGCGAGGGCTTTCTCCAGTTGCGGCGAGTGGGGGCCACTCTTCATCGCTGTGCGCAGGCCTCTCACTATCGCGGCCTCTCTTGTTGCAGAGCAGAGGCTCGAGACGCTCAGGCTCAGTAGTTGTGGCTCACAGGCCCAGTTGCTCCGTGGCATGTGGGATCTTCCCAGACCAGGGCTCGAACCCGTGTCCCCTGCATTGGCAGGCAGATTCTCAACCACTGCGCCACCAGGGAAGCCCCCCACTGGATCTTTAAAGAAACTCTGGATTCCTGAGACTTGTTCCTGCTGCAGATATTAATTCAGGAGGTCTGAGAAGGGAACACAGAGTTGATATTTAAAATGAAAATATCCCCCAGGTGATTCTAAAACAAAGCCATGGTTAGTATCTATGGAAATATCCAATTTTGTAGATAAGAAAGTCCTTTAAGGACAAATTCAAAAGTCTAACTAAGAAACGTTATTAAGAAGGCTTTTCTATTTCATTCTGCTGGCTAATATCATAGCTATCACGATATTTTGTGGGGGGATAAAAGGAAAAGTCAGATAGAGATGCAAAGCTGACAAAAATTCTAGTGGCTGAGTCTAACCATTGCCTAATACCACAAGTCTGGGCTGGCTTTAACTCTGATTGGGAATGAGATTTTGATTATAAAGATGGCTTGACTGAAATAGTCAAGGTAAACGTTTCTACCATTTTGAAGATAGTTATAGCACCGTTGTTGTAGTCATCTAACAGGTAGCAGGAATAAAATTAGAATTTCCTTTCATGTAAAAAAGGGAAAGAAATATCTGAAAATTTAAGACCAAATCTTCATTTAGATTATTAGCCACTATTTCTAACATAATGGTAAACAATCCTATGATTCACAATCAGGCTCAGAGCATCATAAAGTTCACCCACGTTGAGTTAACAACAGGCACTTAATTCTTCTGTCTCCACGCGTCTGCAGTGCCCAGTGAATTTATGGGGCTCAAGCCAGGTGTTCTAATTCATTTCAACAGGTGTTCTCAAACTTCCTTTTGCAGATTTGTCATCAAACAGGATTTCTTTGTCATGTCAATTTGTATACAATAACAGATGCTGTTGTTCTTCCTGTCTGAAATGGGGCACAACTGCTTGGCGTGTGTGGGGTTGGGAAAAGTTTGGTGACATTCGCTGCAGGACTGGTTATATCTCTTTACTGAAAAGACCGGTGGAACATTCTGGCACTCAATCAATGCTTGTTGACTGTCTTCCCAGCTGTTTATTCAGCAGATCACTGCTACTCTTCATTATGAGAAATTGTGCCTTGTCCGTCTGCTCATGCCAACCTATACTTATTCCACTTTTCAGCACCTAATTCAATATTCTGTTGGTCAATCCTGTATCACAGCAATACACCTGGGAGGACAAAATCCTTGCTAAACCTTTAAGCATTTAAATGACTACATTGGCCCTAAGTAAACCCCCAAATTTCAGAAGGCTCCTTGTAATTTTTCCCGTTTCTGCAAGTCTGCATGGAACTTTTACTGTGATTTCCATTTACCTAGTTTTCAATTCACAGTGAGCACATTTCTCTTGTAGGTTCTGTTTGGGTGGCAGTGTTCTGTGTTGGGAGTAATAGCAGCTGAGTTTAATAAGAACAAGACAGGTGCAAGCTCTCCACAACTAGTCTCATTTGACCATCATAACAACACTACCATGCTAAATCCATTTTTTTTTCTATTTTGCAGAAGAGCAAACCACAATTATGAGTTTTAGTAACTCTCCCAAGGAGAAACATTTATTAAGTGACCAAGGTCTCTGAAACCAACTCTGTTTGCTACAAATTCTGAGTGCTTAGCAATTGTTATAGTAACCATTCCAGATGTTGTTGAGTGATACAATTGAAAGATCAATAATCTAGGGAGTAAGAAGAGTGAGTGACAGTTTTTCCATAATTCATTGTTACAGTGTAATCAGCATGTCTCAGGCACTTACTAGGCAACAAATAAATGGGACATTCAAGGATGAACAAGGGCTCATCCCTCAGGAAGCTTTTAGTCTAGTGCCATGCTCTTCAATATGATAACCTCTGGTTACCTGTGGCTATTTAAATTTGTTGAAATTAATTAAAATAAGATAAAATTTAAAATCATATTCCTCAGTCAGACTGGCCACATAAGTGTTGAGTAGCGACATGGCTAAGGACTACCCTATCATATTGGACAGCACAGATATAGGACATTTCCATCATAAGAGAAAATTCTATGCACACTGGTTAGTTGGAACTCTGTGTAAATAACTATAAGAGTAAAACTATGGCAAGTGATGCAATTTCTTCTGATTTGACACGATTGTGAAGGGATATTCACTCTTTGCTACATTGAAATTTTACCATGTCTATTAATGAAGCCTTCAAAGCCAACATTGCAGTAAAGAAAAATATTGCTGAATATATGCAAAAGAAGAGGTAGATATACACTAGAATTCAGTGTGGGCAATTAGTATTGCAGTACAAGTTTTCCTACGAAAATTATGGTGAGACACAAACACAAGCCTGGCTGTATATTGCAATGTGGGGGCAGCAGGGCTGGGGAGTGCAATCTTCTTTGTAGAAGTTCATCAAACGATGGTTCATCTCAAAATACTCTAAATTAAAGCCATTGTTCTCAACTAATCTTAAACAGTCATAAAAGGGCTAAACACAGCCATGACATACTAACAGCCAAAGTTCCTTATTTAGGAAATCAAAGAGCATAAAATCAAATTAAAATATATCATCTCTGCTGCTGATTCTTCTAGTGCCGGTTTCTGGAACTTTCTTTTCTAAACTTGCCCTTATATTGCTCTTTTGCTGCATAATGTTCATTTGATCAGAGGTTGCTTTTTAAGGTGCATTTTGTAACAGATTTTATTTATCTCTTTTTTTTCCCAATTAGTATACTAAATGAAAAAAAAAATTGTGCTACATGGAGCAGGTAGCTCTATTATAATAAGTCATTTAGATTTTATGGCTATTTCTGCTGCTAATAAACTGTGGAGTAGTAGTCAGGTGAAATGAAATTGGAAAGGTCAGAGCCAGGGGATGCTTAGTGGAATTAATATTTTTTAATTAATTTTTTCTTAATTTTTCTTTCTCTAATTTTTAAAATAAACTATTAAGCAAAGGCTTGGAAGAGAGGTCTCAGCTCTGCATTTGAATGTGTACATATAAGGAAAATAACTTCTTATAAGCTCTCCTAAATGTGCTTCTGATTTTAGCTTCTGTCTGTATGAGCCTACCTAGAAACTAGGAAGATATTTTAACTATGTTTCTTCCTGCTCAGGTTGCACATTCCTCTTACCTCTTCTCCATCAGGTAGTTAGGTGCTAGGGTTACTGATAAATTAGGTCTGTGTCACTAGTGTTCAGCAAACAGATCAATTCAGGCTTTAACAGCCAGTAGTTAAGATCAGGGCAGGGTCACAAATGGACAATTCACTAAGCCAAGCAGCTGGCTGCTGTGTCTTGCTTGGCCAGTGAGGTGGGACTTTGTTGTGGCTGCTACTTTGGTTGTAGAAATCTATGCTTTCAATCACTATGGATACCTTTTCTAGGGAATGGACTCCTCAGTTAGATTTTTTTCTCCATTCCCAGCATTTTTGCCCATAGCCACTTCATGCATTTATCCATCCTACCTAGCGTCTGAGGCATTAGAATTTCAAATTCTTGACATCTTACACAGAGATTTATCAGAAAAACATATTTGCTTAAAAATAACAATCTTTTAAGTACGCATACTAAACAATTATGTTAAAAATCCTAAAGATTGAACATATCCTATAGAAAAGTGTTTAAAATTGTAACAACATATCAAACATGAAAAATTATCGTATATTTGAAATATACCAAATTCATGTGAACTAGATTCAGACCAGAAATCCCTGAGCTAGTTATGTTTCTACCTGTGGATGGTTAGGGGTCTCTGTTTACCACCTCCTTCATTTCCTGTCTATCATCCTGTTTAAGGATGCTACAGGGGACATTAGACTCTTCCTTACCACTCAGTGTCAAAGAACTATTATTTCTATTAAGGCTTTGCTATCCCCTCTGCAAATGTTTTCAACTTCCCTCCTTTGAGACCTCCTTTTCTTGTGGGCATCTCACACCACACTCCTTCAAAGTTCATCTCCTCTGGCTTCTGCTGCTTCTCTATTGGCTGCCCTGTTTCTCCTGCAGTCAAGTTCATCCTGCCCACACTTCACAGTCGTCAAACACACATTCTCTGCATGCCTGTTGCGGTCCACCCCTGCGATCGCTCTCTGCGCTGCCCTCCAGCTAGGTGGACTGGTCCTGACTTTCTCATCTTCAGTCTCCACCTGTGGAAGGCTGCTTCTCCATTCCTCCTGCTGGATATCCATCATTTCCTCAGTTCCCTCTTCTTTCATCTTCCCAGGATTATAAAACAAGCTGGCATTTTCAATCTTAGAAGCAACTTGTTTATATGACTGAGCAGGGTAGGAGAGTAAATACAATGCACGTCAGTAATGATGTGAACCAGCAACATATATTCTCTATCTGCAAGGAGGAGCATGTATGTTGCAGTCCAAACCTCTTTACTAGGAGAAAATTGGAAAATTTCCAGTTCTGTATATTAAATAAACTTAGATACTATTTAACAAGAAAAAGTTAAGTAATTAAGAGAAGGACAAAACTTCTCTTGATTCTTGTACATAAGCATTCTGTATTCCTTGGCTCTTTCCTGCTACGGTGCTCAAATTTTGTAATAGGTAACTCACTAGTCCTAAATTTGTAATGAGTTGCTTATTCAAGGTCATAATCATTTAATTAACTGAGATTTTTTGTTTGTTTGTTTGTTTTTGGTTGTTTTAAGATGTTTTTATTTTTTTAACATATTTATTGGAGTATAATTGCTTTACAATGTTTTGCCAGTTTCTGCTGTACAACAAAGTGCATCAGTTATATGTACACATATACACCCATAAACCCTCCCTCTTGCGTCTCCCTCCCACCCTCCCTATCCCACCCCTCTAGGTGGTCACAAAGCACCGAGCTGATCTCCCTGTGCGATGCAGCTGCTTCCCACTAGCTATCTATTTTACATTTGGTAGTGTACATATGTCAGTGCTGCTCTAGCTGAGATATTTTTAAGTCTTTTGACTGTTTCCTTTTCTTTTGTTCTTTTGCATTGAGATTAAATTGCCTAATGCTACACAGTTATATTCTCCAGTTTATTTATTTATTTATTTATTTATTTATTTATTTATTTTTACTAGAATGAACACAAAACTACATTAGTTTTAAGGGAATTTCAGATTGTGTTTATAATTCTGAGACTAGGTAAAGAATACACATTGGCTAATGTCTATGAACCTCGAATTCATGAATTAGAAGATGTTTGTGTTCATGTTCTAGTTTAATTTTTATAATTTTTGATTTAATTTTTAATAGTTTATTAATTTAATTTTAATTTGTAGCTATTGTCTAAACTCAGTTATTTGTAATTTCAACATAGCAACCCGGAAAGAGGAGAAGAAATTGCTGTGTAATCCCAGGCAGTGACATTTAAACATAACCATTTCCCCATAAAGCCATTCTGTTGTGTATGACTTTATACTTCTAATGTCACTGTGTCCTCCCCATGGGGTAGCACAGCCTTCAGTGTGGGTTCTCCTCAGGGGCTTGCCCTGAGGTACTCAGCTGTAATGTAAGCATCTGAACACCAGGTGGCACTATTGGTAACATACTCTAGCTGGTCAGTCTTCGGTCATGTAAGTAGGTTTAAGAAATTTATCCCAGGGATGCAAGGATTCTTCAATATATGCAAATCAATCAATGTGATACACCACATTAACAAATTGAAGAATAAAAACCATATGATTATTTCAATAGATGAAGAAAAATCTTTTGACAAAATTCAACACCATTTATGATAAAAAACTCTCCAGAAAATGGGCATAGACAGAACCTACCTCAACATAATAAAGGCTATATATCACAAACCCACAGCAAGCATCATACTCAATGGTGAAAAACTGAAAGCATTTCCACTAAGATCAGGAATAAGACAAGGATGTCCACTCTCACCACTCTTATTCAACAGTTTTGGAAGACCTAGCCACAGCAATCAGAAAAGAAAAAGAAATAAAAAGAATACAAATTGGAAATGAAGAAGTAAAACTGTCACTGTATGCCAATGACATGATACTATACATAGAAAATCCTAAAGATGCCACCAGAAAACTACTGGAACTAATCAATGAATTTGGTAAGGTTGCAGGATACAAAATTAATGCACAGAAATCTCTGGCATTCCTATACTCTAACAATGAAAAATCAGAAAGAGAAGTTAAGGAAACACTCCCATTTACCACTGCAACAAAAAGGATAATATACCTAGGAATAAACCTGCCTAAGGAGGTGAAAGACTTGCACTCAGAAAACTATAAAACACTGATGAAAGAAATCAAAGATGACATAAGCAGTTGGAAAAATATACCATGCTCTTGGATTAGAAGAATCAATATTGTGAAAATGACTATACTACCCAAAGCAAACTATAGATTCAATGCAATCCCTATCAAACTACCAATGGCATTCTTCACAGAATTAGAACAAAAAAAATTCACAATTCATATGGAAACACAAAAGACCCTGAATAGCCAAAGTAATCTTGAGAAAGAAAAACGGAGTTGGAGGAATCAGGCACCTTGACTTCAAACTATACCACAAAGCTACAGTAATCAAGACAGTACAGTACTGGTACAAAAACAGAAATATAGATCAATGGTACAAGATAGAATGCCCAGAGTTAAACCCACACACATATGGGCACCTGATTTATGACAAAGGAGGCAAGAACATACAATGGAGAAAAGACAGCCTCTTCAATAAGTGGTGCTGGGAAAACTGGACAGCTACATGTAAAAGAATGAAATTAGAACACCCCCTAACACCATACACAAAAATAAACTCCAAATGGATTAAATATTTAAATGTAAGACCAGACACTATAAAATTCTTAGAGGAAAACATAGGAAAAACACTCTTTGACATAAACCACAGCAAGATCTTTTTTGACCCACCTCCTAGAGTAATGTAAATAAAAACAAAAATAAACAAATGAGACTTAATTAAACTTAAAAGCTTTTGCACAGCAAAGGAAACCATAAACAAGATGAAAAGACAACCCTCAGAATGGGAGAAAATATTTGCAAATGAAACAACAAAGGATTAATCTCCAAAATATACAAACAGCTCATGGGGCTCAATATCAAAAAAACAAACAATCCACTTTAAAAATGGGCAGAAGACATTTCACCAAAGAAGACATTTCACCACAGATGGCCAAGAGACACATGAAAAGCTGCTCAACATCACTAATTATTAGAGAAATGCAAATCAAACTACAATGAGGTATCACCTCACGCTTGTCAGAATGGTCATTATAAAAAATCTAGAAACAATAAATGCTGGAAAGGGTGTGGTGAAAAGGGAACCCTCCTGCACTGTTGGTGGGAATGTAAATTGATACAACCACTATGGAAAACAGTACGGAGGTTCCTTAAAAAACTAAAAATAAAACTACCATATGACCCAGCAATCCCACTACTGGGCATATACCCTGAGAAAACCATAATTCAAAAAGAGACATGTACCACAATGTTCATTGCAGCACTATTTACAATAGCCAGGTCATGGAAGCAACCTAAGTGTCCACTGACAGATGAATGGATAAAGAAGATGTGGCACATATATGCAATGGAATATTACTCAGCCATAAAAAGAAACGAAATTGAGTTATTTGTAGTGAGGTGGATGGACCTAGAGTCTATCATACAGAGTGAAGTAAGTCAGAAAGAGAAAAACAAATACCATATGCTAACGCATATATATGGAATCTAAAAAAAAAAAAAAAAAAAGGTACTGTTGAACCAATTGCAGGGTAGGAATGAAGATGTAGACATAGAAAATGGACTTGAGGACATGGGTTGGGAGGGCGAAACTGGGACGAAGTGAGAGTAGCATTGACATATATACGCAACTGAATGTAAAATAGTTGGCTGGTGGGAAGCAGCTGCATAGTATAGGGTGATCGGCTAGGTGCTTTGCGATGACCTAGAGGGGTGGAATAGGGAGGATGGGAGGGTGTCTCAAGAGGGAGGGGATATGGGGACATGTGTGTGCATATGGCTGATTCTCTTTGTTGTGCAACAGAAACTAACACAGTATTGTGAAGCAATTATACTCCAATAAAGATCTATTTTAAAAAAGTTTTATTAAAAATATTTAGAAACATCCTGTTACCCTACTGTGCACTGAAGTCAGTGCCTGGCTTCAAAGCTTCGAAGGACAGGCTGACTCTCTTGTTAGGTGCTAATGCAACTGGTGACTTCAAGTTGAAGCCATGTTTATTTACCGTTCTGAAAATCCTAGGTTCCTTAAGAGTTATATCTACTCTGCCTCTGATCTATAAATGGAAAAACAAAGTCTTGATGGCAGCACATCTGTTTACAACATGGCTTACTGAATACATGAAACACACTGTTAGACCTACTGCTCAAAATAAAAGATTCCTTTCAAAATACTACCGCTCATTGAAAATGCACCTGGTTACTCAATAACTTGATGGAAATGTACAGTAAGATTAATGTTGCTTTCATGTCTGCTAACACAACATCCATTCTGAAGCCCATGGATCAAGGAATAATTTTGACTTTAAAGTCTTATGATTCAAGAAATACATTTCATAAGGCTAGAGCTTCCACAGATAGTGATGTCTCTGATGGATCTGGGAATGATCAGCTGAAAACTTTCTGGAAAGGATTCACCATTCTAAATGCCATTAAGAATATTTGTGATTCATGGGAAGAGGTCCAAATATCAACATTTACAGGAGTTTGAAAGAAGTTGATTCTAACCTTCATGGATAACTGTGAGGGGTTCAAGACTTCAATGGAGAGAGTAACTGTAGATGTGGTGGAAACAGCAAGAGCACTAGAATTAGAAGTGGACCCTGAAGATGTGACTGGATTGCTGCCATCTCAGGATAAAACTTGAACAGATGAGGAGTTTCTTCTTATGAATCAGCAAAAGTTTTTTTTTTTTCTTTGAGATGGAATCTACTCCTGGTGAAGGCGCTGTGAAGATTGTTGAAATGACAACAAAGGATTTAGAATACTCCATAAACTTAGTTGATAAAGCAGTGACAGAGTTTGAGAGGACTTACCCCAATTTTGAAAGAAGTTCTACTCTGAGTAAAATGCTATGAAGCAGCCTTGCCTGCTGTGGAGAAATCATTCATGAAAGGAAGAGCCAATGGATGTATCTTGCTTTAAGAAATTGCCACAGTCACCGAACTTTCAGCAACCACCAGCCTGACCAGTCAGCAGCTGTCAACACCGAGGTAAGACCCTCCACCAGCAGAATGTTATCACTCACCCAAGACTCAGATGATGGTTAGCGTTTTGGGCAGTATATTTTAATTAACATATGTACATTGTTTTTTTAGACATAATGCATTTGCACACTTAGTAGACTACAGCATAGTGTAAACACAACTTTTTATAGGCACCGTGAAACCAAAACATTCATGGGATTCATTTTATCGCAATATTTGTTCTATTGTGGTGGTCTGGAACAGAATCCACAATATCTCTGAGGTAGGTCTGTGATAGAATTGAGCTGTTTTCTACCACTTCTTGAGTTTGTGCATTTTTCTCAGCTCTTTCTTTCTTACAACTCTGCCTTCTCCCCCTACCTTAATTCCACATCCAACATTTAATTAAATGGAGTCAAAATGATTATAAAACAATCATTACTTTCCTTTTCTACACTTGAATGTTCCAATCAGCAGAAACCTTTGAGCCAGATTCCCAACGGACTAGGGCAAGCCTGGGCAGTTGAATGGCCTTATTGAGAACACGGTGGAATAATTGTTTAATAAGCCTTACCACTGGGCAGTCAAAAGCTGTCAGTCAACTTGTCTTTCATAGACATAGTCGAAATCCACTTTTTAAAAATTCTCTAAACATTAACCAATATGAATGACCTATTTTAAATAATGCAGTCTACAAGAGGCCAGGCTGTGGTAGTAACATCAGACTTTCCCAGGACTCACACATCCAGGGAACACACAGCAGTGAACACAGAGCAGTAGAAAAGGGTGGCTCTATAAATTCATACCCACTACTCACTTAATTGCACTCATGGTGACTCACAGCACCTTGAATACAAAGGTTAAGTTATAGCAAACAAACATGGACAGTGATAGCTGAAGACACACACCAACTTGTCCCTTCACACGAGGACTGGCTGTTCCTTTTGAGCAAGTTAAATGGAGAAGAAAGATGCGCAGAAATAAACAACAATGGATTAATGAAGTAAAATCAGTTTTAAAGGGTTTTCAGACTCTCTCTCTCTCTCCATCTCACTACTCCATGGTTGTCAGAAGAAGAATAACCTCAAATATTCAGTTTATAGTATTGTGTATTCTTAGATCTGAGGGGGATGTCCGTGTTTGTTTTGGCTGGCATTCAATAGCTAATTAGCCTTAAATAATTTGGTAAGAGCATGAACGGAGACCATTTGTCCTTGAATTTCCCTCTGAGACTTTATAAGAAGCCTTTCCAATAACCTTTGAACAAATTTATAACAGTTTTAGACTCCAAGATTTTGGTGCTGAATGCTTTCTTTTTTCCTATTTGCATTGATCTGAGCTAAAAAGTATATCTGGTTTATGTTATTGAATATGGTAATAATAATAATTTGTGTAATTGAATGTGATAATGATGATGATGGCTGATATTTCTTGATGGTTTCCTATGTGCTAAACATTGATTTTCAGTATTTGATGCAAATTATCTCATTTAATCTTTACCAAAAACCCTGTCTTTATATCTCCATTTTTACAGTTGACAAAATTGACAATGAGATGATAGTCAAGTAAGTAGTAGATTAAATACAGTATGTGTCAACATTTTATATTTCTATTAAATTAGATGAAGCAGCATCAAGATGGAGAGTTTAAGCTCTGACTGATTTGTGTCAACTGAAGAGAATACATGCTTTATTTGGGAAATAAAATAGAGAAACTTGGTTCCCTGGAGAGACAGCTTTCACATAAACAGACACTCTGACCTCACAGCATGCAGAAAATAGTTCTAATCCTCTAAAATTTAGAGAAATGGCTTTGACTTTTTTTAATAATCATGGATCACAACTAAAAATTAAAACACTTTCCATCATGCCCCAATATTCACACAAATACACACATTCATGAAAATGTTCTCATTATATAATACTTACTCTTCCAATATGTAATAAAATCTGATATTTCTTATTTATTCTATTTGTTAAGTACTGATAGAGAATCATAAATTGATTCCATAAACCACCAATGGGTTATAACCTTCATTTTGAGAAATAAGCTGGTTTATATAGCAAAGGGGAAACTAACATCAAGATCCAAATAGGTGTAAAGAGTTAACATTACACTTTACACTTCATCACATTCTGTTTGATATGGTCTTCTGTGATTAATGAATGATAAAGAATGAAGAAAATTCCCTATCATGGTATTTCTTGACTACAGTTCTGAGTTGGTTGCGAATTTCCCTGTGGAAATGTAAAAACGTTATCATGGTTTCCTTTGGGCAGCACAAAACTAAGAAAACCTGGCTGCTGGTAGCTAAAGGATAGATTCAAAAGACAGAAGGAACCCAAACATCAGAATGGTAAGAGAGAAAGAAGAACTAAAAAGAAAAAGAAGAGTGCATTGGGGAAAAGAACCTTGAGAGTCATGTGAGAGTTTGGAGCTTGGGTCTGCAGGGACTTTGACGTGTGGATGGGTGGGGAGAAGGGAGAAGGCAGGGCTGGCCCAGGAGGGGCATTGGGTGGACAGCTGAGCTAGATTACCCCGATGTGTGCAGGTCATTTGGAATTGACTCTAATGAGTGTCCAGATCCAGAATCCAATGGATCTTCTTATGGATGCCAGGAGAGGGAGATTCCAGACATCTGTGATGTTCAGTGTTTAGCAAGACAATAGAATTGTGGACCAAGTAGTGGTTCTCAAACTAGTATATATAGGAATTACCTGGGTGAGCTTATTTAATTTCAGATTCCTGAGTATCATCCTCATAAAGTCTGACTATTTAGAGACTCAGGATTGCTTGCATTGTTACAAGGGCATATCTATGCCTTGAGAGATGTTGCTTTAGTATTCAGAGCAAGATCTAAAGGGAGGTAGGAAAATGATGACAGTGGACACATGATAAGGACTTGGCAGATTCTGTAAATTTTTTTGAAAGACTAAATTTCAGTGGGCTCTTTACTGCTCAGGTCTTACCAGGCAGATGGGATGCCAGGTCTAGAGCTACAAACTTGACACTGTAGAATGATGCTTCTAAGGCCCAGAATACCCTGCCTGCTATGGAGGTGGAAATGGCTCAGAAGCTTGGACAATCTTGCAAGGTGATGGATGTTGGTGATTATGTGAGACTGGACCCTATAGAGACATAAGTCTTATGAGAACTAATAAGAATGACTTTCTGAGGCATAGGATGGAATTTAGGGAAAACTCTAGGTTATACCAAAGGTAGAAGTAGGACAAAACTAGGCCTCTCTGTGTCCAGAAAGAGAAGGGCATCAGACAGAACAAGGTTTTCTAAGGTAACAAAAGTGCCCTGAAGGACTCTTACTCATTCTGTCATTTCTTACCTGTATATGCTTTGCCTTTATAAATCCTTATCTCAACACTATCAACAATTACCATCAACAAGTACACACTAATAGATAAACAACAAGATCCTACTGTACAGCACAGGGAACAATATTCAATATCCTTTGATAAACCATAATAGAAAAGAACATGAAAAAGAATGTATATATATTTATAACTGAATCACTTTGCAGTACAGTAGAAATTAACACAACATTGTAAATCAACTATAACTCCAATAAAATAAATTTAAAAAAGAAAAACAAAACAAAAAACCAAATACACACTGAATGCTTTGTTCTACTCTTTCCTTGATGGGGCTTGATAGTTAAGATTTAGGAAATAGCTTGGGTTGCACTTCACCACGAAGCCCTTATAGGATTACTGATTGATAGCATGGGATTTGGAGTTAGATTTGAATTTGAATTCCCACTCATCCATTTTCAGCTATTTAACCTTGGGCTAATTACTTGACCTAGACAGGTCCTAATTTTTACATATGTAAAACTGGAATAATTATATCAAATATTCAAGCAATATGGTCGAAATTAAATGAGATTAAATATGTATTTTCTCATTGTTCTTATATAAAGAGCTCAATAAAGATTAGCCATGATTATTAGAAATAATTTATGAGTATATTTTTGAAAGTAATCTGAGACTAAAGTAGAAAGTAATTACAGTTTACTGAGTGGCTGTTCTGGATCTGGCACTGTATTAAGCACTAAACATATATAATATCTAATTCTCTCAATAACACAGCAAGGCAAATGTATTAATTCCATCTTTCGGATGAAGAAATGGAAGCTTAAGAGGTTAGTAATTGAAAGTCACAAAGCTAGTAGTAAGTTTCACTGAGATGCTTTAACAGCAATGTCTAACCCTAAGTTTAGCATTTTCTTGCTAAGTCACATTTTTGCCTTTACTGCCCTCTGATATGGTATCTTCTCCTTTGTCTTATGCTTGATCCAAACATCTACATGATCCAAGACACCACTAGAGGAAAATTTACCATCATTTCTGCCCTTAAGTTGAGACAAGGTGTGAGGGGAAAAATACTTTCTCTTTTCCAGACCCCAGTGATAAATCCAGAATATCAGAACATGTACTTTAAAAGAATGAGAATGGTTCAACAAAACCCACTAGACAGTTAGAGATTTAGTTATTTTCATGAATTAATACTGCATTACTTAAGCATGAAGGTGTAGAGAACAATAATGTAATAAGAAAGGATCTCTGCAGCTGGATGAGTTTCTCAGGAGAGTTATAATCTAAATGGTGCCACCTACTCTACCTGGGTTTTCTTCGCATTACTGAAAAAAACAGAAAACACTGAATCTGTTTTGTTGTTGTGAAGGAAGCATCAGAACTTCATATCCAGCCTTGGGGAAGTTGCCCCACCTGACCTGGGATACTTGTTCATATGAACACCATATATTTAAGTAGGAATTTGGAAATCTACACTCTGAGTCATTTGACCACAATATGGGAGCCAACATTTTCTTTCTTCTTTTCAAGTAGTTCTCTACATGACGAAACAAGTGATCTGGGTGTGATTTTGATGATTATTTCTGGAGTTTGGAGCCAAAATAGAGAGACGTGTAACATTGCAACCTGGCTTTCTTGTCTGCTTCTAAAGGAATGAGGGAGAAGTGCCAATTTTATCAAGATTTAGCCCAAGGACTCTTGTAAAACAACACATTACATATGTCTGTCTTTTTTAAAAGAGCATCACTTGTAAAATATGCATTCATGTTAATGTCAATAGTTTTATAAATTTAGGAAAACTAAACTCATTTTTTTCTGAAGCATTATGGAAACTTAGACTTGGAAATGTTTACAAGATAATATTTTTAGGTCATCAGAGTCATTTGTTCTAAACATTTTTCAAGGGAAAGGACTATCCATTGTTGAATATCTTTATTACCTATGTATCTTTGCCTTGAATTGACATTTGTCAGATATTTTCATCACAAGATTCTCCGTACTTCTAATTCTAGGAATGAGTAAATTTTATATGTGGATGACAAAGTGTCTTGTTATTATTTCTTTTATGAGTAAATGAAACTATAGCAGGCTGTCAATCCACAATACAATTCTGCTTTCTCCCTTATCCCCTCAGTTTAAAATTGAACTTGGTACATTAATAGAAAACAGCAACTATATTAAACTCCTTAAAGTTTATTCATATCCCTTGAATCAAAACTCTGCTTTTAACAAGCTGAGGATGGTGACTGTGGCTAGCATTAAATCAATGTACTGAAGGTTGAAGTTCTTTTTCCAAAACACAAACCCAGCATGGAGAGCTGTAACTAGATTTCATGACTCTCCTCTACTGAGTTGTCTCCAACCAAACTCATGGGGGACTTTCTTCATCAATTTCTGAGTTTCTACATTCCTATAATCTTTAGACTTTCATCCCTGATTGTCACAAAGTTATTTCTATCTGTTATGGACAGGTGCCCTTCAAACACACAAAGAAAATGAGCTGTAGCATTTTACCCAGACCGCTTCTGACAGAACATCTGCTAAATTACAACACTTCTCATTCCCACGGACTCAAGTCAGAATATATATTGGCGACCTGTCTCAGCCTTAAGATTTGCGAGCTATCTCAATACCAGGTCATCAGCCAATCCCAACCTATTACTCATTATGAAGAGAAACCTCGGGAGGGAATTACATAACAATGAACAAATAAAGCCTATTTTTAAACTGTCTAAACAAGTATTTACATGAGAGATTCTTGACCCAGAGGGTTGTTTACTCTGTGGGATCATTCCTTTGAGGGTGAGATGAGTATGATTAGTGAAGATATGTACAGACATGTTTAGAATTCTATCTCAAATTCATCAAGACGAGTCCTCTCCCAATTGCATCTAGTAATTCTTCTATTCTGGAATATTTCATCCAGTTCACAGGCAGCTTGCCTGCTTTTCCACTTGCAGCCAGGAAATTGCATATGATATTGAAAACATTGCTCCAAAGACATCATGTGAAAAAAAATGGAAAATCCTTGGTTCAATATATTAGTGTGCTCAGTTAATAAACTGTAGGTAGTGTCCTTTTTTTTTTTTTAACATCTTTATTAGAGAATAATTGTTTCACAATGTTGTGTCAGATTCTGCTGTATAAAAAAAAGTGAATCAACTATACATATACATATATCACCATATCCCCACCATCTTACGTCTCCCTATCCCACCCCTCTAGGTGGTCACAAAACACCGAGTGGATCTCCCTGTGCTATGTAGCTGCTTCCCACTAGCTACCTATTTTACATTTGGTAGTGTATATATGTCAATGCTATTCTCTCACTTCGTCCCAGCTTACCCTTCCCCCTCCCCGTGTCCTCAAGTCCATTCTCTACGTCAGCATCTTTATTCCTATCCTGCCCCTAGGTTCATCAGAACCATTTTTTTTTTTTTTTTAGATTCCATATATATGTGTTAACATACGGTATTTGTTTTTCTCTTTCTGACTTACTTCACTCTATATGACAGACACTAGGTCCATCCATCTCACTACAAATAACTCAGTTTCATTTCCTTTTATGGTTGAGTAATATTCCATTGTATAAATGTGCCACACTTTCTTTATCCATTCAGCTGTTGATGGACACTTAGGTTGCTTCCATGTCCTGGCTATTGTAAATAGTGCTGCAATGAACATTGTGGTACATGACTCTTTTTGAATAATGGTTTTCTCAGCGTATATGCCCAGTAGTGGGATTGTTGGGTCATATGGTAGTTCTAGTATTAGTTTTTTAAGGAACCTCCATACTGTTCTCCATAGTGGCTGTATCAATTTACATTCCCACCAACAGTGCAGGAGGGTTCCCTTCTCTCAACACCCTCTACAGCGTTTATCGCTTGTAGATTTTTTGATGATGGCCATTCTGACCAGTGTGAGGTGATATCTGATAATAGTTTTGATTTGCATTTCTCTAATGATTAGTTATGTTGGGCATCCTTTCATATGTCTCTTGGCAATCTGTATATCTTCTCTGGAGAAATGTCTATTTAGATCTTCTGCCCATTTTTGGATTGTGTTGTTTGTTTTTTTGATATTGAGCTGCATGAGTTGCTTGTAAATTTTGGAGATTAATCCTTTGTCAGTTGATTCATTTGCAATTATTTTCTCCCATTCTGAGGGTTGTCTTTTGTTTTGTTTATGGTTTCCTTTGCTGGGCAAAAGCTTTTAAGTTTCATTAAGTCCAATTTTTTAATTTTCGTTTTAATTGCCATTTCTCCAGGAGGTGGGTCAAAAAGGATCTTGCTGTGATTTATGTCAAAGAGTGCTCTTCCTATGTTTTCCTCCAAGAGTTTTACAGTGTCTGACCTTACATTTAGGTCTTTAATCCATTCGTAGTTTATTTTTGTGTATGGTCTTAAGAAGTATTCTAATTTCATTCTTTTACATGTAGGTCCTGTTTTCCCAGCACCACTTATTGAAGAGGTTGTCTTTTCTCCATTGTATATTCTTGCCTCTTTTATCAAAGACAAGGTGACCATAAGTGCATGGGTTTATTTCTGGGCTTTCTATCCTGCTCCATTGATCTATATTTCTGTTTTTGTGCCAGTACCATACTATCTTGATTACTGCAGCTTTGTAGTGTAGTCTGAGGTCGGGAAGACTGATTCCTCCAGCTCTATTTTTCTTTCTCAAGCTTGCTTTGGCTATTCAGGGTCTTTTGTGTCTCCATACAAATTTTAAGTATTTTTTGTTCTAGTTCTGTAAAAAATGCCTTTGGTAATTTGATAGGGATTGCATTGAATCTGTAGATTGCTTTGGGTAGTAAAGTCATTTTCACAATACTGATTCTTCCAATCCCTGAACATGATATATCTCTCCATCTGTTTGTATCATCTTTAATTTCTTTCATCAGTGACGTATAGTTTTCTGCATACAAGTCTTTTGTCTCCTTAGGTAGGTTTATTCCTAGGTATTTTATTCTTTTCATTGCAATAGTAAATGGGAGTGTTTCCTTAATTTCTCTTTCAGATTTTTCATCATTAGTGTATAGGAATGCAAGAGATTTCTGTGCATTAATTTTGTATCCTGCTACTTTACCAACTCCATTGTTTAGCTCTAGTAGTTTTCTGGTAGCATCTTTAGGATTTTCTATGTATAATATCATGTCATCTGCAAACAGTGACAGTTTTACTCCTTCTTTTCTGATTTTGATTCTTTTTATTTCTGTTTCTTCTCTGATTGCTGTGGCTAAAACTTCCAAAACTATGTTGAATAATCCTGGTGAGCTTGGGCATCCTTGTCTTGTTCCTGATTTTAGAGGAAATGGTTTCAGTTTTTCACCATTGAGAACGATGTTGGCTGTGGGTTTGTCATGTATGGCCTTCATTATGTTGAGGTATGTTACCTCTGTGCCTACTTTCTGGAGAGTTTTTATCATAAATGGGTATTGAATTTTGTTGAAAGCTTTTTCTGCATCTATTGCGATGATCATATGGCTTTTACCCTTCATTTTTTAATATGGTGTATCACATTGATTGATTTGCGTATATTGAAGAATCCTTGCATTCCTGGGATAAACTCCACTTGATCATAGTGTATGATCCTTTCATTGTGCTGTTGGATTCTGTTTGCTAGTATTCTGTGGCCGATTTTTGCACCTATGTTCATCAGTAATATTGATCTGTAGTTTTCTTTTTTTTGTGACATCTTTGCCTGGCTTTGGTATCAGGGTGATGGTGGCCTTTTAGAATGATTTTGGGAGTGTTCCTCCCTCTGCTATATTTTGGAAGATTTTGAGAAGGATAGGTGTTAGCTCTTCTCTAAATGTTTGATAGAAATCACCTGTGAAACCATCTGGTCCTGGGCTTTTGTTTGTTGGAAGATTTTTAATCACAGTTTCAATTTCAGGCCTTGTAATTGGTCTGTTTATATTTTCTATTGCTTCCTGATTCAGTCTTGGAAGGTTGTACTTTTCAAAGAAATTCTCCATCTCTTCCAGGTTGTCCATTTTTTGGCATATAATTGCTTGTAGTAATCCCTCATGATTCTTTGTATTTCTACAGGGTCAGTTGTTATTTCTACCTTTTCATTTCTTTTTTTTTTCCATCCATTATTCTCTTTCTCTTTTTTTTTTTTCTTTTAAATATTTATTGGAGTATAATTGCTTTACAATGGTGTGTTAGTTTCTGCTTTATAAAAAAAAGTGAATAAGCTATATATATACATATATCCCCATATCTCCTCCTTCTTGCACATCCCTCCCACCCTCCCTATCCCACCCCCTAGGTGGTCACAAAGCACCTAGCTGATCTTCCTGTGCTATGCAGCTGCTTCCCACTAGCTATCTATTTTACATTTTGTAGTATATATAAGTCCATGCCACTCTCTCACTTCGTTCCAGCTTACCCTTCCCCCCTCCCCATGTCCTCAAATCCCTTCTCTATGTCTGCATCTTTTATCCTGTCCTGCCGCTAGGTTCTTCAGAACCATATTTTTTTTTTATTCCGTATATATGTTTTAGCAAATGGTATTTGTTTTTCTCTTTCTGACTTACTTCACTCTGTATGACAGACACTATGTCCATCCACCTCACTACAAATAACTCAATTTTGTTTCTTTTTATTGTTGAGTAATATTCCATTGTATATATGTGCCACATCTTCTTTATCTATTCATCTGTCGATGGACACTTAGGTTGCTTCCATGTCCTGGCTATTGTAAATAGAGCTGCAATGAACATTGTGGTACATGACTCTTTTTGAATTATGGTTTTCTCAGGGTATATGCCCATTAGTGGGATTGCTGGGTCATATGGTGGTTCTATTTTTAGTTTTTAAGGAACCTCCATACTGTTCTCCATAGTGGCTGTATCAATTTACATTCCCACCAACAGTGCAAGTGGGTTCCCTTTTCTTCACACCCCCTCCAGCATTTGTTTTTTGTAGATTTTTTGATTATGGCCATTCTGACTGGTGAGAGGTGATGCCTCATTGTAGTTTTGATTTGCCTTTCTGTAATGATTAGTGATGTTGAGCATCCTTTCATGTGTTTGTTGGCAATCTGTATATCTTCTTCAGAGAAATGTCTATTTACATCTTCTGCCCATTTTTGGATTTGTTGTTTGTTTTTTTGATACTGAGCTGCATGGTCTCACTGTATATTTTGGAGATAAATCCTTTGTCAGTTGTTTCATTTGCAGATATTTTCTCCCATTCTGAGGGTTGTCTTTTTGTCTTTTTTATGGTTTTCTTTGCTGTGCAAAAGCTTTTTAGTTTCATTAGCTCCCATTTGTTTATTTTGTTTTTATTTCCATTTCTCTAGGAGTTGAGTCAAAAAGGATCTTGCTGTGATGTATGTCAAAGAGTGTTCTGCCTATGTTTTCCTCTAAGAGTTTTACAGTGTCTGGCCTTATATTTAGGTCTTTAATCCATTTTGAGTTTATTTTTCATATATAGTGTTAGGGAGCCTTCTAATTTCATTCTTTTACATATAGCTGTCCAGTTTTCCCAGCACCACTTATTGAAGAGGCTGTATTTTCTCCATTCTATATTCTTGCCTCCTTTATCAAAAATAAGGTGACCATATGTGGGTTTATCTCTGGGCTTACTACCCTGTTCCACTGATCGATAATTATTTTTGTGCCAGTACCATAGTATCTTGATTAATGTAACTTTGTAGTGTAGTCTGAAGTCGGGGAGCCTGATTCCTCCAGCTCTGTTTTTCTTTCTCTGGATTGCTTTCGTTTTTCGGGGTCATTTGTGTTTCCATACAAATTGTGAAATTTTTTGTTCTAGTTCTGTGAAAATTGCCATTGGTAGTTTGATAGGGATTGCATTGAATCTGTAGATTGCTTTGTGTAGCATAGTCATTTTCAGAATGTTGATTCTTCCAATCCATGAACATGGTATATCTCTCCATCTGTATCATCTTTAATTTGTTTCATCAGTGTCTTAATAGTTTTCTGCATACAGGTCTTTTGTCTCCTTAGGTAGGTTTATTCCTAGATATTTTATTCTTTTTGTTGCAGTGGTAAACGGGAGTGTTTTCTTAATTTCACTCTCAGATTTTTCATCATTAGTGTATAGGAATGCAAGAGATTTCTGTGCATTAATTTTGTATCCTGCTACTTTACCAAATTCATTGATTAGCTCTAGTGGTTTTCTGGTAGCATCTGTAGGATTCTCTATGTATAGTATCATGCCATCTGCAAAGAGGGACAGCTTTACTTCTTCTTTTCTGGTTTCAATTCCTTTTATTTCTTTTTCTTCTCTGATTGCTGTGGCTAAAACTTCCAAAGCTATGTTGAATAATAGTGGTGAGACTAGATAACCTTGTCTTGTTCCTGATCTTAGAGGAAATGGTTTCAGTTTCTCACCACTGAGAACGATGTTAGCTGTGGGTTTGTCATATATGGACCTTATCATGTTGAGGTAAGTTCCCTCTATGCCTACTCTCTGGAGGGTTTTTATCATAAATGTGTGTTGAATTTTGTCAAAGCAATATGGTGTATCACATTGGTTGATTTGCATATACTGAAGAATCCTTGCATTCGTGGGATAAACCCCACTTGATCATCGTGTATGATCCTTTTAATGTGCTGTTGGATTTTGTTTGCTAGTATTTTGTTGAGGATCTTTGCATCTATGTTCATCAGTGATATTGGTCTGTAATGTTCTTTCTTTGTGACATCTTTGTCTGGCTTTGGTATCAGGGTGATGGTGGCCTTTTAGAGTGATTTAGGGAGTGTTCCTCCCTCTGCTATATTTTGGAAGATTTTGAGAAGGATAGGTGTTAGCTCTTCTCTAAATGTTTGATAGAATTCGCCTGTGAAACCATCTGGTCCTGGCCTTTTGTTTGTTGGAAGATTTTTAATCACGGTTTCATTTTCAGTGATTGTGATTGGTCTGTTTATATTTTCTATTTCTTCCTGGTTCAGTCTCAGAATGTTGTGCTTTTTTTAAGAATTTGTCCATTTCTTCCAGTTGTCCATTTTATTAGCATATAGTTGCTTGTAGTAATCTCTCATGAGCCTCTGTATTTCTGCAGGGTCAGTTGTTACTTCTCCTTTTTCATTTCTAATTCTCTTGATTTGAGTCTTCTCCCTTTTTTTCTTGATGAGTCTGGCTAATGGTTTATCAATTTTGTTTACCTTCTCAAAGAACCAGCTTTAAGTTTTATTGATCTTTGCTATTGTTTCCTTCATTTCATTTTCATTTATTTCTCATCTAATATTTATGATTTCTTTCCTTCTGCTAACTTTGGGCTTTTTTTTGTTCTACTTTCTCTAATTGCTTTAGGTATAAGTTTAGTTTGTTTATTTGAGATGTTTCTTTTTTCTCGAGGTAGGTTTGTATTGCTATAAACTTCCCTTTTAGAACTGCTTTTGCTGCATCCCATAGGTTTTGCGTCATCATGTTTTCATTGTCATTTGTTTCTAGGTATTTTTTCATTTCCTCTTTGATTTCTTCAGTGATCTCTTCGTTATTTAGTATTGTTTAGCCTCCATGTGTTTGTATCTTTTAAATATTTTTTCCTGTCATTGATATCTAGTCTCATTGCATTGTGGTTGGAAGATACTTGATATGATTTCAATTTTCTTAAATTTACCAAGGCTTGATTTGTGACCCAAGATATGATCTACTCTGGAGAATGTTCCATGAGCACTTGAAAGGAAAGTATATTCTTGTTTTTGGGTGTAATATCCTATAAATATCAATGAAGTCCATCTTGCTTAATATAACATTTAAAGCTTGTGTTTCCTTTTTGATTTTCATTTTGGATGATCTATCCATTGGTGAAAGTGGGGTGTTAAAGTCCCCTTCAATTATTCTGTTACTGTCAATTCCTCCTTTTATGGCTGTTAATATTTGCCTTATGTATTGATGTGCTCCTATGTTGGGTGCATCAATATTTACAATTGCTATATCTTCTTCTTGGATTGATCCTTTGATCATTATGTACTGTCCTTCTTTGTCTCTTTTAATAGGCTTTATTTTAAAGTCTATTTTGTCTGAAATGAGAATTGCTACTCCAGCTTTCTTTTGATTTCCATTAGCATGAAATATCTTTTTCCATCTGCTCACTTTCAACCTGTATGTGTCACTAGGTCAGAAGTGGGTATCTTATAGACAGCATATGTACAGGTCTTGTTTTTGTATCCTTTCAGCCAGTCTATGTCTTGGTTGGAGCATTTAATCCATTTACATTTAAGATAATTACTGATATGTATATTCCTATTACCATTTTCTTAATTGTTTTGGGTTTATTATTACAAGTCTTTTCCTTCTCTTGTGTTTCCTGCCCAGAGAACTTCCTTTAGCATTTTTTGTAAAGCTAGTTTGGTGGTGCTGAATTCTCTTAGATTTTGCTTGCTGTAAGGTTTTAATTTCTCCATCAAATCTGAATGAGATCCTTGCTGGGTAGAGTAATCTTGGTTGTAGGTTTTTCCCTTTCATCACTTTAAATATGTCCTGCCACTCCGTTCTGAGTTTCAGAGTTTCTGCTGAAAGGTCAGCTGTTAACCTTATGGGGATTCCCTTGTATGGTATTTGTTGCTTTTCCATTGCTGCTTTTAATATTTTTTCTTTGTATTTAATTTTTGATAGTTTGATTAATATGTGTCTTGGCGTGTTTCTCCTTGGATTTATCCTGTATGGGGCTCTCTGTGCTTCCTGGACTTGATTGACTATTTCCTTTCCCATGTTAGTGAAGTTTTCAACTATAATCTCTTCAAATATTTTCTCAGTCCCTTTCTTTTTATCTTCCTCTTTTGAGACTCCTATAATTCAAATGTTAGTGCATTCAATGTTGTCCCAGAGGTCTCTTAGACTGTCCTCAGTTCTTTTCATTCTTTTTTCTTTATTCTGCTCTGTGGTAGTTATTTCCACTATTTTATCTTCCAGGTCACTTATCCATTCTTCTGCGTCAGTTATTCTGCTATTGATTCCTTCTAGAGAATTTTTAATTTAATTTATTGTGGTGTTCTTCATTGTTTGTTTGCTCTTTAGTTCTTCTAGGTCCTTGTTAAACATTTCTTGTATTTTCTCCATTCTATTTCCAAGATTTTGGATCACCTTTAGTATCATTACTCTGAACTCTTTTTCAGGTAGACTGCCTATTTCCTCTTCATTTGTTTGGTCTGGAGGGTTTTTACATTTCTCCTTCATCTGCTATGTGTTTCTCTGTCTTCTCATTTTGTTTAACTTACTGTGTTTGCGGTCTCTTTTTTGCAGTTGCAGGTTCGTAGTTTCCATTGTTTTTCGTGTCTGCCCCCAGTGGGGGAGGTTGGTTCAGTGGCTTGTGTAGGCTTACTGGTGGAGGGGACTGGTGCCTGAGTTCTGGTGGATGAGGCTGGATCTTGACTTTCTGGTGGGCAGGACTGTATCCGGTGTTGTGTTTTGGGGTGCCTGTGACCTTATTATGATGTTAGGCAGCCTCTCTGCTAATGGGTGGGGTTGGGTTCCTGTCTTGCTAGTTGTTTGGCATAGGGTGTCTAACACTGTAGCTTTATGTTCATTGAGTGGAGCTGGGTCTTAGCATTGAGATGGAGTTCTCTGGGAGAGCTCTCTGCGATTGATATTACATGGGACTGGGAGGTCTCTGGTGGCCCCATGTCCTTAACTGGGCTCTCCCACCTCAGAGACTCTGACCTGAGGTCAGGCCGGAGCACCAAGACCCTATCAGCCACACGGCTCTGAAGACAAGGGAGAAAAAAGAAAGAAAAATATTTTTTTAATAAAATTAAATAAAATAACTAAAATTTACAAATTAAAAATAATTTTAATAAGAAAATTAAAAAGGAATAAAAAAAAGAGAGCAACCAAACCAATAAACAAATCCACCAATGTTACCAGCACTAAAAACTATACTAATATGAACATAAAAATCAGAAACAAGTCAGTCACAGACAGCAAACCTCAAGTCTACAGTTGCTCCCAAAGTCCACTGCTTTAATTTTGGGTTGATTCGTTGTCTATTCAGGTAATCCATAGATGCAGGATACATCAAGTTGATTGTGGGGATTTAATCTGTTGCTCTTGAGGCTGTACCAAGAAATATCCCTTTCTCTTCTTTGTTCGCACAGCTCCTGGGGTTTAGCTTTTGTTTTGGCCCCACCTCTGCATGCATCTCAGGCTTCTGTTCCCACCCAGATAAGACAGGGTTAAAGCAGAGGCTGATTAGGTGTCTCTGGTTCACTCATGCCGGGGGGAAGGAGGGTACGGTAGTTATAACTGGAATGCAGAGTGAGCCTGTGGTGGCAGAGGCCAACATGATGTTGCAACAGCCTGAGCACACATGTTTTCTCACAGGGAAGTTGTCCCTGGATCACGGGACCCTAGCAGTGGTGGGCTACACAGGCTGTCTGGCGGGGGGTGGAGTGCACGTGGATAGTGACTTGTTTGCATACAGGATTCTTGGTGGCTGCAGCAGCAGCATTATCATTTCATGTCCATCTCTGTGGTGTGAGCTGGTAGCCCATTTCTGCAGCTTGTTTAGGCAGTGCTCTGCCTTCTGTGGGCAGACAGCGAAGGAATCCCCTCCCCTCGCACACCCCAAAACAATGGTCTCTTGGCAGGTCCAGAGTTTTTCCCGGACTTCCTCCCAGCTAGCTGTGATGCACTAGCCCCCTTCAGGCTGTGTTCATGCAGCCAACCCCAGTCATGTCCCTGGGATCTGATCTCCAAAACCCAAGCCTCAGCTCCCAGCCCCCACCCTCCCTGGCGGGTAAGCAGACAAGCCTCTCAGGCTGGTGAGTGCTGATTGGCACAGATCCTCTGTGTGGAAATTGCTCCACTTTGCTCTCTGCACCCCTGTTGCTGCACTCTCCTCCATGGCTCTGAAGCTTCCCCCCGCCCACCCCCCAGCTCCACCAGTGAAGGGGCTTCCGAGTGTGTGGAAACTTTTCCTCCTTCACAGCTCCCTCCTAGAGGTGCAGGTCCCGTCCCTATTCTTCTGTGTCTGTTTTTTTCTTTTTTCTTTGGCCCTACCCAGGTACGTGGGGATTTTCTTGCCTTTTGGTAAGTCTGAAGTCTTCTGTCAGCATTCAGTAGGTGTTCTGTAGGAGTTGTTCCACATGTAGATGTATTTTTGATGTATTTGTGGGGACGAAGGTGACCTCCATGTCTTACTCCTGTGCCATCTTGAAGATCCTCCTGTCCTTTTTATTAATGTTTTTAAACAGCATAGAAGAAGGTGTCATGATTTATACAATTGCATTGATGGAAAATTGCAGAGCTGAGTAGATTTCAGATTTTTACAGTTAGAAATATATGGTAGAAATCTCTGGTGAAGGGTTGGGGCTCAATTTATTATTTGTATGACCTTGGGTAGTCACATAACCTCTCTAAGTTAAATTTTTCTCTTCTGTCAAGTGTAATTCATAATAAATTTCATCTACCTCATAGAATTATTATGGATTACCCATGATATAATGTTTCTGAAACATTTAGAAACAGCAAATTTCCATAATCATTGAAAGGGTCAAATTTCTTCTTTTAGACATGAGAAAAATGAAGCCCAGAAAAGTTGGCACCAAGGCTGGGACTAATAGCTGAGAATCTTAATGAGGTTGATGTAACAAACCAATTTATATTTCCAAATCTACATTTTAAGGTGATTATAAGGTACTGGATGTTTCTTTTAAGAACTAATTCACTGAATATGTTATTATATGTCATCAACAAGAAAGAGATTGCAATCCCATGGCTGTTTTCTGACAGGATGGCCAAGCTTGAATGACAGGCAGGTCTGTAGAACTGGGGTAGGCTTTTAAGAATTTATAACTGCTCTTTGAGTGATATTACCAAAGATTGGCAATTTTCATTCATCTGAGAATGGGCTGCCCAACCAATTCCTTTGGGTGGGAGAGCCTATGGATACCCAGAAGTTCCCTGTAACTACAGGACTTATTGGGTAACCAGCCAGAGGATGAGAATTACTCAGTGTTATACCTGAGGAGAGCAGGGGGAAGAAGGCTCAGACACCTTGAAGAATTGCAGGTAGTATTTTTAATGTTTGGTGGGTATCTATAAAGAATTCTTTCTACCAAAGTATGATCTGCCACTAAGAGACCATGTGGTGTTTTAAAAGTAATTAAGCATTTCATAACCTCAATTTCTTCAGTTGCAAAGTAAGGACAATAATTTTCCTCTCTGCCTTCCAGGGTTTCTTGAGAATCAAATGAAATAATAGGTGAAAGTGTTTTAGGCTCTGTAATGTGCTATAAATTTAAGGAGAGTTTTATACTAAAGAGCCTCTGACTTAAGGAAATTCTACCCTCTTGTTTAATGTTTTATTTTTTGTTAACAATAGCAAACATATTTCTGTTGAGATATTTTCTTTTAATATTCTCTATGAACATCTTGAATAACTTCCCTACTTTTCTTAAAATAAATTCCAACTTTAGCACCACCAAACTGAGCAACCTTAGAATGAAAGATTATGATGTTAATATTTCTATTGATTTACCCTAACAGGAAGGATTACAGTCCCTTGGAAACATCAGTGATATGACCTAGTCTGTAAATAATTTTTAATAGACTATATTAAATGTTACTTATTAATGTTAGTGACAAGGTATAGAAAGCTGTGTTTCTGCATGAAAATATCAAAGGAAGTGGAAAGTGGCAGTCATGGGAAGTCCAGAAATATGATTAAAATTGCTGGCCATGCTTAAATAACTTATTTTCTCTTGTATGTTTATGTAGATAGGGGTTCCTACTAAAGTTGTTGGACATCCAACCAAACCTAACCCCCTACCATGTGCCCACTAGCTGTAGGATGCCCATATAACAGAATGTCAAACGTTAAAGCAAATGATTACCAAACCATTTAATTTATTTTATTTTCCTTACTTTCTTTGACACAAAGAATCTTAACTCTAAGTTGTTTCATTTATTGATTCAGCAAATATCAACCACATGACAATCATATCTCTAGTTTCTCAAGAAACTTAACATTGAATAGGGAAGCTATATAAAAACATAAAGTTTGGGTCATAAAAACCAGAAGAGAATTATAAAATAGTAAGGTAGATTAAAATAAGTAGAAGTCTTCAGAGGTGGTATCACTTGGGTTGGCCCTCAAAGGATGGCGAAGACACTGATAATTAAAGATGAAGACAGATACAGATGTTTAGCAAAACACATATGAAAACACAGACATGGTATTGCTCATGAACAGCCAGACGTCATGGTGACATAGAGCAGAACACAAGGACATATGTTTAGCCAGTTGAGTCTCTAATTAGTTATAGAGCGTCTTGAATATGAGCCTGTCAATTTGCATTGAACTAGAATAAAATGGAGATGCACTGAAGCTTTTGAAGCACAGCATTGAGATAACCAAACAGTAGCATTTGCTAAGATTAAAGAGATTAATCCGACAGTACCTACAAACTTGGCCCTGATCTCTATTCCCACAGTGGAGAGATAGTGTGTTGTTGTGAGTGGGGAAACAAAATAGCAGATCATTTTACAATGAGGAACATAAATCAAACTGTATGTATTTGGTGGAAGCTCTCAGTCCTCCATTGCCATCTTAGGAAAGTGACTTGAAAGATGATGAAGCAATAAAACAGCCTGCTTGGATTCAAAGGAGATTCAGAAATCTTTGTCAGATAAAAGATATGGAAAAAACCCAGAAGAAAAAAAAGAAAGAAAGACAAAATTCTTTATTTCAAAAACAGGTTTTCTCAAAGAGAAGGAAGTAGGAGTGGAGGTAGGGAAGGAGGTCATATTTATTAAAAATATTTTTTTAAACCCTCCCCTGCTGTTTCTGCTTCACTCACTTCCACTCCACCTCCACTTGACAATAATTGATATAAAACAAATGCTTCCACCCCAGAAAAGCTCCATGCAGCTCTAGTCATGACACTAGAAAGATATATCAAAGCATGAAAAAAGGTTGTTTCCAGAGAAGGACAAATATAAGTGAAAGAGAATGAAAGGATCAGAAAGCTGAAGGCTCAGAAAATGAAGGGCAAAAAAAATATTATTTTAATGTTATAAAATTCTAAAAGATACGGATATATGCTTGAAGTCTTGTTCATTAATTGACATACCAGAATCAATATCTGGAGTGCTCTCCAAACGTCTTACAAAGGAAGGATTAAGAAGAGGGATTATTTCAGACAGAGATCATGCTCAGCAACCTCACATTGGCACAGGGTGACATTAAGAGGCTTATGAAAAATATTAAATAAAAATGTACAATTGACAGAGCCATACTACACTATTAACCAAAGCTAAGGTGTTTTTGGTGAGAAACAGAGCCATAACCTCATTTTTCCTGTCATCACTGTTAATAGTAGGAAGGGAAGAATGTATATTCAGTGAAAAGAAAAATATAAATATTATCATGTGTCTGCTGGGTACTAGGCACTCTGCTCAGCGCTTTTACTAGAGTCATTTCACTTATTCCTCATAGTAACTCTGTTGGAAATGTGAAATATGAAAATAGGTAACTTACCCGAGTTCACATATAGGCATGAAGAAACAGATCCAGGATCTGTCTACAGATGACAATGCTTTTTTTCCTCTCTATGCAACAAGTATTTATTCAACAAATAACTATTGAGTACTTGGTATGTGCTATGCACTGAGAACACACTAGTGAACAAGGCAAAAATCTCCCTTCCATCATGGGGTTTATATTCTAAACAGACAAACAAATCTACAGTAAAATGTGAGTTGGAGAAAAATGCCATGAAGAAATACAAAGCAACAAGGTGAAGGTCGTGTTGGTGGTGCCATTCTAAAAGTGGTGGTCAAGCAGTGCATCTGTGAGAAGGTGATATTTTGGAGAGTATCTGAATGAAAAGAAGCAGCAAGATGGAAGACTCTGCCAAAAGTGTATTCCTGGCAGATGGAACAGCGAGTACAAAGGCAGGGAGGCAAGAATGAGCTTGACGTCTTCAGGAAACAACAAGACAGTGTGACTAGAGCAGAGAGCCAGACAGGGTTGTAAGAAGTAAAATTTTTCCACAGCATCAATACACAGATGGTAATTGATGCCAGTTTAGTCAGGTAGGGAGGAAGAGACTTGAATATTTAAAGGACAGGTTAAGGTAAACTGGGAATGGTTTGTAAGAATCATCAGACAAGTCAGAGTAAAATCTCCAGAGGGAGGTAGCAGGAATGGAAGAAAGAGGGACAGAGCATTTCGGGAAGGGCAAGATCAGTCTTGTCAAGTGCAGTTGAAGGGTAAGATGAACACCAAAAGAGCCCCAGTGGATTGACCAACGTTGAGATCATTATTTTGGGGATTTGATAGTAATGCAATGGAGGAAAGACAGCATTGTTGATAAATGGTGAAGGAATAATTGGACATTCATAGGCAAAAAAAAAAAAAAAAAAAAAAAAAAATGGAATTGACCTAAACCTCACACCTCCTAAAAAAATTAACATGGATCATGAACTTAAATATAAAACATAAAACTATGAAACATTTAGAAAAAAATAGAAGAAAATTTAGGGTATCTAGGGAAGCAAAGAGTTCTTAGATCTGACACTAAAGGCACAATCCATAAAAGGATTAATAAATTAAACCTCATCAGAGTTAAAACTTCTGATATTTGAAAGACTCTATTAATAGGATGAAAATCTACACACTGAAGAAAATATTTGCAAATAACGTATCTGACAAAGTTCTTTGTTGGAGGAGGTCATCTGAAGGACATGACTGCGAGTTGACCCAAGAACTGGACCCAGGGAATTGGAGGCCCCTCCCCCTTCCTGTCCTTGGAATGTACATTCTGCCCACCAGTCCCACAGTGGGGCTGTTCTCAAGGATGCAGCCTTGAGAGAGCTCTGTGTTGTTGAGACCATCTGATTAGAGCACATGATTGAACCCAGTTAAGGCTATTCTGGCAAGCGGATGGGGACATCTACTCTTCTTGTGGCCTCTCAAGACTAACCTCATTTGTAAGTTTCTTTGTGCTAAACCTGCTACCTACCCAGCTGGAGCGATCTGCCTCTTTCCTCGGTTTCTCCTTGTCCTGCAATTAGAGGGGCCAGTTTGCAAACCAATACTCTTGTATTAGAACATATAAAGAACTCTCAAAACTCAATGATTAAAAAAAGAGCCCAATTTAAAAGTGAACAAGAAAATATATGGATGGTAGATAAACAGATAAGCACACAAAAAGATGATCAATATCATTAGCCATCCTGAAAATGCAAATCAAATCACAATGCTGTATCACTTCTTAATAGAAGAGGTAAAGTAAAAAAAAAAAAAGTCATACTTTGATTTTTATCAAGTATTTATTAAGCACCAAGAATTTATTAAATTCAATATTTATTGGCAGACATTGTGTTCAGATATCAATATGGTTATAAAAATGAGCTTTTATCTGAAACAATTCTGTGTACATTTTATTGAGTATTTTAAAAAAGATAAACGTTTAGCATAATTAAATTGTCTTATTTTCAAAATAACCACTATCTGGAAATAGGTTGTAAACATTAGCTTCCTAACTAGAAAAAGTGGAAAGCAAGCATTAAAATAAATCAGTGCAGTTTAATGTAATTAAGCTGGTCTAAAGAATT
This sequence comes from Balaenoptera acutorostrata, assembly GCF_949987535.1. Taxonomy (NCBI): domain Eukaryota; kingdom Metazoa; phylum Chordata; class Mammalia; order Artiodactyla; family Balaenopteridae; genus Balaenoptera; species Balaenoptera acutorostrata. The sequence continues at coordinate 64,788,737 of NC_080073.1, read as the reverse complement.
CTATTTTAGTTATTTTTTGGCCAATGCCTCCTATTTCATGCGGACAAAGGGTAGACAATTCTGCCATGGCGCATTTACTCATGCACACCATCACAGAGTGAATAACTTTTTTATGATTTAAAAATTAAGGCATTTGATTGCATTCTGTTGAAATATCCTGTGATATTGCATTACTGTATGTAGAGAAGCCATCTAAAATAATTCTTTGTGCACTTTTGTTTTCAGTTTTTTAGCTTGGTAATGGATTTGGAGAAACATGAAAACAATAGATGTTTTTAAGAATCACTTATTTTAAAAAAATTACAACTTAAAAAGTTTTCCTTTTTTCACTATTCTATCACATTGGTTGTTAAGGATTTTTTTTTAATCATGATAATGGCAAAGCATGGAGAAGCGTAAAGGATAATGTAATAAACGTGCATGTACCTACCAACTAGTTTTGATACTTGTTATATCTTTGCCAAATTTAATACTTTAATTTTTAAAGAAGTATTAAATAGTTTTTAATTCTTTAATTTTAAAAGAAGTATTAAAGTTCCATTTGAAGGCCACTGTGTATACCTCCCCAATACCATTCTCCTCCCTCCTGCTCTGTTAGTAGAACCACTATCCTATGTTTGATATTTATGATTCCCCTGAACATATTTATAAATGTATTCTATATGAATATTTCTATAAACCAAATATAGTAATTTTTGAACAATGGTTTGCATGCTTTTAATTTTATATAGAGAAATAACACAAGTCCCTTTTCCACTCAAAATTATGTGTTTGCAATATATCAACTCTCATAAATGTAGCTCTCACTCCTTTTTTTAGCCATCATGGTAGTGTTTAGTCTGAATATATTACAGTGTATTTACTTACAGTCGTACTTAAATATTTAGGTTATTTCCAACCTAGGACAGGTAAGCAATTCTACACAACTACAGACTCACTTGTGGGAGCATTTCCTTAAAGTATCAACATATACACTTGGGGTTCACAAATCTTCATATTTGTGAAGTAGTTTTGTCAATTAATAGCCCCACCAGCAGTATCTGAGAGTTCTAATTTCTCCACATCTTCACCAAGATTGATAATGTAAAACCATTTAATTTTTGCTAATTTGACAGGTGCATAATGGTATTTTATTATTGCTTTTACTTTTATTTCCTTATATTTTTATATATTAGTATGTTTCATATACCATTCTTGAAATATGAAGTATATTAATGGCAATTCATATTTCCTCATCTCTAAATTGTCTGCTCATATCTTTTGCCTGCATTTTCTTATTGGACTGTTTCTTTTTCTTACTGAGATTTCGGAGTTCTTTTTATTTCCTGAATAAGATGGTTTTGTTAATTGCGTGGCTTATTTTTATACCCTATTTATGATGTTTTGGATATCTGTCAATAGATTATTGTCTTAATTGTAATTATTTCAAATTTAACGATCTTTAAAAAGTATACCTTAAATGTCTTGTATAATAAATTCTTTGCTGCCTCAAGGTCATAGATATCCTATAATTTTTTTCAAAATTTCAGTTTTGCTTTTTACATTTAAGTTTTTGTTCCACATGGAATTGGTTTTGTTTGGTATGGTGTAGTGTTGGAATCTAATTTTACATTTTCCCCTATGATAACCTATTTTCTTAGTACCATTTTTTAAATGGTCTACCCATTACTCAGCTTTGACATATATCAAGCTTTCAAAACTTGCAAATATGAGAAAGATTCTGCAGCAACAGTGGGGATTTTAGTGCATGACTGGGGACCATGGTACCTCATTTATCTCTTCTGTTTTGAATATCACACTCCTTCCATCTGTTTCCTTTTTCCAAATCATTTCGGCTTTGTCTCTTCCTAATGAATTAAACTATCAGCTCATTATAACCTCCTCCTCCTCCCCCCAAAAAAGCTTGTTGACTTGTTGACTTGTTGAATATTGATTCATTTACATACTTCATTGACTAATTTTGGAAAAACTTTTATAAAATTGAAACTTCCAATTCATTTACTCAACTTTATTTTGTAATCTGCAACATATTTCAATTGTTTTGTATAAAACTCTGACAGATATTTTGATAGATTTATTCTAAAGTTTTAAAGTATCATATGTTTATGTTGTTAATATAAATGAGATATTCTATTACATCTCTTATTTAAATTTTTACCTTTAGATATTTCTAGATTCATATGCAGGAGTAAGATGTAATACAGAGAGGCTTCCCTGGTGGCGCAGTGGTTGAGAATCTGCCTGCCAATGCAGGGGACACGGGTTCGAGCCCTGGTCTGGAAAGATCCCACATGCCACGGAGCAACTAGGCCCGTGAGCCACAACTACTGAGGCTGCGCATCTGGAGCCTGTGCTCCGCAACAAGAGAGGCCGCGACAGTGAGAGGCCCACGCACTGTGATGAAGAGTGGCCCCCGCTCGCCGCAACTAGAGAAAGCCCTCGCACAGAAACAAAGACCCAACACAGCCAAAAATAAATAAATAAATAAATAAATAAATAAATTTATTTAAAAAAAAAAAAAAGATGTAATACAGAGGAATCTCATGTACACTTTTCCTAGTTTCTCCCAATGAAACGTCTTACAAAACTATAGCAAAATAACATAACCATTTCTATAATTTTTGTCATTTCAAAAATGTTATTTAAATAGATTCATACAGTTTGTAACTTTTTAGAATTGGCTTTTTTTTTGGTTTTGTTTTCACTGGACATAGTTCTCTGGAGATTCATCCAGGTTGTTACATGTATCAATAGTTTCTCCTTTTTTATTGCCAAGTAGAATTCTTTGGTAAGAATGTACCACAGTTGGTTCACAAATCACTCATTGAAGGACAACCATTGAAGAAACTATGGGTGGTTTCCAGTTTTGGACTATTACAAATAAAGCTGCTGTAAATTTGTGTTTAAGTGTTTCTGCAAACATAAGTCTTCATTTCTTTGCAATAAAAGCCAAGGAATGCAAGTACTGAATTGGATGGTAGTTGCATGTTTACTTTTTAAAGAAACTGCTAAACTATTTTTCCAGAGTGATGGTACTATGTTCCATAGAAATGTATGAGGGGTCCACTTTCTCTGCATCCTCAGCAGCATTTTGTGTTGTCACTATTTTTTATTTTAACCACTCTGATAGACGTATAATGATATACATGTGATTTTTATTTGCATTTCTCTAATTGCTAAAGACGTTGAACATCTTTCCAGGTGTCTATTTGCACTCTGCATATCCTCTTCATTTAAACATCTCCATGTTTTTTGCTCATTTTCTAATTGGATTGTTTGGTTTTTAATGTTTTTATTGTAGTGAGAGTGCATTATATATGCTACATACTCACTGTTTGTTGGATCTGTTGTTTGAAAATATTTCTCACTGTTTGCGACTTGTCTTTTCATCTTCATATTAGGGTCTTTGACAGGGCAAAAGTTTTTAATTTTGATAAAGTCCAATTTATTTTTTTTTCATTTTCATGATCATTATCAAATGAGTGGTGATAAACATTCTTAGGTTATACTATATAGGTAAATGTCATTAATATTAATATTCTAGAAGTTATATAAAATTTCTAAAATTTGGATATGCCCTGGTATAATGTTATCAGTCATAATTCCAGTTATTATCTTAAAATGTTGTATGTTATAGCAACTTGGTTAATTTTCTTTGTCAGTTGTCAATTACATTGTAATCAGATCTTTAACCATGCCTTTTTAAGTCTTTTGGCATTCATTCTTAGACAGTTATCGTTTTAGTCTGATGCTTTTGTAAAGATGCTTCATCTTTAACCATGCTTTTTTAAGTCTTTTGTCATTCATTCATAGACAGTTATTGTTTTATTCTGATGCCTTTGTAAAGATGCTTCATCTTTAAGAAGATTCATGTAAAGGACTTTTTAACAGTTAGAACTTTCTGATAACTTTCAGATCATACCGCTGAACTGAGTAAGAAATTTAAAAATTCTAGTAGAAACTCTGATCGTCCCTTAAAACTGTTTACTTAATGTTTGTCTCCCTACTAAAATGGAAAGAGAATTCTAGGGTCTTCCTACTCCACTAACTTGCAGGTCTCTTTTGCTTTTCAAGTATCAAACCAGTCTTACATCTCCAGAATAAACCCCACTCAATCATGGTACATATTTCTTCTTATGTATTGGTGAATTATATTTGCTAATATTTTGTTAAGGATTTTTGTGTTTGTTTTCATGAAGAATATTGTTCTGTAGTTTTCTTTATTTCAGTTCTTTGTCTGGTCTTGATATCAAGATAATACCCAGATATAAATTAGAAATGTTGCTTTCTCTTTCATTTTCTGGAGAGATTGTCTAGAATTAGTATGAATTTTCTTTAAACCTTTGGTAGAAATTTCCAGTGATAAAAGCTGTGCCCAGAGATTTCTTTTGGAGAGGTTTTTTGTTTTTGTTTTGTACTGTTTTGTGAAATTATGATTTTAGTTTCTTTAATATTTATAGGGCTATAAAATAGTCATTTTCATATTGACTGAGTTGTAGTAATTCATGCTATTTGAGAAATTGTCCCATTTTTATTTAAATTTTCAAATTTATGTGTTTGAGTTGTTCATAGTATTTGTTCCCTTAAACTTTTGATATCCAGAGGGTATGTAGTAATATCTCCTGTTTCATTATTGATACGTAATATGTAATTTCTGACTTACCTCTTTTTTTTTCTTTGTCAGTCTTGTTAAGTATTTGTCAATTTTACTACCTTTTCAAAGAAAACAGATTTTATTTCATTGTTTTTCTTTTTTTGTTTTCAATTTTGTTGATTCCTGCTCACTTTGGGTATAAATTACTTTTCTTTTTCTAGGTTTTTGAGGTGCAAGCTTAGACTTTTCTTCTTTTCTAATGTACACATATAGTGACATAATTTCCCTGTTATTACTGCCTTAAGTGTGTCCCACAATTTTGATATATTGAATTTTTATTTTCATTCAGTTTACTGTATTTTTAAAATCTCCCATGAGATTTTCTTTTTGACTTACAGGTTATTCAAAAGTCCGTTTTATCATTTCCAAGTGTTTTGAGATTTTCTTGTTATCTTTCTATTATTGATTTCTAGTTTGATTCCATTATAGTTAGAGAACATACTTGGAGTGATTTTGACTTCTTTATATTTGTTGAAGTTTGTTTAATGCCCCAAGGTATGTTTTATTTTGGTGTATGTTCTGTGGGCACTTGAAAATAATGTGCTATTTACGTGGATGAAATGTTATATAAATATTGATTAGCTCCAGTGACTTGATGGTGTTGTTGAGTTCTTCTATATCCTTGTTGAGTTTCACTCCAGTTGTCCTAATACTTATTGAGAGAGGGATATTGAAGTTTCCAACTATAATTGTGGGGTTTTTTTTTCAATTTTTCTTTTCAGTTCTATCAATTTTGTTTCACATAGTTGTTTTTGTTTTTTAAACTCTCTCTCTTCTCTCCTCCACTCACCAACTCATTTATCAGCTTTCAAAGTTTTGATCATTCTGACAGGTATGTAGTATTATTGCATTATAGTTTTAATTTGCATTTTCTTGGTGACTAATAAAGTTGATCATCTTTTCATATATTTGTCTACAATATATCCTCTTTTGTGAAGTGCCTATTGAAATCTCTTACTAGATTTATTATTAAGTTGTTTGTCTTTTTCTTATTGGTTGGAATAGTTATTATATATTCCAGACACAACTTTTCTGTCAATATTCCAGACACAACTTTTTTGTCAATTTACGTTTTGGATATATTTTCTCCCTTATCTATTATCTAATGATATATTTGATAAACAGGAATTCTTCATTTTAATGTACTCCAATTGAACACTTTTTAATGTTTAAGACTTTCAGAAATTTTAAAAAGTTAAAGGGTACATGTCACTATGAGTTTACATTCAAATTGAGTAAGCTTTCATATACTTGAAAGACTATAATATATCGGTAAATGCTGCATGATGCTAGGGTTCAGATGCTTTATAATGCAAGTAGAAAAACAGGGGGAAATTCAGTGTGTTGAAATATAGTGAAAGAGATGAGTTTTGAGCTAACATTGAAGGAAATATAAAATTTAGTTTTACACAAAGAGAAGGCAAAAAATTCAGGAATGTTCCAGGAAAAACTGTAACAGAGCACATAGTATAAGTAAGCGTAGAAGAAGGAGGCAGTATAAGTAGTAATTAAGTATGCAGACTCTGGGAACCACACTGCTTAGGCTCAAATTTTTGCTCTGCTATGAGCAAAAAGGTCTTTCTGTGACCTTGGTCAAGTTACATAACCTTTCTTTAGCTCAGTTTTCTGATGTATAAAATGAGAAGGGAAAAATAACTATTACCTACCTTTCGACAGGATTAAAATTAAAACTAAATTTTAGTACATATTAAATTGTCAGGAACTGCTTGTTATTATAATTAAAAACAATAATACATTTTATATATTATTATAGCCCAGACAAAATAATGAGTGTTCTCCATACAGTATCTCATTTGATCTTCAAAGCACCATTATGAGGATGAATATTATTTTTTAAATAAGGCCATCAGCCTTATTGGAGAACTGTATAAGGAAAATCATTATAAGTAAGGCTAGCTACTTATGCAGGGCCATTTGAGGGCAGACCCTGAGTGATGAATCTGGGTATATTCCATGCTATGTGCCTAAGGGTTCACTAGAGGTAATGTAATGATTAACGAGAAGTAGGAAATTAAAGTTTAGGAAAATTTAATCTAGGGGTAGTTTACGAGATGGTCAGGAGTAAAGAGACACTGGAAGGAGGTATGAAAGGTAGGAAATATTTTCAGTTAAATAAGCTTGATATTACCTAGGCTTTTGGGTTGATAAGAAAATAATTTGGTAAAGTTATAGGTATTGTATGTGATCTGAATTTCCTACCTACACAATTGTATATATAGGAGGGCTTTGGCTACATAAGCAAAGCTAAATAAAAAATAAAACGCCTTTCCAGTGAGGTGTTTGGTCAATGTCATAGTTTGCTTGGACCACTATAACAAAATACCATAGACTGGGTGCTTAAAGAACAGAAATTTAGGGCTTTCCTGGTGGCGCAGTGGTTGAGAGTCTGCCTGCCAATGCAGGGGACACGGGTTCGGGTCCTGGTCTGGGAAGATCCCACATGCTGCGGAGCGACTGGGCCCGTGAGCCACAATTACTGAGCCTGCGCGTCTGGAGCCTGTGCTCCGCAACAAGAGAGGCCGCGACAGTGAGAGGCCCGCGCACCGCGATGAAGAGTGGCCCCCCGCTTGCCGCAACTGGGGAAAGCCCTCGCACAGAAACGAAGACCCAACACAGCCATAAATAAATAAATAAATAAAATTAAAATAAAATAAAATAAAGGCCAAGGCTATCTTTAAAAAAAAAAAAAAAAAAAAAAAGAACAGAAATTTATCTTTTCCCAGTTCTAGAAGCAAAAAAGTACAAGATCATGATGCTGGCTATTTCAGGTCCTGGTGAGAGCTGTCTTCTTGGCTTGCAGGTGGCCACATTCTCACTGTGTCCACACATGTCAAAGAGATAGAATTCTCCTGTCTCTTCCTCCTCTTATAAGGACACCAATCCTATAATATTTGGGCCTCATCCCCATGACTTCATTTAACTTTAATTACCTCTTTATAAGCCCAAATACAGTCACATTGGAGTTAAAGCTTTAATATATAAATTCTGGGGGCACACAATTCAATCCATAGCAGTCAAGATAACTCGGGAACAATTTACATGAAAGCCTGAGGAGCCTCAAAAAAGAAACAGTAAGTAAAACTTCTGAGGCTGACAGTCTGCTCTTAAGTCACTGTCAGTACCTGATGGGGAAGACATTTACTAGTGTATAGGGAGAATCAAAGTGTTGAGACAATGATCAGACTTAGAGCAGAGGAACAATTGTTTCTGATTGTTTTCTGGTCCAGCTCCCTTAGAGTTTCCTTCCAAGTGGCCTTGTGAGAGGAACTATGATGGAAAGAAAATTGAGACTCTGTTATCAAATGAATAAAAGGAAATGATATCTCAAGGTAGTATATGATTTTGGCATTCATGAGAATAAACATAACCACCATATGTAACACTTAGTATTTGCTAGACAGAGCCATAATGTTATATTATCTCAGTTAATTTTTACAATCTTATATATATTAACAACATCCCAAATTGTAAACTTGAGAGGTTATATAACTTGCCGAAGTCAAATGGCAAATAATGGAATAAATTTAATCCTAGGTATGTTTGATCTTCTTGGTCTGAATCCCTGTGCTGTGTTGCCCCAGCAAGTGACAGAGTACAATGGACAGGGGAAAGCTTTGCATCCATTCAAGGGTGGTGATGATTAGCATGGATGGAATGGAGGAGAACCTACAATAGTACCAGTGTTGTCAACTGTCTACCAGATCGGCAGCTACCATTAGGGTCCATGACAAATCCAAAGGTTACCTTGGGAAAAAACACTTGAAGCAAGTGTTTTTGCCAATATGGCAAGGACATATTGGCATTTCAAGAGCACTAGAGTGATAGCTCAACAGCCCACTTAAAACCAGAGGAAAACTCTTTAGATGAATATTCATGAGTATGATTAGCATGAGAGTGGTTTTGTAACTCTCTTGTGTCCTGAGGCAAAAGTAATCACAAATACTTGACCTGATGGTCCTCTGTATTATTATCTCGGGTTTTTTTTAAAGGATATTATTTGTGGATTCCACTACATCAGAGTTTCAATAACATGAAAAAGAAAATACTTCTTTGTACTTGATATATATTTCTGATATTTCAGATAGCTCTTAGTCAACCTATGAATTAATGTACAATAGAAACAAACATGTGGAGATTAAACAACATGCTACTACCCAACCAATGGGTCAGTGAAGAACTCAAAGAAAAAATTTAAAAATACCTAGAGACAAATGGAAATGAAAATACAGCATTCTGAAGTTTTAGGGTGCAGCAAAAACAGTTTTAAGAGGGCAGTTCATAATAATATAGGCCTACCTAAAGAAATAAGAAAGATCTCAAATAAACAATCTAACATTACACCTAAAAGAACTGGAAAAAGAAGAACAAACAAACTCCAAAGGTAGTAGAAGAAAGGAGATAATAAAATCAGAATGGAAATAAATGAAATAGAACCCCCCTCCCCAAAAAAATAGAAGATCGATAAAACTAAGTACTGGTTCTATGAAAACATAAACAAAATTGACAAAACTTTAGCTAGACTCACCAAGAAAGACATCAAAATCTCAAATAAATAAAATCAAAAATAAAAGAGAAGTTATAACTGATATCAGAAATGCAAAGGATCATAAGTGACTACTGTGAACAATTGTATGCCAATAAACTGGACAACCTAGAAGAAAATGGATAAATTCCTAGAAACATACAATCTTCCAAAACAATCACAAAAAAATAGAAAATCTGAATAAGCTGATTACTAGTAAGGAGATTGAATGAGTAATCAAAACCTCCCAAAAAATAAAAGTCCAGGATAAGATGGCTTCATTGGTGAATTCTACCAAACATCCAAAGAAGATTTAATACTTATCCTTCTCAATCTCTTCCAAAAAATGGAAGACGAAGGAAGACTTCCAAACTCACTCAGCATTATTCTGATCAAAACCAGACAAAACACCATAAAAAAGAAAAATATAGGCAATATTCCTGATGAACACAGATGTAAAAATTCTAAACAAAATATTAGCAAACCAAATTCAACAATGGTAAAACGCTAAAAGCTTTCCCTCTGAGATCATGAACCAAAGAAGAATTCCCGCACTTGCCACTTGTACTGGAAGTCCTAGCCACAACAATTAGGCAAGAAAAAGAAATAAAAGCTATCCAAATTGGGAAGGAGAAAGTAAAAGTATCACTCTTTGCAGATGATATGATAGTATGTATAGAAAATCCTTAGGACCCTACTGAAAAATTATTAGAACTAATAAATAAATTCCATAAAGTTGCAAGATACAAAATTAATATACAGAAATCTGTTGTGTTTTTATACACTAATAATAAACTATCAGAAAGAGAAATTAAGGAAACAACCCTGTTTACAATTGCATCCAAAAAATATTTAGGAATACATTTAACTAAGGAGATGAAAAACCTGTTCTCTGAAAATTGTTAGACATTGATGAAAGAAACTGGAAAAGATACAAAGAAATGGAAAGATAGTCTGTGCAAATGGGTTGAATAATTAATATCGTTAAAATGTCCATAATACCCAAAGCAATTTACAGATTCAATGCAATACCTATCAAAATTCCAATGGAGTTTTTCACAGAACAGGAAAAAATTAATTATGGAACCACAAAAGACTCCAAATAGCCAAAGCAATCTTCAGAAGGAAGATCAAAACTGGAAGTATCTCACTCCCTGATTTCAAAGTATATCACAAAGCTACCTTAATAAAACACTATCAGTATATGTCAACAGTATTGACATAAAACCAGCCACATAGCTCAATGGAACAAAATAGGAAACCCAGAAATAAACATACACATATGATTAATTAATTTAGACAAAGAAACCAAGGATATATAATAGGGAAAGGACAGTCTCTTCAGTAAATTGTGCTGGGAAAACTGGACAGATGAATGCAAAAGAGGTCTAAAATTAGGTTTAAATGGTCTAAAATTAGACCATCATCTTACATCAGACACAAAAATTAACTCAAAATGAATTAATGACTTGAATGTAAGACCTGAAACCATAAAACTCCTAGAGTAAAACAGGGAGCAAGCTCCTGGATATTGGTCTTGGTGTGGAATTTTTCAATCTCAACCCAAAAACTAAGACAACAAAAGCAAAAATAAACAAGTGGGATTATATCAAACTAAAAAAGCTTCTGCACAGCAAAGGAAACCATCAACAAAGTGAAGAGGCAACCTACTGAATGGGAGAAAATATTTGCAAATCATACATCTGATAAGGAGTTAATATCCAAAATATACAAAGAACCCAAACAACTCAATGACAAAATAGCAAACAATCAGATTTAAAAATGGGCAGAAGATCTGAATAGACATTTTTCCAAAAAAGACATAAAAATGGGCAACAAGTACATGAAAAGATGTTCAACATCACTAAGCATCAGGAAAGTGCAAATCAAAAATGCAATGAGGTATCACTTCACACCTGTCAGAACAACTATCATCAAAAAGTCTACAAATAACAAATGCTGGATAGGATGTGGAGAAAAGAGAACCCTTTTGCACTGTTGCTGAGTATGTAAATTGGTGCATTGAGGTTCCTTAAAAAAATTACAAATAGAACTACCATAAATGCAGCTATTCCACTTCTGGGTATTTATCCAAAGAAAACAAAAACACTAATTCAGAAAGCTATATGCACCCCTATATTCATTGCAGCATTGTTTAAAATAGCCGAGACATGGCAACAACCTCAAGTGTCCATCAACAGATGAACAGATAAGGAAGAAGTCATGTACATATACAATGGAATATTGCTCAACCATAAAAAAGAAGGAAATCTTACAATTTACAACATCGGTGGACCACAAAGGTATTATGTTAAGTGAAATAAGTCAGACAGAGAGGCAAATACCATATAATTCCACTCGTGTGTGTAATATAAACAAAACAAAACAAAACAAAACAAAACAAACACAGCAAAACAGAACAAAACTCATAGATATGGAGAACAGATTGGTGGCTAGCCGAGAGGAAGGGCATTGCGAGATGGGCAAAATGGGTAAAAGGGGTCAATTGTATGGTGATGGGCGATAATTAGATTTATTTTGGTGATCACTTTTAGTATATACACACAGCTGGAATTCTTATGTTGTATACCTGAAACTAATGTAACGTTATATACCATTTTTACATACATATGTATATATATTTATATAGACTATTATTTCTCCGCAAAATAAGTTAGGCAAAAATCCACATACATGTCGTCCTCCCCAGTTAGTGACTTTCAGGTCAAGCAATATCTTTTTAGACTTCTTGCCAGGATGGAAGGTCATTGTACTCCATTTAGAAAATGAATCATGGGATAAAAATTGTTCCATTTTTTATGCTAAGTTAATACAATTGCTCAGAACAATATATTACAGATAACATTTTTACATGATATCTTCAAAAATCACATAGTTTCAAATTATCTCAGATTTGACTTATAAAATAAATTGTACTAATTTATATACATATGATATGGTATACAAAAAAATAAAGGAGGTGCCTCACATAATGTCTGAACTGTCTCAGGACCTAATCCTATGAATGACATGCTACAAAAATGTTCTGTGCAAAAAAAAGAATAATAATTTGGTTTGTAATAAAATTGCTTTCGGGGCATGTTTCTCAAGGGACCGAACTGTAGTGTGTTGCCTGTCAAGAGATGGAATTTCAAAGTATTGAAAAAAAACATTTCCCTTGATACCTTCTCTCTCTCAGAGCCTCTTACAAAGTAGAAAGGCCACACAAGTTATGGTTGAACATTTATGTTTCTACTTTAGTATCAGAAGCTGAGAGAATAAATTAATATTATGATGAAGGGAGACTTTCTAGCTCTTTAGTGAGAACTGTTAATGCTGACGTATAGGTTGTGGTAGAGTAATAAACCAAACACACAGACCTGCTCACTGCAGTTATACAGAAAGGAAAGGCTACACAGAAAAACATCTGAGAGTTAGGACTTTCTACTGGGAATAAAACTGGCTTTTATTTGAGACGAAATTTTTCTTTTGTTTTTCTGTCATTAAACCTACTACTGAACCTTAAAAATTCATGTAGAATAGACAGTCATATTGATAAATCTGATGAAATATGTAAATGCTGTATTAGTTAACATTAATTTTTTTTATGTTTTGTAACCAAACATAATTTTTAGTAACTGACATCACTAAAAAGAATGCCTTACTGCACACATACAAAACAGTTCCTCATAACAAATAAGCTAAATGCATATTATGGAATAAAAATGTTCTAAGGCATTTTAATGTACAATAATAGAGGACACTGAATGGGCATTATTAAGATGATTTTTATGTTTCTTAAAACCCAGATACATGATAAATTCTATGCACTTCTTTTTTGCTTTTTTTTTTTGGCTGTTGTTATTTGCTAGTCAGAGAGAGAAAAATCATGGTGAGCTAGGAAAAACAAGTCAAAATATGCTAAAAACATAAAGCAAACTGAGTTAAGGTAAACATTTTTGAGTACCTGAAGAAATCAATCCACAGGGAGTTTTTAGGTAACAGCAGTGCAATTATTACATCTCAATTGATTGAGAAAAAAACATCTGACTCTGACTTTCAAATAGAGATTTTTCAAGGTAAAATTATTAAGTTAGACTTCTAGGAAAAGAAGATATGTTTACTAATAATAGGATTATAAACCGTGTAACTGTGGAATTAAGTTTTCAAATTATTTGATGAGGAATACTTTATTATTCGGTGAAGAATAAAAGATGTCCTGAGTTTTGCTGTATCATTTTTCCTCAATCAGCCATTCTACAACAGAACCTATTACATTGCCTGTATATATGAGTCATTAACACCATTCACCAATTTCCCCCCATTTCTATTTCTTTAATATATAACACAGAATTGCACTTCCCTACCCTCTAGAAGTCAGGTGTGGCTATAGGGCTGGGACTAGGGTGAGGTGAGTGAGCCACTTGCTTCTGGTGCAAAATTTAAGGGGAGATGCCAAATAAACTCAGTAATCAAAACAATATTTTAATGCAATATTTTAAAGAATCAAAATTAACACAATAATCCAAGATTATAAAAATATCAAAATGTAAATAAAAATAAGATAGTATTATTGATTTTTCCTTTTGTCTCAGGCTGCAATATGGGTTGGCTGGGCTCTGTAAGGACCCATGAATAAGTGGTATCTAATCATAATATGTGAATTTGAAACCATGTACATCGAGGGCAATCAATTGGTGGCCATGCACATATAACAAAAATTATTTTAAAAGTAGAACCACACTATCAGTTAAACTTATACCAAAACAGCCAATTTCATTGAATTGTAACTCAGTGAGCATTCAATGGATTGCTACATTACTGCTGTATCATTATACAACTCTATTTGGAAATAAAGAGCTTCACAAAGGAAATATTATACTTAAGAAGCAGGAAATTCTTCTCATGTACAGATATCATCAGGCAATTGTTTATTCAGACTTTACTGATTTATTTTATGAGTTAATAAACTAGTATCTTCATGTTCAATGAAAACTTTTCTAACTGTATAAAAGAAGTACAAGAATAGTCCTTGCCTTCGAAAGATAATATCATTGGCAAAAAGATACACTCAATGAATGTCCTTTTCCAAAAAGATTGAGTCATAAAAGTCAAATAAATCAGTTGCTTAGAACTCAAACTGCATTTCCCCATAGAGACACGATTATTAAAACAGTTGGTTTCTGAAGCTATATTTTAAACCCCACTAAACTAAATCAGTTGAACTGGAGAGATTTCTAGCATACACTCACATTTGGTTCTTCTCTCCCTCCTGAGCACTAGAAGACTAGATATCTCGCTTCCTTGAAATAATGTGAAACCGTATGTCTAGTTTAGATCCATGAAATTTTAGCAGAAGTGATGTTGGAACAGTAATGGATTCTCATGTAAAGCACATTTGTGTTGACTGAAGGATGGGGGTTCTGCAGATAAGAAATGGAGTGTGCAGGAAAAGACCTCTGTGGACTGCGGGGAAGTATTCTTGGTCAAATTACTAAAATTAACTCTTAGCTAGACAGTAGGTGGTAAGATCGTATCCACCACACAAAAGTGAACTGGAGCTCAGAAGCTAGAAACTCAGACAAGTCGCCTACAAAGTGATACCAACCCTTTGGGGTTGATATAGCTGATTCAAACTAAATGTAAAATATGACAGAACTTACAGGTAGGGGGAGCAACTTTGGGTGGAAGCATCAGAAATATGTGCTGTGAAAGTCATACTATGTTTACATGTTTTCTAATTACTAGGTTTATTATGTTCTTTTTTTTTTTTTTTTTAAGTTAGCATCTAGTTAAATCTTTTGAAAGTTCTAATCTAGTTTACCTACTCTAAATGGAGTCAGGAGAAGGCTGCCTGCTGATGTTTAGGCCACATTGTTAAAAGGAAGCAGTGCATCCCTGTCTGTGTCAGGCAGCATTTTGTTGTCTGGGGTAACTAAAGAAAGGAAGAGTAAAACAGTGACAGCTGGAGACTCCATCAGGGGACTATCTGTTGAAAATAAACCTTGGAGGCTCTGCATTCTGTTTTTGAGAGTGAGCCTATTTCCTGATTGGAATCCTGAATTAAGGAGAAAGCTGAGTTAGAGCAGACTCTAAGAACTTAATCCCAAATGACGAGAATGATTGCACCTTTACCAACACAGAAGATTGGAGGACATTAAATGGGAGATGGGGAGTTCTGATTTGGATACATTAAGTTTGAAATGATGGTGGGATGACTTATTGAGTACCAATTATGTGTCAGGCTTGCTTGTGCTGTGTGCCTATGTTTCCTTAATGAATTCTAGATTGAAAAATGGGAATCAAGTTTAAATGATTATAGCAGTTAATAACATGTGCAATGTACCATAGCGGAATGGAGGAGAAAATAAATAACTGTGAAAGTCTCACATGCTTCACTGAGAATACAATATTTGAGTTTTATCTGAAAGGATGAGCAGACTTTTGCCAGAGAAAATAGCAGGGAAGAGGGAAAGGCAAAACTATCCAAACAGAGGAAACAGAAAAGCTCTAAGTGTATGAAATCACATAGTATATTTGGCGAACTAAAAGTAGTTTGGTAGGGCATGAGAAGAAAGGGAACAATAAAAGGTAACTTTGCAAAATCATGAAGATTGTCTGGGCCATGAAACAGAATTTGGATTTTATTCTGTAAGAATTGTGGAGCCATGCACGTTTTTGAGAAGAACAGTAATTGATCCAATTTATACTTTAGAAGGATCAACCAACAGGGTGAAGAATGGATTATGTGAGGACAAGATAAGACTTAGAAAGAACATTTATTAGGCTTTTGGAATACTTCAGATGAAAAATGATGAGAACCTGAAAATGATGAGGACCTGATAATGCTATCAGTGAGGATGAAAAAGAGGGGATGAATACCCAAAGGAGTTAGAATGCAAACTCAATTTATTTTGATTACATCAATGTATTTGATGACATCATACATGTCTGTTCAGTAATTGGGCATGGTTTCGGATGGAGTTGGAAAGATGCAGTGCATGAATCAAAGGAGAATACCTAGGATGCCGGTCATTTTCCTGGCTTGGCAACCATTCTCTTTCACTAGCCATTTACAGGGTCAAAAAGAGTGCTCACTGATTGGTAATATAAATTAATTGTTACTGTAGACAACAGTCAACCTACCTTCCATGCTTTCTAGTCTGTCCTCCTCGGAATTACAGGGGTTTATTGGAACTTCAGAAGTGAGGGGGGGGGGGGGAATCAGTTTTAGTGTAACTGATAGAATCACTAAGAGACCCAAAAGATCTGAATAATGAAGTCCTTATTTGAAGGAACCCAAGGTTTTCTCTTCAATCAGTACTTCTAAAACTGAGTACAGTGGCATTAGATTCCATCTTTAGCCCTTTACCTTGTTTCATAACCTGCAACTGAGAGGGGTCCAACTTCTCCAGCATGTGGTTGCCAAAGTATACACTCTAGCCGGTGTATCCTAGTTATTTCCCATTCTCTTGTATTTCTCTTGCATTACTGAAAATGAAAGTAATTATCCCATTCCACCTTTCCAAACAAAAGAGCATTTATTAGATCAACAAAAATTACAGTAAAATAGCAATAAAATATCCATGCATGATGAAGATGAAAGCTCTATTGCTCCTCTCATTTAATAGGTTACTTAACTGATTCTCCTTAGAAACTTCCATGAGAAAATAACATGAAATATTTTGTTACTGAAAGTCCTAGCTTTATTTTTGGAACACGGTTCAACAAATTGTATCACTATCTTTGTTAATGCCAATAGAATAATACTTCAATTCTGATGACCCAGAAGAAAATTTCCGCAAAATTTGATTTAATAGAGATAAAAAATCCTGATGCCCTTAAACACTTTGACTTGAGCAGACATTTGGGCTATTTTCCCTTTTGTTAACAGACATAGCGGTTTCTTATTAGGCTCCACAGATACTATAGGCTGTCTGCCAGCCAGAAGAGTATTTTGAGAGGGAATTCAGAAATGGTAGCTGGTAAGAGACTACAGAAGTAATAAAGGGGAGATAAAATGTGAAAATGTCCACAGGACATCATAATAAGGAAGAAATATACCAAGAAGGTAAGGAGGCTGATTTTGGTTTCAGGCTGATAAGAAGAAGAGGACCAGAGTTCACACATCCTCCTAATAAATTTCAAACAGCCAACCTCCCCTTATATTTACACTAGTTTTCACTCAAGAGCAGTTTTCATAATTACAGTAGACTTTGTTTAGAAGGGTCAAAAAGTAAAGTGTGCCAGCCTGGGGCAAGAATTCCCAATGAGGAAAATATTCCTTTATTCATGCAACGTATTGGTGCATGCCACTGAAGGAAAATGAGAAAACAGTAGGATTAGTTTAAGTTGGATGTATTGAGTATTAGATGTCCATGAAATACTGATGAAATATCTGACAGAGTGTTAGGTATAAAGTTCTAGGCTTAACAGTCAGAAATAGAGACTAAGAAGATCCTGGAGAAAATATGTTGATATGGAAACCAAGGAAAGAGTGAATTTCAACAATAATTGAGAACTCAGTAGTTTGAATACCAAAATGATGTCTTCTTCCCAACATCAGCCCATTGGCTGGTAACATCTTCGACCACCACCCTACTCAGTTCTTTTCAGTTCTTCTGATGGATATGAATCTTTTCCCCATACTTCAGGACACTTACTACTGCATGACATAATAAGTATATATTCAAGACAATGATTATTTCTTACACAATTCCCAAATTATTGACTGTTACTTGGACTCACTAATCCTATGCCCTATCCTATCCATCCTAACAGTGGATATACCATTAACGATGGCTGTAGGCATTAAGAAATAGTTTAACATTTGGTTGGGCCTCTATGACTCACTTACTTTCTTTTCAGAACCAGTCTTTATTTTCCGATTGTAATTCTAATAACCTGCCTTTTCTTGAGGAGGTAGAAATTAGACCCATGAGCTGAGATTTTGTCTAAGAGATACTACATATCTTTGATAGCTAGTGCTTACCTGGTCTTAACCTTACTTGACCAGTCTTGCTTTTGGTCAAGAGGAGCATCACCTACTTCCTGCACTACTCTCTTAATGTACATAATACCTGGTTTCCTGATTTCTTGATCCTTTTCTTGGTCCTTTCTTAATAGTCTCCTGCCTATTTATTATTCTATTTCAGCCATTAAACTTCTGAGTTCCTAAAACTTTAATTCTAATTCCTCTTCCTTTATCACTGTTTCCTTACACTCTTTTCCCAGGTAATATAAAATGTGCAGAGGGCATCGTAGGACCAATGACCACTCTAAACTAGAAAAATTACCTAGTCAACGTATCTACTCTCAAAATCATATCAAATTCAATGTTACTAAGATCAAATCCATGATATTTACTTTATTGACCCTGTCCTTTTCCAGAATCTCCCATCTTGTTTTGGGTGGCACCACTATCCTTGGCGTTATGCAAACCAGAAATATAAGAATCTCTCTGTATCTCTTTTCCACAAAAACCCATATTCAACTTGTCATTTTTATTTCTTGATCGTCTCTTAAATCCATCCTTTTTGTTTTTCATTTTCACTGCCATCAAAGTCCTAACCACAGCAGTGTCTCACCTGGATTACTGTAATAGCCTTTTAACAGGTTTTCTCTCATCCATTCTGCCCTCCTTCAACCTGTTGTCCACCCCACTATCAAAGTGATCTTTAAAAAGGACATATGATCATGTCATAACCTTTGAAATCCTTCAAAAATCTGCCATTGCTCTTAAGATTAAAAAACAACAACAACAACAACGTGGTACACGATGTCCTAATTCTCCAGCCTCATTTTGCAATATTCTCTTCCTCTTTCTCTGCACTCTGGCCACACAAATTTCCGTAAGTGTCTTGAACTGGTCACATGGCTTTTGTAGATATTGTTTTATCCATATGTACAAAATGTTCAACCCGTCATCACACTACCTCTTGAAACTCAAATTAGCTGCTACTCTTTTGGTCAGTATATTCAACACAATCAGCACTTTATCAGGGAAAATGTTCCTGAACCACTGGTCTAGGTTAGATTTCTTTGTTAGAAACTCTCATAACTCTACTCCTATTTGTTTTCAGAGCACTTATAACTGTTTCACCTATTAGTGTTATTTTTTATTGATGTCTCTTTCCTTCCTTGAACTATCACATCTATTATATTTGAGATCAAGTATATTTTGTTTACCATTGTGTTTCTATTATCTGATAGAAAATCATAGGTGCCCACCTTATTTTTGTCACCTCTGAAATCAATGCCTGAGCTGCAGTCTGGATGAGTTATGACATGAGTTTCTATAATGTCAGATAATATTTATGACACATAAACATTATCTGACATTAATAGATCTATATATCTATTGTTAACTTATGGGATATATTTTAAGTAGCTACTATAAACAAGTGTTATAGATGTGTTCAGAATACTTGTTAATGAATGAATAGATAGTGAATAAATACAAGAATGAATAAAATACAAGATCTTACCCTTAAGGAGATTCCAACATCATAGGCTCTAATCAGGAGGAGTAAATTGTTCTAGTTATGAGCACAGACTTGGAAATACATTGTTTGAGTTCAATTCCTGACTTTTACACTTAATAACCAAGTAATTTGCTTGTATGGACCTCAATTTTTCCATATCTATATTAGGGATGATGATAGTGTTTTCCTCATAAGTAGCTGTGAGAATTAAATAACATGATAACATATGAGTCCTTAGAACAGTGTTTTTCACACAAAGTAAGCAGTGATTAAATATTGCTGTAATTATTAGTTAATATAACCTTGTATGAGTTTAATTGTGTGCCCTCAAAATTTGTATGTTGAAATCCTAACCCCCAGCACCTCAGAAGGTGGCTGTATTTGTAGATAGGGCTTTTACAAAGGTAATTAAGGTAAAATGTGGTCATATGGTTTGTGTTGTAAGCCAGTATGACTTGTGTCCTTATGAGAAGAGTTTAAGACACAGACAGGCATAGAGGGAAAACTATGCAAAGATACAGAGAGAAGGCAACCATCTACAAACAAGGACAGAGGCTTCAGAAGAAATCAACCAGACTGACACCTCAGTCTCAGACCTGTAGCTTCCAGAATTGTGAGAAAATAAATTTCTGTTGTTTAAGCCAGTCAGTCTGTCCAGCTTTGTTATGCAGCCTTAAGAAATTACTACAAACCTTTGACACTGCTGTCTAGATTTTAGCATGCTATCAACATCAGAACAAACATATCCTCAGGTACCCATCTTCCAAATACTCTTCCAGCTACTTTAGTTCTCTTTTTGGTTCTAAACACCCAGAAGGACGTGTGGACCTTGGAGATATTTGTTGGCCCCTTGGAGATTACCCTCATTGATGTAACCTTAATGGTATGCCCTCAGGTTTTTATTGAAATATGTAAGAAGAGAATTTATGTGAATTAAGATTTGCTTAAATCCACCATGTGCCAGACAGATACCCAATACACTTAAGCCTGATTATATATACATATCATGTTTATATCAAGATATATTCACAATTAGAATTAACCTGAATTAGCTAATTTGCATGAGTTTTAGATTTAATATTAGTTGATAATACTAAATTTGGATCAAGAATTCACTATTTAAGGGAGTTCCCTGGCAGTCCAAGTGGTTAGGACTTGGCATTTTCACTGCTGTGGCTCCAGGTTCAATTCCTGATCTGGGAACTAAGATCCTGCAAGCGGCATAGCACAGCCAAAAAAAAAAAAAAAAAAAAAAAAAAATCAATATTTATATCTTTCTTACGTTCACACAAAAATACACAAAACCTAAAAATGCTTTGTAATACATGATCCATATACTATTTTATAGAAAAGCCTGAAAGTGTCACTGTCATTCAAAGTAAATTTCTTCCATAAGAGCCATAATATATCTTAATTTATTAAAATCTAGGGTTTCACAATCTATATACTCTGAGATAGTTTCCACTGTGCCTCTATCTAAATCAATAAACAGATCTAAACTGTTAGGCTTGAGTCCTGGGAGCTAAATTAAACACAAGAGTTACATGTTAACAATCTGTTTCTCTATATACTTTATGTATTTGAATAACTTGGAAGCATGGAGACAACACAGTTAAAAGATTTCTGATTTGAGAAATTAGTGGCTAGAACTAACTACCTTTTATTTTATGGTCAAGCTTTGACTGTTATGTTCTAAGTTCTTTACAACCCTATTTACTTGTATGAGCAGACCCATAAAAATATTCCAGTAAAGTGCTTGACACATAAGAGGTGCCCAATAAGTGTTAATTGCTGAACTAACCTCCTGCAATCCCATCTTAATTTATCTAAGCATTTCCCCAGATTTGCAGATTATTATCCTTGCTCTACTTAACAATATGACAAAAATCCATATGTATCCCACTTTGCTTTCTTCTAAAAGTTTCAAAACCTCCTTTTGTTCTTTGAAGTAATCTATAGAGAAGAATAATTTATTAATATTAGTAGTTCTGACAAAGAATCTAGACCTATTTTTGGAGCACACAGACAGTGGCAGAAGGAGACATTGAAATAGCGACAAAAATGCTACACAAAAATATGAAAGGGGAGGAGCTTCAAGATGGCAGAAGAGTAAGACGCAGAGATCACCTTCCTCTCCACAAATACATCAGAAATACATCTACATGTGGAACAGCTCCTACAGAACACCTACTCAACACTGGCAGAAGACCTCAGACCTCCCAAAAGGCAAGAAACTCCCCAAGTACCTGGGTAGGGCAAAAGAAAAAAGACAAAACAGAGACAAAAGAATAGGGATGGGACCTGCACCAGGGGGAGGGAGCTGTGAAGGAGGAAAGGTTTCCACACACTAGGAAGTCCCTTCGCGGGCGGAGACTGCGGGTGGCAGAGGGGAGGAAGCTTTGGAGCCGCGGAGGAGAGCACAGCCACAGGGGTGTGGAGGGAAAAGCAGAGAGATTCCTGCACAGAGGATTGGTGCCGACCAGCACTCACCAGCCTGAGAGGCTTCTCTGCTCACCCACCGGGGCAGGTGGGGGCTGGGAGCTGAGGCTCGGGCTTTGGAGGTCGGATCCCAGGGAGAGGACTGGGGTTGGCGGCGTGAACACAGCCTGAAGGGGTTAGCGCACCACAGCTAGCCAGGAGGGAGTCCGGGAAAAGGTCTGCAGCTGCCGAAGAGGCAAGAGACTTTTTCTGGCCTCTTTGTTTCCTGGTGCGCGAGGAGAGGGGATTCAGAGCTCCACTTAAAGGAGCTCCAGAGACAGGCGTGAGCCACGGCTATCAGCGCAGACCCAGAGACAGGCATGAGACGCTAAGGCTGCTGCTGCAGCCAACAAGAAGCCTGTGTGCAAGCACAGGTCACTATCCACACCGCCCCTCCCGGGAGCCTGTGCAGCCCACCACTGACAGGGCCCGGTGAGCCAGGGACAACTTCCCCGGGAGAACACACGGCGCTCCTCAGGCTGCTGCAACATCACGCCAGCCTCTGCCGCCACAGGCTCGCCCCACATCCGTACCCTGCCCTCCCCCTAGCCTGAGTGAGCCAGAGCCCCCGAATCAGCTGCTCCTTTAACCCCGTCCTGTCTGAGTGAACAGACACCCTCAGGTGACCTACACACAGAGGCGGGTCCAAATCCAAAGCTGAACCCCAGGAACTGTACGAACAAAGAAGAGAAAGGGAAATTTCTCCCATCAGCATCAGGACCAGCGGATTAAATCTCCACAATCAACTTGATGTACGCTGCATCTGTGGAACACCTGAATAGACAATGGATCCTCCAAAAATTGAGGAGGTGGACTTTGGGAACAATGATATATATATTATTCTCCCTTTTTCTCTTTTTGTGAGTGTGTATGTGTATGATTCTGTGTGTGATCTTGTCTGTATAGCTCTGCTTTTACCATTTGTCCTAGGGTTCTGTCTGTCCGTTTGTTTCTGTTGTTTTTTGGGAGGTTATTTTTGGTTTTTTATTACTTAAAAATTTTTTTCTTAATAATCCTTTTTTATTTTAATAACTTTATTTTATTTTCCTTTATTTTATTTTATCTTCTTCTTTCTTTTTTTCCTCCCTTTTATTCTCAGCCATGTGGAGGACAGGCTCTTGGTGCTCCAACCAGGCATCAGGGCTGTGCCACTGAGGTGGGAGAGCCAAGTTCAGGACACTGGTCCACAAGAGACCTCCCAGCTCCATGTAATATCAAACGGTGAAAATCTCCCAGAGATCTCCATCTCAACACGAAGATCAAGCTGCACTCAACAACCAGCAAGCTACAGTGCAGGACACCCTATGCCAAACAACTAGCAAAACAGGAACACAACCCAATCCATTAGCAGAGAGGCTGCCTAAAATCATAATAAGGCCAGAGAAACCCCAAAACACACGACCAGACGTAGACCTGCCCACCAGAAAAACAAGATCCAGCATCATCCACCAGAACACAGGCACTAGTCCCCTCCACCTGGAAGCCTACACAACCCACTGAACCAACCTTAGCCACTGTGGACAGACGCCAAAAACAACGGAATCTACGAACCTGCAGCCTGTGAAAAGGAGACCCCAAACACAGTAAGTTAAGCAAAATGAGAAGACAGAGAAACACACAGCAGATGAAGGAGCAAGGCAAAACCCCACTAGACCTAACAAATGAGGAGAAAATAGGCAGTCTACCTGAAAAAGAATTCAGAATAATGATAGTAAAGATGATCCAAAATCTTGGAAATAGAATGGAGAAAATACAAGAAACGTTTAACAAGGACCTAGAAGAACTAAAGAGCAAACAAACAGAGATGGACAACACAATAAATGAAATTAAAAATTCTCTAGAAGGGATCAAGAGCAGAATAACTGAGGCAGAAGAACACATAAGTGATCTGGAAGATAAAATAGTGGAAATAACTACTGCAGAACAAAATAAAGAAAAAATAATGAAAAGAATTGAGGACAATCTCAGAGACCTCTGAGACAACATTAAACGCACCAATATTCTAATTCTAGTGGTCACAGAAGAAGAAGAGAAAAGGAAAGGGACTGAGAAAATATTTGAAGAGATTATAGCTGAAAACTTCTCTAATATGGGAAAGGAAACAGTTAATCAAGTCCAGGAAGCACAGAGAGTCCCATACAGGATAAATCCAAGGAGAAACACGCCAAGACACATATTAATCAAACTATCAAAAATTAAATACAAAGAACAAATATTAAAAGCAGCAAGGGAAAAACAACAAGTAACACATAAGGGAATCCCCATAAGGTTAACAGCTGATCTTCCAGCAGAAACTCTGCAAGCCAGAACGGAGTGGCAGGACATATTTAAAGTGATGAAAGAGAAAAACCTACAACCAATATATTAACTCTATCCAGCAAGGATCTAATTCAGATTTGATGGAGAAATTAAAAGCCTTACAGAAATGCAAAAGCTAAGAGAATTCAGCACCACCAAACCAGCTTTACAACAAATGCTAAAGGAACTTCTCTAGGCAGGAAACACAAGAAAAGGAAAAGACCTACAATAATAATCCAAAAACAATTAAGAAAATGTTAATAGGAACATACATATCGATAATTACCTTAAATGTAAATGGACTAAATGCTCCAACCAAAAGATGTAGACTGGCTGAATGGATACAAAAGTGAGACCCGTATATATGCTGTCTACAGGAGACCGACTTCAGACCTAGGGACACATACAGACTGAAAGTGAGGGGATAGAAAAAGATATTCCATGCAAATGGAAATCAAAAGAAAGCTGGAGTAGCAATTCTCATATCAGACAAAATAGACTTTAAAACAGACTATTACAGAAACAAAGAGGGACACTACATAATGATCAAGGGATCAATCCAAGAAGAAGATATAACAATTGTAAATATTTATGCACCCAACATAGGAGCACCTCAATACATAAGGCAAATACTAGCAGCCATAAAAGGGGAAATCGACAGTAACACAATCATAGTAGGGCACTTTAACACCCCACTTTCACCAATGGACAGATCATCCAAAATGAAAATAAATAAAGAAACACAAGCTTTAAATGATACATTGAACAAGAGGGACTTAATTGATATTTATAGGACATTCCATCCAAAAGTAACAGAGAACACATACTTCTCAAGTGCTAATGGCACATTCTCCAGGATAGATCATATCTTGGGTCACAAATTAAGCCTTGGTAAATTTAAGAAAATTCAAATCCTATCAAGTATCTTTTCCAACCACAACGCTATGAGACTAGATATCAATTACAGGAAAAAATCTGTAAAAAATACAAACACATGGAGGCTAAACAACGCACTACTTAATAACCAAGAGATCACTGAAGAAATCAAAGAGGAAAACAAAAAATACCTGGAAACAAATGACAATGAAAACACAATGACCCAAAACCTATAGGATGCAGCAAAATCAGTTCTAAGAGGAAAGTTTATAGCTATGCAAGCCTACCTTAAGAAACAAGAAACATCTCAAATAAACAACCTAACCTTACACCTAAAGCAATTAGAGAAAGAAGAAGAAAAAAACCCCAAAGTTAACAGAAGGAAATAAATCATAAAATCAGATCAGAAATAAATGAAAAAGAAATGAAGGAAATGATAGCAAAGATCAGTAAAACTAAAAGCTGGTTCTTTGAGAAGACAAACAAAATTGGTAAACCATTAGCCAGACTCATCAAGAAAAAAAGGGAGAAGACTCAGATCAATAGAACTAGAAGTGAAAAAGGAGAAGTAACAACTGACACTGCAGAAATACAAAGGATCATGAGAGATTACTACAAGCAATTATATGCCAATAAAATGGACAACCTGGAAGAAATGGACAAATTCTTAGAAATGCACAACCTTCTGAGACTGAACAAGAAAAAAATAGAAAATATGAACAGACCAATCACAGGCAGTGAAATTGAAACTGTGATTAAAAATCTTCCAACAAACAAAAGCCCAGAACCATGTGGCTTCACAGGCAAATTCTATCAAACATTTAGAGAAGAGTTAACACCTATCTTTCTCAAACTCTTCCAAAATATAGCAGAGGGAGGAACACTCCCAAACTCATTCTATGAGGCCACCATCATTTTGATACCAAAACCAGACAAAGATGTCACAAAGAAAGAAAACTACAGGCCAGTATCACTGATGAACATAGATGCAAAAATCCTCAACAAAATACTAGCAAACAGAATTCAACAGCACATTAAAAGGATCATACACTATGATCAAGTGAGGTTTATCCCAGGAATGCAGAGATTCTCCAATATATGCAAATCAATCAACGTGATACACCATATTAACAAATTGAAGGAGAAAAACCATATGATCGTCTCAATAGATGCAGAGAAAGCTTTTGACAAAATTCAACACCCATTTATGATAAAAAACCCTCCAGAAAGTAGGCATAGAGGGAACTTTCCTCAATATAATAAAGGCCATATATGAAAAACCCACAGCCAACATTGTTCTCAATGGTGAAAAAATGAAACCATTTCCACTAAGGTCAGGAACAAGACAAGGTTGCCCACTCTCACCACTATTATTCAACATAGTTTTGGAAGTTTTAGCCACAGCAATCAGAGAAGAAAAAGAAATAAAAGGAATCCAAATTGGAAAAGAAGAAGTAAAGCTGTCACTTTTTGCAGATGACATGATACTATACATAGAGAATCCTAAAACTGCCACCAGAAAACTACTAGAGCTAATCAATGAATTTGGTAGAGTAGCAGGATACAAAATTAATGCACAGAAATCTCTTGCATTCCTATACACTAATGATGAAAAATCTGAAGTCAAATTAGGAAAACACTCCCATTTACCCTTGCAACAAATAGAATAAAATATCTAGGAATAAACATACCTAAGGAGACAAAAGACGTGTATGCAGAAAATTACAAGACACTGATGAAAGAAATTAAAGATGATACAAATAGATGGAGAGATATACCATATTCTTGGATTGGAAGAATCAACATTGTGAAAATGACTCTACTCCCCAAAGCAATCTACAGATTCAATGCAATCCCTATCAAACTACCACTGGCATTTTTCACAGAACTATAACAAAAAATTTCACAATTTGTATGGAAACACAAAAGACCCCAAATAGCCAAAGCAATCTTGAGAAAGGAAAATGGAGCTGGAGGAATCAGGCTCCCAGACTTCAGACTATACTACAAAGCTACAGTAATCAAGAAAGTATGGTACTGGCACAGAAACAGAAATATAGATCAATGGAACAGGATAGAAAGCCCAGAGATAAACCCATGCACATTTAGTCATCTTATCTTTGATAAAAGAGGCAAGAATATACAGTGGAGAAAAGACAGCCTCTTCACTAAGTGGTGCTGGGAAAACTGGACAGCAACATGTAAAAGAATGGAATTAGAACACTCCCTGACACCATACACAAAAATAAACTCAAAATGGATTAAAGACCTAAATGTAAGACCAGGCACCATCAAATTCTTAGAGGAAAACATAGGCAGAACACTCTATGACATAAATCACAGCAAGATCCTTTTTGACCCACCTCCTAGAGAAATGAAAATAAAAACAAAAATAAGAAAATGAGACCTAATGAAACTTAAAAGCTTTTGCACAGCAAAGGAAAGCATAAAAAAGATGAAAAGACAACCCTCAGAATGGGAGAAAATATTTGCAAATGAAGCAAGTGACAAAGGATTAATCTCCAAAACATACAAGCAACTCACGCAGCTCAGTATTAAAAAAACAAACAACCCAATTCAAAAATGGGCAGAAGACCTAAATAGCCATTTCTCCAAAGAAGATATACAGATTTCCAACAAACACACAAAAGAATGCTCAACATCATTAATCATTAGAGAAATGCATATCAAAACTACAATGAGGGCTTCCCTGGTGGCGCAGTGGTTGAGAATCTGCCTGCTAATGCAGGAGACACGGGTTCGAGCCCTGGTCTGGGAAGATCCCATATGCCACGGAGCAGCTGGGCCCGTGAGCCACAACTACTGAGCCTGCGTGTCTGGAGCCTGTGCCCCGCAACGGGAGGGGCCGCGATAGTGAGAGGCCCGCGCACCACGATGAAGAGCGGTCCCCGCGCCGCGATGAAGAGTGGCCCCCACTTGCCGCAACTAGAGAAAGCCCTCGCACGAACCGAAGACCCAACACAGCCAAAAATAAAAATAAATAAATAAATAAATAAAGTAGCTATTAAAAAAAAAAAAAATGAAAAAAAAAAAACTACAATGAGATATCATCTCACACCAGTAAGAATGTCCATCATCAAAAAATCTACAAACAATAAATGCTGGAGAGGGTGTGGAGAAAAGGGAACCCTCTTGCACTATTGATGGCAATGTATATTGATGCAGCCACTATGAAGAATAGTATGGAGGTTCCTTAAAAAACTAAAAATAGAACTACCATACGACCCAGGAATCCCACTACTGGGCATTTACCCTAAGAAAACCATATTTGAAAAAGCGTCATATACCACAATGTTCACTGCAGCTCTAGTTACAATAACCAGGACATGGAAGCAAGCTAAGTGTCCATCGACAGATGAATGGATAAAGAAGATGTGGCACATATATACAATGGAATATTACTCAGCCATAAAAAGGAATGAAACTGAGTTATTTGTAGTGAGGTGGATGGACCTAGAGTCTGTCATACAGAGTGAAGTAAGTCAGAAAGAGAAAAACAAATACCGTATGCTTACACATATATATGGAATCTAAAAAAAAAGAAAGAAAGAAAGAAAATGGTCAGAAGAACCTAGGGGCAAGACAGAATAAAGATGCAGACCTACTAGAGAATTGACTTGAGGACACGGGGAGGGGGAAGGGTAAGCTGGGACAAAGTGAGAGAGTGACATGGACATATATACACTACCAAATGTAAAATAGATAGCTAATGGGAAGCAGCCACATGGCACAGGGAGATCAGCTCGTTTCTTTGTGACCACCTAGAGGAGTGGGATAGGGAGGGTGGGAGGGAGGGAGATGCAAGAGAGAAGAGATATGGGAACATATGTATAACTGATTCACTTTGTTATAAAGCAGAAACTGACACAGCATTGTAAAGCAATTGTACTCTAATAAAGATGTGAAAATTAAAAAAATAATAAAACAAAAACAAAAAACCCCGTAATCTGAAAAAAAAAAAAAAAAAATGACAATATTCTCTGACCTGAAAGGGCAATACTCACTTAGGAGTATGAAGGGGAGGGATATTTATGCTATTTCTCCAAGAAGACAATGGAGGTAAACAGGACATAAACAGGTAAAAATTTAAAGCAGGAACATACAGAAAGAATGCGTTGCTTTCCAGACGATGCAATCACCATGACCGGATGGAGGGTCAGGGAAGGTGGGATGGGCCAGAGGCAGGCGCAGGCACAGGCCAGGCCAGATGAGAGAGGACTGAGTTGCCATGCAAGGGGGATTTGACCTTATCCTATAAGCAGCAGGGAAACAATAAAAGATTTTAAGAATGCAAATGACCCGATCAGACTTGACTTTTAGAACCTCACCATGGCTGGCAGCATGGCACTTTCATTCAATAAGACCCTTCCAGAGAGGAAATGAGAGACGTTTGAGAGCTGTATCATTTGGAGGAAGTCATGTGATAGCCAGCAGGAACTCAGTGCGTCAATTTATTGCTCTTTACTTTGGGTGGAGGGAGGGAGCCTTGGATTAGTGCACTAATGAAAACTATTCCCCCATAAATGAAAAGATTATAATTATGTCAGACTAATACAATTTCTTCCTATGATGCCATCTCTCTGGGCTTCAGTACGAATTGATTCTGTTCCTGATGGAGATCAGAGTAGCA
Source organism: Balaenoptera acutorostrata (assembly GCF_949987535.1). Classification (NCBI taxonomy): domain Eukaryota; kingdom Metazoa; phylum Chordata; class Mammalia; order Artiodactyla; family Balaenopteridae; genus Balaenoptera; species Balaenoptera acutorostrata. The sequence continues at coordinate 64,758,753 of NC_080073.1, read as the reverse complement.
AGCTAGACTGATATGATCTAGAACACTCCACCACTGTGGGAAAGAGCATGGGATTGGAGGAACGGCTCATTACTTCTGTTTGGGGACAGCTGGTTGTGGGGGAGGGTGGGGGTGGGGGGGATGGTTTGCCTACAACTAATATTGTTTAATACCTTTGCACACAAATATTTGAGTGGTTACCTATTATTTTTTTCATATTACAGAAACTTTGTTGGACTTGATTGCTTGAAAGAACAAAAACATTTATGTCTTCAATGCACATTATACAGGCAAAAGCATAATGCAAACAAATGTAAAGCAACATAGGAAGGGAGAGAAAACAAAATCTACAAATGCAGGAAAGACATATCAGAAGAGTTGAGTACATTCTTGAGAGCATGAGGCGCCTCATGTAAATAAGCACATTAATGGATTAAGTTATGCTGGTAGTTTAACATGCATGCATTTTCTTGCAATGTGTGAATAAAAGTATGTAAAGAACTTAAATAATTCCCTTTTAATTAGCATTCTTGTTTTACTCCGAGAAATAAATTAAGTTTTAACTCTATATTTTAGTAATAAAATTGTTATAAGCTCCTACACTAACTCATTTTATCCTAGTAATAACCCTATAATGCAGTCACTATTGTATTCCAATTTTACGGATGAGGAAACTAAGTAACTGATCACAGACACTAATAAATCGTGAAGTAATGCCAAGGTTTGGAGAAAAAAAAATTAGCAAAGAAAAATGTAAAGCAAACTAAAATGATGAGAGGTAGGTCTTGGACATCATTAATTACCACACTTGAGTGCTCACTGGGAGAAAGCCATTGTATTTGACATAGAAGTTTTATAAAATATGATGAAAATTTGATTTGATGTAATGCATAGTAACATGCCAAACGTATCAGAAATATTAGTTAGCAATGACCTAGTAAGAACAATTTTGACCCAAGTCATTATTTGAGGAGAAAATTGGAGGAGACTGTTTCCAGCTAAATATTCTTTATTCTCTAGAGACCTTTCACATGCCGACAACTTGACAGATGGTGAATGATGTATCGTGACAAAACTGACCTAAAACTTTAAATAAGATTCACAATGTTATTCTTATTTGCAGATGCTTTTCAGCTACTGCATTGCAATTTAGGAAACTATGACTTCAAGGAGAAGCAAGGTCTTCAACTTAGTAATTTTTATGTTAAGGTCTACTGAAGCTTGCTGATTCTTTTTAATAAAGTGACTCTTTAGTATTTGATATATGTACGAAATGTTAAACTGGTTATTATACCTGTCAGGGTTATTGTTGGGACTAAATGAGTGAATTCACTTAAAGTCCTGAAGAGCATTGGCACAGACCAAGCACTCAAGAACACGAGTGGGCACTATAAATCACTTATAAATCTGGATTTAGAAATAAAGAGAAAGTCAGGATGGGAGTGACAAGCAGCAACTACAGCCATTGCAAGCAGTAAAATTGCCACTTATGACACGATTTTGCTTCAAATGTCACTTTCAGGAGTTACTTTATATTTTTATTTTAAAAGCTTTTTTTGAATCAGAGTGGGTAGCTACAGGGTAAGGGATGGAAAGAGATCATCTCAAAAAAATTCAGAAGAAAAAGGAAAAGTGGCTAGAAACTTCTTGGATCAAACAAAAAGAAAATCACCTGGTTTCATCCTTCAGGATAGTAAGCAGAACTCACTGCCTTGTCAATGAGAAAGACCCTTTCTTCAGCCTTCTGTAGTAGAAGGGAGATGGAACACATAGCCCTGCAGAGGGGTGTCTCTGGAAGAAATGAACAGCCTATGACAATAATGGAGTTTATGTCCATAATACAAAAGTCCCTGCAGAGGGCTTGGTATCAGGTAAAGTTACAAATCTCTAGAGCAGTGCAAAAACGCATGAAGATATCTAATGAGTCAAGGAAAAGGGATCCTGTTCATATCTGAGAGCAGAAAATAGGATTAGATTAAGTATGAAGATTTCTATTTTTCAGGTAGCTAGCTACTTCTGATCCTCAGTCATCAATCTGAATATTTAGCCCTTGCATTAAGAGCTAAAATTTGAATGTTCTTTCCTGGATTTTGCATATTGGTGGTACTTAATATACATTGGGAAATTACACTTCTCTTATCTGGATCTTAGAAATGGCCTCCAAATTTTGTCTGCCCCTATTTGCTCCTTCCTTTAAACCACTGCTATTTATTTTTCCACAACACAAATCTGATCTTGTCACTTACCTAAGTAACAACTAACAACTGCACTTCATTTCTGGGCTCTAGAAGTACTCTGAAATGCCCTGAAATTTTATGCCAGATTGTGTGGATGTATGCATTTTTCTGGGTCCCTAGCTTCATCAAATAGCTTAGTAGAGCAAATATGTTTTATGTTCTGTTCCCATTACATGTCCAACCTTATCTGCAGCAATGACCACACGACCTATGCAACCCACACTCTATCCTACACACAATATATACCAGAGCTTTTCAAAATTATTATAAATATGCTTAAGAATCACCAGGTTTGAGGTGGTGGGGTGGTGGTGAGTATCTTTTTAAAAATGAGAATTCTGTTTCAATAGATCTGGAGTGGGGCTGAAGGGTCCTCATTTCTGACAAATTCCCAAGTGATGATGATGATGTTGGTTCATGGAGCATATGTTGGGGAGCAAAGCTATATAGTTACTCTTGCCACATACCAGAGAAAACCCCACAAACAACACACACACACTTATTCCTAAGGAATGATTACAAAAATATTATACAAAACGCAAAGTCCATCCACATCCTTGTAACTTTACACAGGCTATTTCTTTTTTCCCTGTAAACTAATAACCTTCCTCTACCTTCCTCTTCCTCCTTAGCTGATAAACTTCTGCCCCCAGCACACTTTGTGCAAGTTCACAAGAAAAACACTGAATCTAATAGACTCTGCTGCGGGGATTGACTCCTTTTATTTTTATCCCGATTACGTAAGCACTTTTGTTTAATGAATTTAAGATGTAAGAGCTGCCCACAGAGGTCTTCCAATCTAGCTGGAGAGACAAGATTCATTGTCATAATTACTGTGACAATTGGAAACAGTACCACAAGAGCTCTGCATATTTTATCCCTAAGATAATAGTTTTATATAAATAAAATAAAATACATTGAGTGAATGGTTTTGCTTTCAGACCCACCAGCTTAAAATCCCCTATGACTTATGAAGACAAGTAATGGGAGTCAGCAAGGTCCAAACAGTTTCCCCTAGGGGTCAGATGGTAGCGGGGCAAGGACAGAGATGGGTTCACTTATGCACAGTAAGAGATAATGGACCAAAGATTAAAGATCACATTGAGAACTGTCCATGGTCCATCTATGTGTGTTGGGTGGGGAATGATGAATATGAGGAGACAGCCAGACCAGCATGGAAGTGCAGAGTTGGAGTTGTCAGTTGGGAACATGGATGGGTCTGAAAATGGAGGAGCCTGCGTGTAAAGGTTTAGCCATTGAATGTGCTGGGAGAGAGCCAGGCATTAAGGCAAGAGAAGTGCCAGAGTAGAAATGCGTTCAAGAAAAACTAGCATTAACAAAACGAAATTTGAATAGCATGGTATCAGATTTCAACATGGCATGATTTACTCACAAAAATTATTGCTTCAATAATGGCCATGAAACATTTGAAAAAGAAAACATTTTATGTGACACTTTGATTTACTTTCCTATTATGATAGTAAATGACCTAACCAAAATTATTCAAAATATGTTATTTAGAAATAAAGAAACAAAAATTAGGTCCTTATTATTCCTCTCATGTATAGAACACGTTCATGATTTTAAAATGCATCAGGTAAAGGTAGGAATTGCAATGCATTTAGGACATGGAAGCAAGTCTAGACTCAGCATTTCAGGAGTCAGATTAAAAAAAAAAAAAAAAAAAAATCCCGGAAGAAATAGTGGTTTAACTAGAAGATGATGAAACAGTTTCAGGTTAATTTGTAATTATTCATTCTCATTCCTGGTATATTTAATACATAATGGGGATATGATACCTTCCCATTGGGTAAAAATATCTTAGTATGAGATAAATATTCATAAAGAGAACGATTTATATTCCCTATAGTATCCTCATGTTTGTGTCTTTTTTAAAAAAATGTAGAATGAATTTAACAGTCAAGGTGAAACAAGGAGACAGCAAAGAAGTCAGAAAAGGGAAGACAAAACTGAAAAATTGTTGGAGCTTATGTTCAATGACTTATCTTTCTGTTAGTTTCAGCACCTCATCCTGATTGGGAGTCCCAAGACTTTTTTTGAATGCATCCTGGTTCCTCTCAATTTGGAGACTGAAAACCAAATAACTGAAAACTAGACGTCTAACTTTTGGCTCAAAATCTCATACATTTTTGCCTGCTAGACCTCTCACCATTAATTTGATCAATATGTTTATTTTAATATGAAATAGTATAAGCAGGCAAGAAGAATAATTTTATTCCTTAAATTATACCACATTTTATTTTAAATTATTAAAATGGAGGCAGTATGTAAAAAAAATGCAATTTGGCTAAATTCAAATTTCATGTTCAGTAAAAATGCAGCAGTACCCAATGTTCCACAAGTATTGAAAAGCCAACTCTGCAAATTAAAAATCTATGTAAGAAAACTCTCTCTGCCTTCTCCAAGTAAAAGTCAGGTAATAAGTATATTTATTTCAAGTGTTTCCAAATGGTTGACAAAGCATTTTTCAGTGCATATATATCTGAAGTTTTGAATCACATACAAGTAGAGTTGAGTGACAGCTGAGAATTCCTGATTCACTGACCTTATTTCATAGATGAGGCAACCCAAGTTCCAAAAGAAGTCTCCAGCTATTACCACCTGTTACTGGTTAGTGTAGAGCAGCAAAGGACCTAGCGCCTAGCTTCCTATTTCCTGGTCCAGGATTTTCTCCTCCTCTCTGCTGACACATACTTCTTATGTGAATAAGATTATTCAGATCCCTAGGATATTGTTTATTGTAGTATTTTTGCCTCAGCATAGACTTGTCTAGCAATCTAAGTTTTTGATTGCATTGTACCTTTATTTCTCCATAAAAAATGGGAAAAAGTGCCTTCTACACATGAACATGTGAAGAAGATAAATAATGAGATATATAGATTACCAGGTGTGTATACTTGATGGAACATTCTCAGAAAAATCCCTAGGCATTGTGGATAATTACAGAATGGGTTTGGAGCTCAGTAAGCTGCATGTGTGTTGTCAATTGTGAGACTCAGGACAAGTTTCCTGTCTGTTTCCTGGTGTGCTTACGATGCCTGGAATCTTGTAAATGCTCCATAAAGGGACTTCTCTGGCGGTCCAGTGGTTAAGACCTCACCTTCCAATGCAGGCGGTGTGGGTTTGATCCCTGATCAGGGAGCTAAGATCCCACATGCCTCACAGCCAAAAAAAAAAAAAAAAAGAAAATATAAAACAGAAACAATATTGTAACAAATTCAATAAAGACTTAAAGAAATTTTTTAAAAATGCTCTGTAAAGATGTGCTTTAGCCTGTTGAAAAGTAGCTTCCTTTAAAATTATTCAGGTGTTTGACCCTAGCATCTCAAACATCTATATGATTCACCCTCAAGAATGACTTAACTCTTCCAAGGACATTAAAAAAAATCATAAATTAGTGCCTGGTGTAGAAATAGGTACTCTGATCATTAGGGAAAGGTGCTTGAAGAAAAGTATTACTACCATCAATCAAATGGTTTTCTTTTGATTTAATTAATATATGATTAAGTGCAATTCTTCTTGCATCAAAAACCTAACCTTGAACAAATCATCTAAACTCTTGACAATAAATCTGTTAATTGAATTTTTAAATTTAACTTACAAGTCCTAATAATTCTGATAAAGGTAGACTAGTCATATGTTTTAAATTACTTAAGATACATTACGGGCTAACAAAATAATTTTTAATAAGACTAAATTTTATGCCCTACCAAAAATACCTATTTATATAAATTATGACAATATAAATGATATCTTAATATATTTTAAACTAATAATTACCCCAAAATTACCAAATGACCCCTTACAGATGTAATTTTACAAAAGCATGTACTCTGACCACTTTTTGTATCTCTTACAAATACTCCCTCGAGGAATTTTAAAAGAAAGTTAATGGCTTAATTAATACTTGCTCCATTTTATGGCTAGGAAAATAAACATTTTCTTGGAAACTTACTAATACAGATTAAACTAACCCCAAATGCCGTGCTCTTTCTTTGGTTACATTATGACAGATAATGTGGAGATTCCTTATCCATCCCCTCCATTATTAAAATAATCAGAAAGGATTGTGAGAGCTAGTAAAAGGATATGCCATTAACAATGCTCCAGAAACTATTTTTCAGAATAATGCAAATGGAATAGGAATTTCAGAGTCTCATTGTGAATACACATTGTTAACCAGTATACGGAACGTACTGTATCTAGCACAGCAATTTAATGACTAATTCAAGCTATACCATACATGACAGAAGAGATCATTGTTGCCAAATGCTTATTAAATCAATGAAAATTTTTACGTCATTTCTCTTAGATCTGCAGTCTGTGTTGTCCGGAGGATATTGAAGAGGAGGGAGCGACAGTAACTGTTAATTTGTTAACACTCTGTTGTTCAGTGTCTACTGTGCCTTTTCTTCCTCTAATCCCCCTTGGCTGGGGGGAGGGGGTGAGGATGGCAGGAAATTGGTGTTAGATTTAGCTTCTTCAAGGGCACATAACCTTTCTTACTTATGCCAGTAACACACTTACTAGTTAGGCATGAGTCAGTGATGTGAGTTACGATAAGAACATGGTTGAATTTATTGTTTCTTGTGGATACCATGTCCTTGTTTTAGATTATGAGGGAAAATATGTCTTATTTCAATACAGAGTAAGAATTTAAACCATTTAATATATTTGAACTTTTAACAACAGATATAGAAATGTTAATAAGAATATACTTATTATATTAGTTTTAAAAATTGAGCCTCAAGTCACTAACGAATTAGATTTAACAAATTATCTGTTCATTTAACATAGAGGCAGTTAACCACAATGTTTAAGGATTGCTTTCAAGTCACAGCTCCACTACTTACTAGCTTGGGTGAACACGGGCAAGTATTTCTTAACCACAGTTAAAAGTTGTTTTTTTTTTTTTAAACCATAGCTGTCTCAATTTTAAAATACTGTTAGTACAAATGACCACCTAATACAATTATTACTATTAGAAGATTACCTGACAATGTCCATTTAAGGCATTAGCACAATATTGAACACAAACTAACATCTCAGTATTTATTAACAACATGATTGTTAATTTTATTACATTTTATTAGTATTATTACTATTACCATGATTTGAAAGTTACAAGAAAAAGTTCTGGAGAGAGAGAGAGAGAGAAGGAACCTTCAGCATCTGAGGGAAAATAACAAAAGATCCATCATTTGTATCATTGGAATCTTAAAAGGAGACAAGAAAGAGAGTGAGACTGAAAGAGCACTCAAAAAAATAATGGTTGAAAATTTCCTAAATTTGGTGAAAGATATAAACATACAGATTCAAGAAGCTGAGTAAACCCCAAGTAGAATTAACGTCTGTGTCTTGATTTATTTTTTTGCATGTGGATGTCCAGTTGTTCCAGTACCATTTGTTAAAAAAAAAAAAAAAAAAGCCTTTCTCCATTGAATTACCTTTGCTGGTTTGTCAAAGATCAGTTAACTAATTTGTGTGGGTTTATTTATGAGTTCTCCATTCTACTCCATGAATGTGTTTGGCTGTTCTTTTGCTGCCCTGATTTAGCTTTATCTAGTAAGTCTTGAGATCTGGTAGAATCAGTCCTCTGACTTTGTTCTTCTCCTTCATTATTGTGTTGTGTTATTCTAGGTCTTTTGCTTTCCATATAAACTTTAGACATCATTTTGTCAGTATACACAAAATAACTTGCTATAATCTGTTCATTATATTTTTGGTATATTTTTATCCCTTGTATTTTATTTTACTTTTAAAAATATCTTCACATTTAAAACTATAGGAGTACAAAGATTCAAATTATTTTCCCTAGTGCAGGATTAATCTTAATTTTTAGCAGTTGAATTTTTGTATTAAGACCACAATTCATTTTGAATATCCATTAAATATTCAATACATTGCATAATAATTTATTTTCTATTACTACCAAGCCCAAAATAAAGTTCTGGGGTGTTTTGTTTGTTTGTTATTTTGGTTTAGTTTAGGAGTCTCAGTTCTGAAAGGGGGGGCTGACTTGAAGAAAAAGATCCACAGAAAAACAGCAACAAAATACACTCAGAGAGGAAATAGACTAGTAAAATAGCAAAGGTGGAAGCAGACCTTTAAAATACTTGTAATGTTTATGATTTATTTGACTTCAAATTTATTTTGTTTATTTTCATAAACACTGATCAATTTATATACAAAATTTCAAACATTTTATTAACCAGAACAGAAAACCCAGATTAGAAAGTAAAATCAGCAGCATTCACATTATCATTATAGTAATTCAGTACCCATCCACTATAGTGCCCATTTAACTATGGAAATATGTCCTAAAATATTTATGGGGTTGTAGAAAAGTTGGACAGACTATTAAACCTAATCTATCTATAAATTTCTGACATGACATCTATCTTTTAAGACTAATTATAGGAAAAATTTAATCTGTGTGTATGTTTTGTTGGGTTTGTATCAATCTTAGATCGATTACAGCAACAAAAGTCACTCTTACCATAAAAAAATCTAAAATCTATGTTCCAGGTCATTTATTCAAAGCAATATTTGGTACAGCAAAGTTCCAATATTTCCGTAGACTCTGGATGGTCTTGAGAGTACACTGTGATGTACAGAGTGTATAATGGAAATCACTATATTTAGGTGAATTCATTTGTGAACTTTATATTTAAATTGTCTTCTTTTTTAGGTTATAATAATAATAATAATAATAATCCATGAACATATTAATAATAATATGTATACTGACTGTAGGCTCAGAGCCCCTTCCTTCCATTACCTTACCTGACTGTTGCAACATCCACATGCAGTGGGTAGTGCAAAAGGTTTTCTACCTGCTTTGTCCACGAAGGAATGGACCCAGCTTAGAATAGTTAGTTGTCATCGGGACTGAATCCAAGTAAATGTGGCTCCAAGTAAGATGTTCCATGACACTGTCTCCAGGGATGAAACAACAATGAAATCTCTGCTGGTGAAATTTGAAGGTAGAAGGCTGCTCACAATTTTCATTTATCTTTAAAAGAGAAAAGTGCTAGTATATATCTGGCACTTTACTACAATTACTCTTAATTTATACATTAATATATAAACATAAATAGGCTGCAAATAATATAAAGAACCATTTAATGCTCTCCCTTTTTTAGCTGGGTAGAATTCAGAAAGAGAATATCCTGTATAGGTGGTAACCAGAGGCATTTTGGGTGGATATTTATTTATGCTAGTGGCACTCTGTATAGAAGATTTTCTACCGTCATGTGACTGGTTGGACATTCGCTTTCAAGTACAATGTGATTGGAAGCCCTCAAGGTCGGTGCCATAAGCAACTTGCTGAAACAACTTGCTGATGTCATAGGAATCCTGGAATCATGTTGAATCAGCACCTTTAGTGACCAAGTCCCACATTATTAGGAAGATGGAATTACATATAGATAAAGCTTCTGAAAAGTCATACTTGTTGAAACTTTACTTATTTCTTTCATATCAAAGATAGCACTTTCTCATATGCCTGATGCAGAATAATTTTTCAAATCCTTAAATTTTTCATGAAATCAGCTGTTCTCTGGAATGGGTACCTTGAGAGCTATTTTTTTTTTTTTTTTTCTTTTAGGTGCTACACTGTGTTATATCAGTGTTAGCACCTATCCTGGCTATTTTTATCCAATAAAGCATGTGACTGATTTTTTTTTTTTTTTCTGTACACTTAATTCACTAGAGTTCTGCTAGGTCCTTTTACTTTTCTTGTGACTCATATATAAAAGATATTAACATCATACATATGAGCATTTTCAATAAAAACAGGATGAAGCCCCAGTAAACTTTAGCTTACTCCTCAGAAGAGAGGAGATTAGTCCTTTTTTATCTTCTGATGCGACAGAGAGAAAATGCGAAAGCAGTTTTTGATTAGCCTTCCTGGTAAACAAGGAGCAGCAGCTTTCACACTGGATTCCCAGGCAGCACAGCAGCCTCCGGGCAGCCCCCTTCCAATGACCCAGGCTCACCCCCTTCATGCCCATTATGCCCGTCCTGTTAATCTCAGTCTGGAAAACTCCAACCTTTGTTTCCTCTGCTTTTGCTCCAGCCACTGAGCAGTATTAGACCAAGTGTAGAAGTGACTGGCCAAACTTCAGCTGAGTCCTTTCCACTCCTGTGCAAATATCTCGTAGACCACTGGGATAATTCTCCAGTGACGACAGGACAGGGGTTGCCCAGACCTTCTTTTTCTCGAGTCTTCCCTCCTACTCCCCCATTTCAGCCCTCCATTTCGGTGAATGCCTTTGAAATCCACCTGGAGTGAGCTCTCATATCTCTTTTACTTCTATCTCAACATACTTCTTTGTCTACATCTATATTCATCTTTTCCCCCTGGACAGAGAAAGATTCTACTTCTTGCCTAAAGCTACTTTACTTACAATAAATACTGATTTATTCCTCTCTCACTTCTTAAATAACTTGTGTTGTCACCATTGCTTCTATTTTCATTAGTAAAGTTCCTTTCTGCCTGCAGGCTTAATAACAACAATGAAAAGCCTTACTTAACACGGCTGCCCTGCCTATGTACCCATCTTATTTCATTGTAAAATGTCTTAAATGTCTAGACAGGACAGCTTGCTGGATCTGTTCCAATGATCTGAAGTTTGACAAACAAGTGTAAGAACTTGTGCCTCCAAAGTTCTTATCTCTAAGTCTCAATACATTCACATATAAAAAGAATAACCCAGCACCTTGTTCTATCTACACTTAAAAAAAAACAAACAAACAAACAAAAAAAAAACTTTCATTGGAGTATAGTTGATTTACAATATTGTGTTAGTTTCAGGTATACAGCAAAGTGAATCAGTTACACATATACAAATATCCATTCTTTTTAGATTCTTTACACATATAGGCCATCACAGAGTATTGAGTAGAGTTCCCTGTGCTATACAGTAGGTCCTTATTAGTTATCTATTTTATATATAGTAGTGTGTATATTTCAATCCCAGTCCCAATCTTCCAATTTATCCCTCCTCCCCCTTCCCCCCTTGGTAACCATAAGTTTGTTTCTACATCTCTGACTCCATTTCTGTTTTGTAAATAAGTTCATTTGTACCATTTTTTAAGATTCCACATATAAGCAATATCATATGATATTTGTATTTCTCTGTCTGACTTACTTCACTCAGTATGACAATCTCTAGGTCCATCCATGTTGCTGCAAATGGCATTATTTCATTCTTTTTTATGACTCAGTAATATTTCTTGTATATATGTACCACAACTTCTTTATCCATTCCTCTGTCAGTGGACATTTAGGTTGCTTCCATGTCTTGGCTATTGTAAATAGTGTTGCAATGAACATTGGGGTGCATGTATCTTTTCAAATTATGGTTTTCTCTGGATATATGCCCAGGAATGGGATAGCTGGATCATATGGTAGCGCTATTTTTAGTTTTTTGAGGAACCTCCTACTGTTCTCCATAGTGGCTGTACTAATTTACATTCCCACCAACAGTGCAAGAGGGTTCCCTTTTCTCCACACCCTCTCCAGCATTTATTGTTTGTAGATTTTTTTTGATGATGGCCATTCTGACCAGTGTAAGGTGATACCTCATTATAGTTTTGATTTGCATTTCTCTAATAAGTAGTGATGTTGAGCATCTTTTCATGTGTGTTTTGGCCATCTGTGCTCCATCTATCTTTTTAAATAATCCTTTATTTTGGGTCATGTTTGTTCATTTCATTTCAACTATTGGATCCTTTGAGAATATGAGCCAAAAATCTCTTCTTCCTTCTTTTCTTCTTCTTGGTCTTTCTTCTTCTTCCCAACCTCCCTTGTTCATAACAGACGTTATGTTATGCTCACTAATCCGTTGATTGACATCCAGATGTTTTAAAAGTTTTACTTAACTGGAGAGTGTGACTGCTGATCAGGAGAAAGTGACTCTCACAGAAGCAAGGCTAGAACCCTACTTAGCCAAATGGTACCATGGATTCCTTTTCTCCTGGGTGGAAAAAAGGACTCCTGCTCATGTATGAATAAATTACAAAACAAATCATCTCCAGGTGACTGAACCGTGATGTCACAGTGAACCACTAAAGCCACATATACAGTTTAATTTCTCAACAGGTAGAGGTTTTTATGCATAAAAATGAAATCCAATAAATATCATAACATTGTTCGATTACCCTATTGCTTATCATTCACTGATTGTGTCTAGAACAAAGGATTACATATAATTTGTGAGCACTAGACATACATCTGACAAAGACAAATAATACACGAAAGAAGATGAAAAGGTGATATTGACTTGGTGTCAGTGTCATAGGAGTTCATTATGAGTCAATAAGTCAATTCTCTTTATTCTTAGAGAACATGGATCATGTTCAGGTTCACAGAGAGCTGCAACAGATAATAGATCTTCCAAAGTGGGAAACTTTTGCCAGTGAAAGTGACAAAAGACTTAACCTAAAACTTTCCTCGGAAAATTGCCATGCAATGTAAGCATTACTACTGTAAAATGTAGGGAACTGGGTAGGCAATGGGAACCTAGGAGCCTGTTGATACTTGTCTCATCTCTCGTTGCAAATTAAAAGTAAAATATTCAAAACAAACACATAACAAAAGGAATTACATTCTAATACTTCCTACTCAGTTTCTAGCATGCAGTGAACCATGGAGGCTCTGGTAGCTGAATAACTTGGGATGGACTCCTTTCCTGCTCTGCCAACATGGGCCTTGCTAGTGTGGCTGTTCACAATTACAGGGAATTTATTTTTTTCGCTCAATATATACTTTGAAATATCTACTATATGCCAGACGCTGAGCTATATCCTTGAGATATAGTCAAACAAGACAGGATCTGTTTTCTTGCAGATATACAATGGAGCAGAATATGAGATAGACTATTCTTCAGCTTCAGAATTAAACACCAATATATAAACATATTTATATTTAAAAATTATCTCTTGTTTCAGATTATCCATGCCATCATTTCCCTCCATTGGTGCAGAAAATTGATCAGAGTAATTGAGGAAGATAAAATCAATTAGATGTAATGCTAAATAGTATTAAATACAACTTAAAATCATTAAAATATTAATTTATCAGTTTATTCATTATTTATTCAGTAAAATATGTCTTTCCAGGAAATCCAAAGTCATGTATTGTAAACAAGCAGAATTACCTCACCTGTCAGTCAAATGCATTCAACTCAATGAAAAAATATGCCAACTGTCTTCCTATGTTCATCAGTCAATCAACCAAATGGAGAGTATTTGTGGGGGGCATGCAGTGTATATGAAATTTTGACACTTTCTTTTTTTTATTGGTACCACTGGAGGTATTTGAATTTTCCAAATAGAAAATAACTAGGATGTAACCCTTTTTTGGAACATCAGCCATCATGAAACAAAAATGGCATAAGAGCTAGAAAGGCCACGTTTTACCATAATCTCAATCATAAAAGTAAAATTATAATCCCCTCAACATTAACTTATATGACCTACACTAAGCAGACTCTAAGTCTTTTATAAAATATTTCATATATTCCAGGGTTTTGCTGAAAGCTTTGTAACCACTGATGCCAGATCCATCCTACCTTGAAAAAGTTAATTATGAAATTAAAGCTTAAGAAGCTAAGCCTGTCAGCATAGTCATAGTCATGTGGTATCATGATGTCACAAACGTGCAACTGAGCTTTGGTACTTATGACTCATGCTAATGTTCCATAATGAATCAGGCAGGCAGGGCTATTTCTAAAGTCATTTAGTCAAAAGGTTTTTTCCTTCATTGCTGAATGTTCCTGAAGAAAATACATCTCATATGTATTAGACATAGTTCACATGAATAAGGCTCACTTTTAAAATGTATGTTCCTAAGAGGAACGTTATAGTAATCAATGATTGATTGGGCTTGAAGGACCATATTTTTTTTTCTTTTAAATATATACAATAATTGAAAGTAATAATATTAGTCTCAGAAAAATTGATACCCCTTCCTTAAAATTGTGGATAACAATAAAAGTAACTATGGCTTATAAGAAGATGTAAAAGTTAATTTGAGTTAAAATGTGTCATTATACTCTGGAAATATATTATTCTGGAAGAAGAGGTCAATGGATCATTACAGGGACCTATAATGGCAAACTTAATACTTGGCAATGCTACTTCATTCAAGCACTCTGATTTCACATGCAGAGGTAAATTCTCTCCAAGTATTGACCTACCATGATTTAACAAAAGATTTATATCTATAATTTATTCAGAAAAAACATCATGACTATAAAGATTATGTTTAAGTTCTTCTAATTCTGCTGTTCTCCCTGGTCTTTCTGTAGGACTAAAGGATAAGCCAGTAAAGTCTGTCTTTGTTAAAATGAGGTTAGTAATATGGCGCTGCCTAAAAAGAGTGCTTGAGGATTAGCTAAGTACTTGTTTTAAGTGCACGAAATATTTCAAATAAAAGAGTCTAGACCTTCATGTAATTTAGAAACCACTGGAAAATTACTAGTTATATATATATTTACATATAATTTTTATATATAATTATAAAGACCAATATCTTCTACTCTGTCTTACTTGATAAGGGATTGAGAAGAAAGATTCTATCCTACTGTACATTTTGCATAGTATTAAAGCAGGAAAGTTCCAACACTGAAGCCAGGTCTTCCCTTGGTGCCTTTCTACCTCTTCCTTCACATCACCAATATTGCTGAGATTGGCTCTTGTTTCTCTGTTTACTATCAAAAGTCCTAAGACTAAGTCATTGCAGGTGGATCCTTGGCTGGGGCTGAATACAGTCTGCCCTCCGTATCCGTAGGTTCCCAATCTGCAGATTCAACCAAGCACAGAAGGTGCAGAATCCGCAGATACAGAATGCCCACAATGGACTAGAGCATCCGCGAATTTAGGTATCCATGGCAGGTCCTGGAACCAATTCCCCGCAGATACTAAATGTTTTTTGATTTAAAAGGATGGAACAGTCCTGCTGCCAGAAATACCTTTATGGTACTGGAAAGGCTAGCATTCAAGTCACGGTTTGGATCAAGCGCTCTTCTGGACTGGCTTCTAACACAGTGCAAGCAGGTTACGCGGTGAGGCAGAGGGGCCTGGGGAAGCGGCGCTCATTACCTCGCATTTTGACCACAACCTTGAAAGAAGAGCAGAGCTCTGGGTGAACATGACACAGAACCACAATTGGAGAGCCTGGTTCATCTAACTGTACTTGGGGAAGGCAAAGCTGCTAGAGGCAGGTAGAGGTTTGGCCACAGGCAAGCAGGAGGGTAACGTGGGAACTATGGGAGATAGAGCCAACCATGCAGAGAAGGCACTGGAAAGAGAATTAATTCCTTAGGAAGTCGTCTAAGAATTATGGGAAACTCACCATCCACATATCTGTGCCAATTCTCACTTTCTAAAGGGTGTAGATTTCATCTGGATTCAATCCCTTAATTAGAATGGATGTAATTAAATTCTAACAAAGGAAAGGAGATTGTTGACTAGGAATAGAGGTGTGACTTGACTTTGGGTAGTAAATGAGACAGTGCCCCTCAGGTTCTTTCAGACTTTTAAAATAGTGTTGAGTTTTGTATAGTTAAACTTCATACGTAAGTATTAACATGATGCTGATTTGCTGTAAATTATTATTTTACAAGTTAAATACGTTTCTCAAGTATAGCAAAGTTAAATAATAATACAAGCCAGTGCATGATTCAGGGCCAAGCAGACATAGAAGTAAGGTGACCTGATATTATACAGTCAGATAGACCAGAAATTGATCCTAATTCCACTCCTTAGTAGCTTTGTCATATGGGGCAAGTTGCTTAACCCGTTTGAGTCTCAGTTTCCTCTTCTGTAAAACAGGTAAAATAAGATCTACCCTCAGGGTTAACAATATATATGAATTGTCCAGAAGAGTGCTCAGTAAAATGGTAACTTATTAAACAGTGATTATTATTATTATTATTTTTAACATCTTTATTGGAGTATAATTGTTTTACAGTGTTGTGTTAGTTTCTGCTGTATAACAAAGTGAATCCACTATATGCATACATATATCCCCATATCCCCTCCCTCTTGTGTCTCATCCCCACCCTCCCTATGCCA
Organism: Balaenoptera acutorostrata; assembly: GCF_949987535.1. Taxonomy (NCBI): domain Eukaryota; kingdom Metazoa; phylum Chordata; class Mammalia; order Artiodactyla; family Balaenopteridae; genus Balaenoptera; species Balaenoptera acutorostrata. Next base: position 64,742,431 of record NC_080073.1, on the reverse strand, counting down.
CCCCTCTAGGTGGTCACAAAGCACCAAGCTGATCTCCTTGTGCTATACAGCTGCTTCCCACTAGCTATCTATTTTACATTTGGTGGTGTGTATATGTCAATGTGACTCTCTCTCTTCATCCCAGCTTACCCTTCTCCCTCCCCGTGTCCTCAAGTCAATTCTCTACATCTGCGTCTTTATTCCTGTCCTGCCGCTAGGTTCATTAGAACCATTTTTCTTTTTCAGATTCCATATATATGTGTTAGCATACAGTATTTGTTTTTCTCTTTCTGACTTACTTCACTCTGTATGATAGACCCTATGTCCATCCACCTCACTTCAAATAACTCAATTTTGTTTCTTTTTTATGGCTGACTAATATTCCATTGTATATATGTGCTACATCTTCTTTATCCATTCATCTGTCAATGGACACTTAGGTTGCTTCCATGTCCTGGCTATTGTAAATAGTGCTGCAATGAACATTGTGGTACATGTCTCTTTTTGAATTATGGTTTTCTCAGGGTATATGCCCAGTAGTGGGATTGCTGGGTCATATGGTAGTTCTAGTTTTAGTTTTTTAAGGAACCTCCATATTGTTCTCCATAGTGGCTGTATCAATTTACACTCCCACCAAGAGTACAAGAGGGTTCCATTTTCTCCACACCCTCTCCAGCATTTATTCTTTGTAGATTTTTTGATGATGGCCATTCTGACTGGTGTGAGGTGATAGCTCATTGTAGTTTTGATTTGCATTTCTCTAATGATTAGTGATGTTGGGCATCCTTTCATGTGTTTGTTGGCAATCTGTATATCTTCTTTGGAAAAAGCTTTATTTAGGTCTTCTAAATATTTTTGGATTGGGTTGTTTATTTTTTTGATATTGAGCTTCATTAGCTGCTTGTATATTTTGGAGATTAATCCTTTGTCAGTTGATTCATTTGCAAATATTTTCTTCCATTCTGAGGGTTCTCTTTTCGTCTTGCTTATGGTTTTCTTTGCTGTGCAAAATCTTTTAAGTTTCATTAGGTCCCATTTGTTTATTTTTGTTCTTTTTTCCATTTCTCTAGAAGGGGGGTCAAAAAAGATCTTACTGTGGTTTATGTCAAAAAATGTTTTTCCTATGTTTTCCTCTAAGAGTTTTATAGTGTCTGGCCTTAAATTTAGGGCTTTAATCCATTTTGAGTTTATTTTTGTGTATGGTGTTAGGGGGGAGTGTTCTAACTTCATTATTTTACATGTAACTGTCCAGTTTTCTCAGCACCACTTATTGAAGAGACTGTCTTTTCTCCATTGTATATCCGTGCCTCATTTGTCATAGATCAGTTGACCATAGGTGCATGGTTTTATCTCTGAGCTTTCTATCCTCTTCCATTGATCCATATTTCTGTTTTTGTGCCAGTACCCTACTGTCTTGATTACTGTAGCTTTGTAGTATAGTCTGAAGTCAGGGAGCCTGATTCTTCCAACTCCGTTTTTCTTTCTCAAGACTGCTTTGGCTCTTCGGGGTCTTTTGTGTTGCCATACATATTGTGAAATATTTTGTCCTAGTTCTATGAAAAATGCAATTCATAGTTTGATAGGGATTGCATTGAATCTGTAGATTTCTTTGGGTAGTATAGTCATTTTCACAATGTTGATTCTTCCAATACAAGAACATGGTATATCTCTCCATCTGTTTTTATCATCTTTGATGTCTTTCATCAATGTCTTATAGTTTTCTGCATACAGGTCTTTTGTCTCCTTAGGTATGTTTATTCCTAGGTATTTTATGCTTTTTGTTGCAATGGTAAATGGGAGTGTTTTCTTAATTTCACTTTCAGATTTTTCATCATTAGTGTATAGGAATGCAAGAGACTTCTGTACATTAATTTTGTATCCTGCTACTCTTTCAAATTCATTGATTAGCTCTAGTAGTTTTCTGGTAGCATCTTTAGGATTCTCTATGTTTAGTATCATGTCATCTGCAAACAGTGACAGTTTTACTTCTTCTTTTCCTATTTGGATTCTTTTTATTTCTTTTTCTTCTCTGATTGCTGTGGCTAAAACTTCCAAAATTTTGTTGAATAATAGTGGTGAGAGTAGGAAACCTTGTCTTGTTCCTGATCTTAGGGGAAATGGTTTCAGTTTTTCACCGTTGAGAACGATGTTGGCTCTCGGTTTGTCATATATGGCCTTTATTATATATATGATTATTATTTTTGTTGCTATTACAACTGCCATTATAGACAATAAAGGCAACAGGTGTTCAAAGAAACTATAAGGTTCTGGGAACTTCAGCATTCTGGGACACTTTCATGAAAGAGACAGGTCTCGTGCTGATATTTAAATGTTGAGTAGATTACGTATAGGCAGAAAGGATTCTGTGAATGGCAGGAGGCTTCATTGCATTTCAGGGAGAATGGTATAGTTGTGCAGACAGAAATATCTCTGACATGATCTAGAGAGACAGTGAGTACACTGATGTAATAACGACTCCATTTTAGGGAGATATGGGTAATAAAGGAAGAAAGGTTAAATTGGGACCTAATTATAGATGATCTTGAATATCTGCCAGCCTTTGGGCTTTTTTCTGTGGATAACTGATAATAGGCTGGGTTATGATTAATGAACCAGTGTCAACCAGAAGAGAGATGTGTGGTCATAATCTGTAGGGCTGTCCTCATAGCTGACATTTTAAATGGGTTATCAAAGACCCAGCCTACATAATTAAGTCAGAGGCTTTCTCTGGAGCAAGGGAATTGAGGGTTCCATTCAATTCCTCACTAAGCAGACCACAGTTGAAATAGGAGGGCATCTCCATAAATAAGTAAACATAGTAACTAAGAGACTAGAAACCTTTGTCACTGAACAATAGAAAGGTCTATGTATCATCAAAGAAAAAGCTCATAGACATTTTTTGGTAGCTGAGTGAAGGTTTTTTTCTTCTTCTTATGACCATATAGCAAAACGCAGGGGAATCCAGCTTTCAAAATAACTGGGGTCCCAAAATAAAAAGAGAAATATTTAAAGTATTTTTACTATAATACAAAATATAAAGTATTTTGTATTTCCTACAGCTAATAGTATAGTATATTATAGTAAATCTGGTCTATATTTATTCTTCAAATGATTATTTAAAGTAAAATAAATCTAGTTGGTTAATGTTTCAGTCATTCTGATATAGGCCAGGCATTCCTGTGTTTGATAACAAAAAAAAAAAAGGAATTTTCTGGCTTGCAGCATCATCCAAAGCTGCCTGTAAACTGTGTCTTTCAGGAATGCAAGGCATTTAGAAATGTAAATCTATCTGATCTATGGAATGTAGCAAGCTCTCTGTCCAGCTAGGGATGGCCTAAGCTAACAGCAAAACATCAGTCTTACATTAAAAAAGAATTCTATATGTTTAGCTTGAGGAAAAAGAACACTCAGGAAGACCATGTTAGCAAATGTTCAAGTAATTAACAGGCTGTCATGTGGAAAAGGATAAATGTATTCTTTGTAGTGTCACAGCACAGAACTAGTTCTGTGGGTTAAAGATAAATAAAAGCCAGTTTTAGCTTTACATAAGAAATATTTTATAGAGTTGGCTGCAAATAGCATAGCCTCCTTCATGAAGATGGAAATATTCAAGTGAAACATGGATGATCGGTCGTTTGTGAGGCTAGCTATTAACTCAGAGATTTTCTTTCAGTCTTCATATTAGCATCACCTGACAGTTGTTTAAAGCTTCACTGACAACAGAACCCCAGCGCAGATCAATTCACCAGAAACTAGTGGTAAAGCCCATGGGCATTATTATTTTTAGGAAGCCGCAGAGTTGGGAGTCACTACATTAGCTAAGTTAAGTCTACATGGACCCACTGCATCCACCCTGTCTGTAACGTTAATTAGGAGAACGCCAGGAAGAATCCTCATTAGCGTGGCTGGTCAGGGGACAGTGTGCAGAATGGATTGAGGATGATCCAATTTATGGTCCAGCAGGATAAGTAAGGGGCTGCTATGGGTCCAGCTCAGATCATGAAGTCTTCTACAATGAATATGCAGTGCTTTTATAAACACAAAAGAAAGTTATTTTGAATTAGCAATAATATTAATCTTTAATACTATAAAGATTATATAATATTGTATTATATATTATATTATAAAGGTTATTATAAATATTATAAATAAATGAAAATTTGAAAGCATTTTCCAGCCTCATCTTCAGTTGCTCCTGTGCCCCCACCCCTACCCCCAACATATGTATATATACTTATGTTCTGGCTACAATCCATTCTCTCAAGATTCCAGGAACATGTTAAATAGTGTCCCACCTGCACAATTTTCAGTCATTGAGACCAATCTCCTAGAGTCACTTTCCTCTCTTCTCTGCTGGGTGGAATCATATTATCTCCAAGATCTTGTTCCACCATCACCTCCTCTGAAATTTCCCTGAATTTCTCCCAATTCATTATTTTCTCTATTCTATTTCTGTAGCATTCTGAACATAGTCCAAGAGCTGTATTTATCACATTGTATTTTAGTTGTTTTTACTGATGGTTGTCTCCCTAGATTTTCTGTTAGTTCCTCTGAGCAGCAAGGAGGAAAGAGAGATCAAAGAAAATTAAGGTTTTCTTCAGGAAACTGTAGTATTGCTGATGGAATCACAGAAGCTAATTGAGGCTATTTTAAGTTTGAAGTACGTGGGTAAGGACCATACCCATAATTTAGGGTAATTGACAGACTTTTATAATTCAAATAAAATCCAGAAAGATAAACTGACTACTTTAGGATAAAATCATTGGGTGAGAAGCTTGCCTTCTCACTGAGATGAAAGGACTGGTTTTATTGAGCTTCACTCTGAAGTTACTTTCTTTTGTATCTGGCATTCATCAGACATATTCACAGACCCTTCCACCTCCTTGGGGTAAAGTTTAAAGGAACTGAATAGTTTACATTCCAAGTGAAAGGTCTGCATTAGGACCAGAGAACAGCAAGTGTGTGGAGGCCAACAAGGTCATTTATGTGGGAGAAGAGGAAGTGTCACTACAAAAAGCCTTCCCAAAAGATCTGAAAAGGGACATTCAAACAAACTACTACTCCAAGTATCATAACAAAGGCTGTTCATGGAATGAGCATCACTCCTGATTCCCACTTAACGTGGACTCTCCATGGATCACAATAAAGGTTTTGATCTTGAAACAAAGAATGGTTTAGCACAGTTTTCTGGACTAAGTGTTTGGTCACCTAAGGGTGTTTTGGTTGTTTGGGGGTTTTTTTGTTTGTTTTTTAACCAATGCACAACATGATTTGGCCATATATGTTAAGGAAATAGTAAAGGGATAATACTTCTTATCAGGAGATACTGATTATCTAGCTTTTTAATTTAAGATCATTTCACAAAAATAGTAGTGGCAAATTGAGTAGTATTAATACTATTAAGATATTAATACAGTTTGGTATAAAAATTTTAAACTATTAGTAATTTCTAACTAAGGATCTGCTATTTATTCCTCATTAAATGAGTCATATTAAATCCAGTTACATTCAAATTAAGCATTTATGGCTTCTGGCCAGAGGAGCAATATAATATGATGTTATGTAAATCAAAAGTCCTAGATTTTAGCCCAAATTTCAGTCTTTTACTCTAATTAGCTGTGTGATCTTTGGCAAGGTATTTAATATTTCTTGAGATTTTGTTCCCTCGTGTGTAAAAAATAATATCTTTTTGCTCATTTTGCCAAAAATTTATGCAAAAATGTTATGTCAACTGTAGAGATCTCTAGAAATTTTATTATTTCTATTATTATAATAAGTAATGTAAACTATATATTAAAATATAGAATATTTTCATACATATTTTAAACTACTTATTCCAGAAAGATTTTCTATTTTAATGTGAAAAAGAAAAAAATTTGCCTTCTGATAAAAGCCTAGAGGGAGTTAAATGCTCAAAGATGGCTTCATTGGTTGCCTTAACCAGTTCACTTTTTAAACATAAATGCTTCATATACTGATTAGATAACCATCTGAAAATGAGGGTTTAATATCATTGATCTTGGAACTCAGGATTTTTCTCTTTCTAGATACACAAGATCAAATATACCTTTGGAAAACAAGTTTTATTTCCATCTATTCCCTTATTTATCTTTTACACTATTACAAAATTATATTACTTGTTCATAAACTAGTCCTTAAGTTTTCCTAAATGCACTTCATTCTCTATCTAATATCCTCTCCTTTTCTGCCTGTCAAAAGAACTATAAATTTAATCACTATGTTATTTTTTTTTAACATCTTTATTGAAGTATAATTGCTTTACAATGGTGTGTTAGTTTCTGCTTTAAAACAAAGTGAATCAGTTATATATATACATATGTTCCCATATCTCTTCCCTCTTGCATCTCCCTCCCTCCCACCCTCCCTATCCCACCCCTCCAGGTGGTCACAAAGCACCGAGCTGATCTTCCTGTGCTATGCGGCTGCTTCCCACTAGCTATCTATTTTACATTTGGTAGTGTATATATGTCCATGCCACTCTCTCACCCTGTCACATCTCACCCCTCCCCCTCCCCATATCCTCAAGTCCATTCTTTAGTAGGTCTGTGTCTTTATTCCCATCTTGCCACTAGGTTCTTCATGACCTTTTTTTTTCTTTTTTTTCTTAGATTCCATATATATGTGTTAGCATACTGTATTTGATTTTCTCTTTCTGACTTACTTCACTCTGTATGACAGACTCTAACTCCATCCACCTCATTACAAACACCTCCATTTCATTTCTTTTTATGGCTGAGTAATATTTCATTGTATATATGGGCCACATCTTCTTTATCCATTCATCCGATGATGGACACTTTGGTTGCTTCCGTGTCCTGGCTATTGTAAATAGAGCTGCAATGAACATTTTGGTACATGACACTTTTTGAATTATGGTTTTCTCAGGGTATATGCCCAGTAGTGGGATTGCTGGGTCGTATGGTAGTTCTAATTTTAGTTTTTTAAGGAACCTACATACTGTTCTCCATAGTGGCTGTATCAATTTACATTCCCACCAACAGTGCAAGAGGGTTCCCTTTTCTCCACACCCTTTCCAGCATTTATTGTTTCTAGATTTTTTGATGATGGCCATTCTGACCGGTGTGAGATGATATCTCACTGTAGTTTTGATTTGCATTTCTCTAATGATTAAGGATGTTGAGAATTCTTTCATGTGTCTGTTGGCCATCTTTATATCTTCTTTGGAGAAATGTCTATTTAGGTCTTCTGCCCATTTTTGGATTGGGTTGTTTGTTTTTTTGTTATTGAGCTGCATGAGCTGCTTGTAAATCTTGGAGATTAATCCTTTGTCAGTTGCTTCATTTGCAAATATTTTCTCCCATTCTGAGGGTTGTCTTTTGGTCTTGTTTCTGGTTTCCTTTGCTGTGCAAAAGCTTTTAAGTTTCATTAGGTCCCATTTGTTTATTTGTGTTTTTATTTCCATTTCTCTAGGAGGTGGGTCAAAAAGGATCTTGCTGTGATGTATGTCATTGAGTGTTCTGCCTATGTTTTCCTCTAAGAGTTTGATAGTGTCTGGCCTTACACTTAGGTCTTTAATCCATTTTGAGTTTATTTTTGTGTATGGTGTCAGAGAGTGTTCTAATTTCATACTTTTACATGTACCTGTCCAATTTTCCCAGCACCACTTATTGAAGAGGCTGTCTTTTCTCCACTGTATATGCTTGCCTCCTTTATCAAAGATAAGGTGACCATATGTGCGTGGGTTTATCTCTGGGCTTTCTATCCTGTTCCATTGATCTAAATTTCTGTTTTTGTGCCAGTACCAAACTGTCTTGATTACTGTAGCTTTGTAATATAGTCTGAAGTCAGGGAGCCTGATTCCTCCAGCTCCATTTTTCGTTCTCAAGATTGCTTTGGCTATTCAGGGTCTTCTGTGTCTCCATACAAATTGTGAAATTTTTTGTTCTAGTTCTGTGAAAAATGCCTGTGGTAGTTTGATAGGGATTGCATTGAATCTGTAGATTGCTTTGGGTAGTAGAGTCATTTTCACAATGTTGATTCTTCCAATCCAAGAACATGGTATATCTCTCCATCTATTTGTATCATCTTTAATTTCTTTCATCAGTGTCCTAAAATTTTCTGCATACAGTTCTTTTGTCTCCTTAGGTAGGTTTATTCCTAGATATTTTATTCTTTTTGTTGCAATGGTAAACGGGAGTGTTTTCTTAATTTCACTTTCAGATTTTTCATCATTGGTGTATAGGAATGCAAGAGATTTCTGTGCATTAATTTTGTATCCTGCTACTTTACCAAATTCATTGATTAGCTCTAGTAGTTTTCTGGTGGCAGTTTTAGGATTCTCTATGTATAGTATCATGTCATCTGCAAACAGTGACAGCTTTACTTCTTCTTTTCCAATTTGGATTCCTTTTATTTCTTTTTCTTCTCTGATTGCTGTGGCTAACACTTCCAAAACTATGTTGAATAATAGTGGTGAGAGTAGGAAACCTTGTCTTGTTCCTAATCTTAGTGGAAATGGTTTCAGTTTTTCACCATTGAGGACGATGTTGGCTTTGGGTTTGTCATATATGGACTTTATTATGTTGAGGAAAGTTCCCTCTATGCCTATATTCTTCAGGCCTTTTATCATAAATGGGTGTTGAATTTTGTCGAAAGCTTTCTCTGCATCTATTGAGATGATCATATGTTTTTTCTCCTTCAATTTGTTAATATGGTGTATCACGTTGATTGACTTGCATATATTGAAGAATCCTTGCATTCCTGGAATAAACCCCACTTGATCATGGTGTACAATCCTTTTAATGTGCTGTTGGATTCTGTTTGCTAATATTTTGTTGAGGATTTTTGCATCTATGTTCATGAGTGATATTGGCCTGTAGTTTTCTTTCTTTGTGACATCTTTGTCTGGTTTTGGTATCAGGGTGATGGTGGCCTCGTAGAATGAGTTGGGGAGTGTTCCTCCCTCTGCAATATTTTGGAAGAGTTTGAGAAGGTTAGGTGTTAGCTCTTCTCTAAATGTTTGATAGAATTCGCCTGTGAAGCCATCTGGTCCTCGGCTTTTGTTTTTTGGAAGATTTTTAATCACAGTTTCCATTTCAGTGCTTGTGATTGGTCTGTTCATATTTTCTATTTCTTCCTGGTTCAGTCTCGGTAGGTTGTGCATTTCTAAGAATCTGTCCATTTCTTCCAAGTTGTCCATTTTATTGGCATAGAGTTGCTTGTAGTAATCTCTCATGATCTTTTGTATTTCTGCAGTGTCAGTGGTTACTTCTCCTTTTTCATTTCTAATTCTATTGATCTGAGTCTTCTCCCTTTTTCTCTTGATGAGTCTGGCTAATGGTTTATCAATTTTGTTTATCTTCTCGAAGAACCAGCTTTTAGTTTCATTGATTTTTGCTATTGTTTCCCTCATTTCTTTTTCATTTATTTCTGATCTGATTTTTTTTTAATTTGAATGGTTCTTTATTTCAATAAATTTTAACAAACAATAATTTCTCCTCCTGAAAAAGCTCATTAAAAAATCATATAGGTGGGCTTCCTCCCCGTTGTATTTTAGTTAGGAAGGTAATCACAAAAAGAGGGAATATAAAATATCTTACAGTCATTCTGAGAACCTCTGGTTCCATGCTATAATCTTGATTTTTAAAGTTTCAGTATCTGAACTTTGTAAATTAGTAACTTTTAGCTGGGAAATTATAACTGATCTGATCTTTATGATTTCTTTCCTTCTGCTAGCTTTGGGGTTTTTTTGCTCTTCTTTCTCTAATTGCTTTAGGTGCAAGGTTAGGTTGTTTATTCGAGATGTTTCTTGTTTCTTGATGTAGGCTTGTATTGCTATAAAGTTCCCTCTTAGAACTGCTTTTGCTGTATCCCATAAGTTTTGGGTCGTCGTGTCTCCATTGTCATTTGTTTCTAGGTATTTTTTGATTTCCCCTTTGATTTCTTCAGTGATCACTTCGTTATTAAGTAGTGTATTGTGTAGCCTCCATGTGTTTGTATTTTTTACAGATCTTTTCCTGTAATTGATACCTAGTGTCATAGTGTTGTGGTCGGAAAAGATACTTGATACGATTTCAATTTTCTTAAATTAACCAAGGCTTGATTTGTGACCCAAGATATGATCTATCCTGGAGAATGTTCCATGAGCGCTTGAGAAAAATGTCTATTTTGTTGTTTTTGGGTGGAATGTCCTATAAATATCAATTAAGTCCATCTTGTTTAATGTATCATTTAAAGCTTGTGTTTTCTTATTTATTTTCATTTTGGATGATCTGTCCATTGGTGAAAATTGGGTGTTAAAGTCCCCTACTATGATTGTGTTGCTGTCGATTTCCCCTTTTATGGCTGTTAGTATTTGCCTTATGTATTGAGGTGCTCCTATGTTGGGTGCATAAATATTTACAATTGTTATACTTTCCTCTTGGATTGATCCCTTGATCATTATATAGTGTCCTTCTTTGTCTCTTGTAATAGTCTTTATTTTAAAGTCTATTTTGTCTGATATGAGAATTGCTACTCCAGCTTTCTTTTGATTTCCATTTGCATGGAATATCTTTTTCCATCCCCTCACTTTCAGTCTATATGTGTCTCTCGGTCTGAAGTGGGTCTCTTGTAGACAGCATATATATGGGTCTTGTTTTTGTATCCATTCAGCCAGTCTGTGTCTTTTGGTGGGAGCATTTAATCCATTTACATTTAAGGTAATTATTGATATGTACGTTCCTATTCCCATTTTCTTAAATGTTTTGTGTTTGTTATTGTAGGTGTTTTCCTTCTCTTGTGTTTCTTGGCTAGAGGAGTTCCTTTAGCATTTGTTGTAAAGCTTCTTTGGTGGTGCTGAACTCTCTCAGCTTTTGCTTGTCTGTAAAGGTTTTAATTTCTCCATCAAATCTGAATGAGATCCTTGCTGGGTAGAGTAACCTTGGTTGTAGGTTTTTCTCCTCCTTCATGACTTTAAGTATATCCTGCTAATGCCTTCTGGCTTGCAGAGTTTCTGCTGAAAGATCAGCTGTTAACCTTATGGGGATTCCCTTGTGTGTTATTTGTTGTTTTTCCCTTGCTGCTTTTAATATGTTTTCTTTATATTTAATTTTTGATAGTTTGATTAATATGTGTCTTGGCGTGTTTCTCCTTGGATTTATCCTGTATGGGACTCTCTGTGCTTCCAGGACTTGATTAACTATTTCCTTTCCCATATTAGGGAAGTTTTCAACTATAATATCTTCAAATATTTTCTCAGTCCCTTTCTTTTTCTCTTCTTCTTCTGGGACCCCTATAATTCGAATGTTGTTGTGTTTAATGTTGTCCCAGAGGTCTCTGAAACTGTCCTCAGTTCTTCTCATTCTTTTTTCTTTATCCTGCTCTGCAGTAGTTATTTCCACCATTTTATCTTGCAGGTCACTTATCCTTTCTTCTGCCTCAGTTATTCTGCTATTGATCCCATCTGGAGTATTTTTAATTTCATTTATTGTGTTTTTCATCGTTGCTTGGTTCCTCTTTTGTTCTTCTACGTCCTTGTTAAATGTTTCTTGCATTTTGTCTATTCTATTTCCAAGATTTTGGATCATCCTTACTATCATTATTCTGAATTCTTTTTCAGGTAGACTACCTATTTCTTCTTCATTTGTTACATCTGGTGTGTTTTGACCCTGCTCCTTCATCTGCTGTGTGTTTTTCTGTCATCTCATTTTGCTTATCTTACTGTGTTTGGGGTCTTCTTTTCACAGGCTGCAGGTTCGTAGTTCCTGTTGTTTTTGGTATCTGTCTCCAGTGGGTAAGGTTGGTTCAGTGGGTTGTGTAGGCTTCCTGGTGGAGGGAACTAGTGCCTGAGTTCTGGTGGATGAGGCCGGATCTTGTCTTTCTGGTGGGCATGTCCACGTCTGGTAGTGTATTTTGGGGTGTCTGTGGCCTTATTATGATTTTAAGCATCCTCTCTGCTAATGGATGGGGCTGTGTTCCTGTCTTGCGAGTTGTTTGGCATAGGGTGTCCTGCACTGTAGCTTGCTTGTCGTTGAGTGAAGCTGGGTCTTGATGTTGAGATGGAGATCTCTGAGAGATTTTTGCCGTTTGGTACTACGTGGAGCTGGGAGGTCTCTTGTGGACCAGTGTCCTGAAGTTGGCTCTCCCACCTCAGAGGCACAGCCCTGATGCCTGGCTGGAGCACCAAGAGCCTTTCATCCACACAGCTCAGAATACAAGGGAGAAAAAAATAGAAAGAAAGAGAGAAGGAAAATAAAATAAAATAAAATAAAGCTATTATAATAAAAAATAAGAAAAAAAATTATTAAGAGTAAATGTATTCAGAAAATTTTTTTAATTTTAAAAAATAGATTTATTAATTTTTTATAATAAAAAATAAGAAGAAAATTATTAAGAAAAAAATTTATTAAGAAAGAAATTTTAATTTTTTAAAATAAAAAATATGGAAAAACTTATTAAAAAAATTTTAAAAATTCTAAATATAGAAAATAAGGAAAACATTATTAAGAAAACATATATTAGGAAAAAAAATTTTTAATTAAAAAAAAAAAAAAGAAAACGGACGGACCTAACCCTAGGACAAATGGTGAAAGCAAAGCTATACACACAAACTCTACCCAGAAGCATACACATATACACTCACAAAAAAAGGAAAAGGGGAAAAATTAATATCTCCTGCTCCCAAAGTCCACCTCTTGAATTTTTTTTTTTTTTTTTAAGGATTTTCTTTTTAATTAATTAATTAATTTATTTTTGTCTGTATTGGGTCTTCGGTTCGTGTGAGGGCTTTCTCCAGTTGTGGCAAGCGGGGGCCACTCTTCATCGCGGTGCGGGGACCGCTCTTCATCGCGGTGCGCGGGCCTTTCTCCATCGCGGCCCCTCCCGTTGCGGGGCACAGGCTCCAGACGCGCAGGCTCAGCAATTGTGGCTCACGGGCCCAGCTGCTCCGTGGCATGTGGGATCTTCCCAGACCAGGGCTCGAACCCGTGTCCCCTGCATTAGCAGGCAGATTCTCAACCACTGCGCCACCAGGGAAGCCCCCACCTCTTGAATTTGGGATGATTCGTTGTCTATTCAGGTATTCAACAGATGCAGGCACATCAAGTTGTTTGTGGAGCTTTAATCCGCTGCTTCTGAGGCTGCTGGGAGAGCTTTCCCTTTCTCTTCTTTGCTCGTACAGCTCCCAGGGTTCAGCTTTTGATTTGGACCCGCCTCTGCATGTAGGTCGCCTGAGGGCGTCCGTTCCCCACCCAGACAGAACGGGGTTAAAGGAGCAGCTGCTTCGGGGGCTCTGGCTCACTCAGCCCGTGGGGAGGGAGCAGTACAGAGGAGGCGGGGTGAGCCTGTGGCGGCAGAGGCCGGCGTGACTTTGCAGCAGCCTGAGGCATGCCGTGTGTTCTCCCGGCGAAGTTGTCCCCGGATCACGGGACCCTGGCAGTGGCGAGCTGCACTGGCTCCCGGGAGGGGCGGTGAGGAGAGTGACCTGTGCTTGCACACAGGCTTCTTGGTGGCGGCAGCAGCAGCCTTAGCATCTCCTGCCCGTCTCTGGGGTCCGCACTGATAACCGCGGCTTGCGCCTGTCTTTGGGGTCCGCACTGTTAGCCGCAGCTCGCGCCCGCCTCTGGGGTCCACTCTGATAGCCGTGGCTCACGCCCGTCTCTAGAGTTTGTTTAGGCGGAACTCTGAATCCCCTCTCCTTGTGCGCCGCGAAACAAGGAGGCAAGAAAAAGTCTCTTGCCTCTTCGGCAGCTGCAGACTTTTTCCTGGACTCCCTCCCGGCTAGCACCGAATCCTGAGCCTCAGCTCCCAGCGCCCCCCCCCGCCCCGGCGGCTGAGCAGACAAGCCTCTCGGGCTGGTGAGTGCTACTCAGCACTGATCCTCCGTGCGGGAATCTCTCTGCTTTGCCCTCCGCACCCCTGTGGCTGCGCTCTCCTCTGTGGCTCCAAAGCTCCCCCCTCTGCCACCCGCAGTCTCTGCCCACGAAGGGACTCCTAGTGTGTGGACACCTTTCCTCCTTCATGGCTCCCTCCCACTGGTGCAGGTCCCATCCCTATTCTTTTGTCTCTGTTATTTCTTTTTTCTTTTACCCTACCCAAGTACGTGGGGATTTTCTTGCCTTTTGGGAGGTCTGACGTCTTCGGCCAGCGTTCAGTGGGTGTTCTGTAGGAGCAGTTCCACGTGTAGATATATTTCTACTGTATCTGTGGGAAGGAAGGTGATCTCTGCATCTTACTCTTCCTCCATCTTGCCCCTCCACTATGTTATTTATGTTACTAAAAGACTGAAAACAAAATAGGTGTCAATCACAGAGAATATAAATTATAGTGGGTTATTTTTTTCTCCACTTCTTCCTTGATAATGGAACCCTTAGTTTTTTGTTGGGTCTCAGTTGCCTGAATTGAAGGCTGCTTTGCTCAGATTCTCTTGTAAGTAGACATGGACATGTAACAAAGTTCTATGCTTTGGATATAAATAAGAATAGTAATGTGCAACATATGGGAAAGTTCTTCCCTTTGCTTAACTTTACTCCATCCTCCTGAAACTTGAGAAACAGATAGGGTCTGGGATTCTACATTATGTGGCTTCATCCCAGCTCAGAAGTTCTTTCATGCATGTAAGAAAAAATTCTGCCATGTTTAATCTACTCTTAGGCTTGGTTTTCTCTCATTTGCAGCCAAATCTAAAACTAACAAATACAGATTTTTACTTTGGGGAACTGGCTAAAAAACTATTCAGACATTAAAATGATGCAAAAGAATAGAAAGTTGATCACAATATATTGAGTGATAAAATCAGATTACAAAATAGCATTTACAGTATTATCTGAAAGCATAGCAAAGAATGTATTAACTATTGACAGCATTAAATGGAGGGGATAAAAAATTGTGACCAATAATTTAATCCTCTACAGTTGCAAAATTACTTTTGACTGACTGGCTTATGGGTAGTTTTATTCCCTTCTATTTGAAATGAATTTTTTTCTAATTTATATGAAATAAACAGTTTCAATATAGAATAAATTCATAAAGTTTATTTTAAAACATGATGTTCATGCATTAAGGCTCAACTTAAGGCCACATTCTCTTTGAAGACTTCTTGGAGACACCAACAAACACTTGTACTTTCCTCCTCTGAAGTACAAATTATTTATTTATATCTCTCATATCGACTTTCTCCTATATCTTTTTATTTTAATTATTGTTGTCTGTACTCATTTCCCATTAGACTGCAGAGCAGAGATTATACCTTGTTCATAAATGCATCTACTTAGCCCAAGTTTTGCACATAGAAGGTGTTCAAGAAATATTTAACAAATGAGTTGGTGAAGTACAATTGAATAAAAAATATAAGACATCTTTTATAGGAAAATATTTACAAATATTCACAAAACAGATGTTAACAGGTCACACACAAAATATATGAAACAAACAAAAAAACAATATTCATTAGGACAGACTCCCATGAGAGATGCTGTTTACTGGTTTGCACACTCTAATGACCTGCATCTTGACTCTTGTGGAGAGATAGGTTACATCCATTTTAGATAACCAATTTGTTAACTTAGGACCTTACACACATCACAAAAAGATTCAGTGAAAATGACTGAGAAGAATGTGAGCTACCCTCTGGGACCACTCCAGGAACTCCCGGTAATAACTTAGAGAGACTTAAAAGGTGGAATTGAGACCCTGCTCTCACATAGCTGGAGGCTACACTATTTTGAAAGTAATATTAATGGACCCTTGTTCATTTCCACTAGTTGGTAAGGAGAAGCTTATACACATATAGTAAATTCTACTGAATAAAGAATGATTACGTTTTCAATCTCTAGTGCTTCCTTATAGTAAAGCTTAAGAAAAGTCTCACCTAAAGTAATAGCCACATCCAACACAATTCCCTTTTCCAGATGTCTCATGTAATTCTTGTTCTATGCCACTTGGGCCTTTCAAGGTATGTCACCTCTTTCTTTTCAGACCTTTATGTCTAAATTATAAAACAGACTTAGTCAAAGTATTAGTGCTCATTAGCAGGTTTCTTCAGAAGTCTTTCCATCTCTCCAAAATCTGACACATGCTGTGTGTTACTGCAGCTCTCCGTATCTCTGAGAAGAGGGCTCTTGAGTTGTATTCCACAATGTAGGATAAGGAGGATACAGCACAAAAGAAACCCTAATCTCCCTTTGGCTGGGTGATTCACTTCCTGGTAGAGGTGTAATGGAGCAATCTTCCCATGAGAGACCCCCATGCCCCATGTCCTCCATCTGCCTCTTGTATGTAGAAAAACTTTACCCAAAGAATAAATTTAATCAGAGAAGTGAGAAAGTGCAGAAACAGAGGAAAGTAGTCAAACAAGACCAAATAATAATAGTTTAGTCATTAAGAAAAGTCAAGGACCTTTAGTTCCTCCTCAAGGGCTACAGCTAGTATTTTGAGCCATGTCTTTTGAGCTGTTTTGTAGACACTGAAGCTTCCACCAGGTGGAAGAAGTTAACTACATGATGACCAGACTGTAGCCTTGACATAAGCTGCCACAATTCCAAGAACTGGCCTCAAAGAAATGGTAACAAACCAACCATGGAACTGAAGATTAACTGTACTTAAAACAATCAAGATGACAGTGGTCAGGCCACTGCGTAACTAATTTCAAGATGATTGTCAGAACTGACTGTACTGTTTCTGCAAGTAGCCCTCTCCCTTCGCCTATACACCCCTGAACTCCCCTTTAAAAGTTCTTGCCCCTTGATTGGCAATGGGGAGTTTGTTCTTTGGGGCATGAGTCCACCTTCACCCCAGGATTGCTAGTTTTCTCAATAAACCTATCTTTCTTTTTATCCAACACTTGTCTCTCAGCATTGGATTCTTGAGCAATGAGCCTGCAAACTTGAGTTTGGTAACAGAAGTGGCACCTGAAAACAGGTGTGTCACTATGCGAGACCAGGACTCCACAGACACTGTATAAGACTATTAGAGCATGGTGATTCATTGTAGATTTAACATAGCAAGTTCATGTAATGAACCATTGAAAAATTAGCTTGGTTTTACTTTTCATTGCTATGTGCCCTTCAAGAAGGAATGACAGCTATTCTCCTTTACCTTCTCAAGAGGACAGACAGATCTTATTTGTAAAGTATAGATTCTCCTTCTTCACATGAAGATGTCAGGGAAAAAGAGACTTTTGTGTTTCATGACTGTGATGAAATTTCAAATGGGGATTGAAACCCTGATGACAACTCTTTATGACCTTTGGAGCAGGTAGGCATCCCAGAAGGAGAAAGTTATGGTAGCTTTGCATTTAGAGATGAGGTGTGTATGTGGGAAAGATCATAAGAAGAGGGGATACCCATGCAGGGACAGGGGAGAGTGTCAGGACTGAAAGTTTTGTGAGAGGTACAGGGGCCTGAGAAATCTTATTTGAAGTCTCTTTCTTAGGAATCAAGATCTGAAAAAAAAAACAAAAAATCCCAAAAGCACAGCTTTCTGGGTAGCTGTGAGCACCAAGGATGTGGTGGAGAGTGGAGGAGGGGGACACTAAGTAAGCAGCACAGCCTGAGAGCACAAGCAAGGGGCCCCCATGATAGAACTTGGACCTGAGGGAAAAGAGTCACAAGTGGAGCTGTCCAGCTGAAAGGGTTCCTCTGTTTTGGAAAGGAAACTGGGAAAGACCCCACATTGGATGATACTTCAGCATCAGACAGAGACAGCAGACCAGAGCCCACCAAGATATTCTACTTCCATTAGGAACTGAGGTTGCTGTGGAAACTGTGGAATTTTTTTCTGAACCAAATAAGCATATGAGCTTGCATAGGTGTTTGTATAAACTTAGGGATGGAGAAGGAGCTCCTGGAAAAACGTTGATAGAGGTAGTTGAAGCTGTATTAAACTTGATTTGGGCAATCCAAAAACTTGTGAACACCACTTTCATTATTATTATTATTATTATTATTATTATTATTATTATTATTATTATTATTATTAAGAGCACTTAACATGAGATCTACCTTCTTAAATTTTTAAGTGTCCAATGTAGTATTATTAACTGTAGACAATAAAGCAAAAGATAATAGGAGCAGCATTTATGCAATAGCCAAAATTCTCTTAAATTAATTACATTACTTAAAAGGAGTTTCAATTGCTGTATATAATCCATGCATTGCCTGTTGTGAGAGCCCTCCACAATTTTAGCAAAGCTAATCTGACTGATGACACAAATATTAAAATCTCCTTTCTCTTTATGATACACTTAGGTCTGACAGCAATAATCCTGGAAATGTTACACAGATGAGTAGCCTTTCCACAGACTGTTAAACACAGGCTAGGCTCTCTTGAGCATTTTCTATATGTTTTAGGACTTGGGATAGTATTGATTCTATTAGTAATATATTATATATACATTCATAAATAATATTATAATTTATTGATTATGTATCTATTGTCTAGTGGTATCAAATAGAGGTTAAAATGCTGGTAAGCAGATAGAAGTATAGCAAGTACAGCCCTGAGGGTCTTCCATCAGTGGGTAATTTATGGCTTTCTCTAGTCTAGTTAATCCCTTCTGCCTTTTTTCCCCTTGTAAATTTGAGATAATAATATTCATTAATGTCTATAGACTGTGCTTTGGGATCCTCAGTTGAAAGATGTTATTAGATGTATATTTTACAGACATAATTTAATTAACCATCACTTCACTTCTTGGGTTAAGTGTCTCTAATTATTTCTTTGTGAATGTGGAATCTAAGATATGATGAGGGCAAGTGATGTGCTGAAAGTAATATTGTAAATTAGGGACAGTGTTAGAAATATAGACTAATAATTATAAAACTAACTAGTATAAATCTGAATAGAATCAAATTCAAATCAGGGAAGTTCCCCAACTATATGTTTTATGTAGAATTTAATGACAAGTTTGGTAAATTTTAAAAAGAATGCCACTCATGTTTTAAAGAAGAGTATTATGAAACATTTTTTAATCTAAAGTTTTTGTATTTGATGTTCACTACTATAGGTGTGCCAAAATCTGGGAAAATTCTATAGATAGAATGAGACAGTGATCAGAGAATAAAGTTAAAATGAAAATGCTATAGATGCTAAATTGAGACTTGAGTATAAAATCTAACTTCACTTCCTTTGGTGAAAGATATTATGAGTTTTATAAATCCTGAATTAAAACATTTGTCTCCATTATTCTCATCTCCTGAACTTCCTGAAAGTCCAAAACTTTTTCTCAAACTTTATTCTGTACACATTTTGCAATATCTCTTTTAGGTGTTACATTAGTTTTCTATTGCTGTTGTAACAATTACCACAAGCTCAGTGGTTTAAAACAACACAACTTTACTGTCTTGCAGTTCTGGAGCTCAGGAGTCCAAAATGGGTCTCTTTGGCCTAAAATCAAGGTGTCAGCAGGCCTGTGTTCGCTCTGGAGTTTCTAGGCAGAGAATCCTGTTTTCTTGCCTTTTCCAGCTTCTAGAAACTACCCACTTTCCTTGGTCCATGGTCTACTCCCATCTTCCAGTCCAGCAATGGCCGGTCTAGTCTTTCTCACATTGCCATCTCTCTGCTTCTCCCTCTTTTCTCTCCCCCTTACATCTATCATAACCCTTGTGATTACATCCCCACGCACACACACAATAATCTAAGATAATCTCCCCATCTCAAGGGGAGATTATCACCCTCAATCCCATCTGCTACCTTAATACTTCTTTGTCATGTAATGTAGCATATTTTCAGGTTTGGGCGATTAGAACATGGACATCTTTGGAAGGTCATTATTATTCTGCCTACCACAGATGCTAAGAATTAAAGGCCCTCAAATGAGTAGTAGGTATAGGAATAGTTTTCAAAAATAACCATATTAATCTCAGAAGTTCCAACCTCTTTTCAGTATGCCTAAATGTCACCTTAATTACTTAGACAACTTTTTTTTGAAAATCAAAGCTTTTGCGTCTTCAATATTTTTCTTATCATTAAAGAAGATGAAAATATTCCTGGCTGATAGTTATTTGAAAACACACAACAAATTAAAACATGTAGTCATATATGATCAGTAACAACATCACCCAGTCAACATAAACACACACAATTTGTAAATCTGCATGGTAATAGAATAGAAACTCAATCCAGGAGAAATGCATTTGACCATTTTAAAATAGAAACACAACCTTATAATAATAGTGAATAGTTCCTTTCTCATAAATTTATATTTGGAAGTGATCACACATAGTTTATTCTCCTTGAGAATTTTGTTCTTCTTCTTTTTTCCCCTAATCAATAAATCTCTGCATTACAGCTAGAGAGAAACTTTGTGACAGGCAATTAGAGACTCATTTTTTGTTGTAAGTATAATTTGCATCATATGGTTTCCAAAAATATTGATTTAAATAAATACGTTTCCAAAAGAATTTGCCAACTTCCCCTTTTGAAATATGGGTTCTTTCCTCATTACTTGTTTAGGACACCACTCTTCCCCAGTCACTCAGCGTCATCATTTACACTTTTATTTCCTTTATCGAGATATCAAATTCTGCTATTCTTCTCTTGAAATAATACTCTCACTCTTGTCTACTGGAAATCCTAATCAATCCATACCAAGATTAGTATAAGAACATATCCTAAGGATTAGTCCACATTGATTTTTTTGAAAGGTAAAGAGAAAAATCAGCTCACATTTACTGTCCAAATGCTTTAAAATGTAAGGCTCATTTGGTTCCCACCTTGACCCTCTGAGTTGAGTACTATTTTAACCTTATTTCCCAATTAAGAAAACTGAGATGTGGGGAAGTTAAATAATTTGCCCAAAGTTAGGTAAATGGAAGTAATAAAGCCAGAATGCAAAATCAGATAGTCTGGGCTGAGTTTCCACAAACTTGCTCAGTGCACTGCCTGGAACGTTTTATGGGAGGCATGTGAACTCCCTTTGTGCCTGGGGGCTGTGTGACCCACCATACTAATTCTAACATGTTCTCACTCTGACAGATTCCACTGGGAACTGGAGGGCATATCTGATAGACAGATAGACAAGGAACCACTGGGTGTGAGAGCCTCCATTCCCAAAGGGAGAAGAGAAGGAACAAGTCTTACCAGCCTCAGACAGAAACTAGCACAGTCCTGTTTCCTTAGTCCTGCCTTCGTCAGCCTAGCTAGACAATGCTGCCAGTGCTCCAACAGCACCTCTTACATCATACTGCTCTCCTTCCCAAGGTCTTAAAGCAACTTTGTAATGCTTACAGGAGCAAGCCCAGACGACTCCATCTGGCACTGAAATGTTCTTTTATCCTACTTCATTGTGTCTATCTAATCTTCCACTTGTTCCAAATATAGATGTCCTAATTCCAAAATCTCAGACTCATCCTTGACTCCTCTCTTTCTCCAACAAGTTACAGCCAATCTATGAGCAAATTCCACTGACTCCAACTTCGAGACATACCCCAAATCCAACCATTTCTCAACAACTTTCAGGCCACCACCCTAGACCACGTAACCCTCATGCCTCATTTGGACCATTGACATAGCTGCATGACTGATCCAGCTGCTTCCACCCTTACCTTTCTACAGAATCTTCCAAACACTGCAGTCCAACCTTGGCTTTCGTATAAATTACTCCTCTGCTAAAATCCCTCTAGTGTCTCCCTGTATCACACTGGATAAAAATCCACAGGCTTCACCAGAATGTGCAGGGCCTTACATAACCTGGCCCCAGAAATCTCTCTGACTTTATCACTTTCCACTCTCACACATGATCACTTTGCACCAGCCACATGGGACATAGTACTGTTAGTAGGTGTGTATTTAGAGTAACTTCTAAAATTTTAGTATCACTCCCTGAGTGTTAAGTTAAAATAAGATGGAACCCTTGGATTTTATATAAAAATATTGGTTGAAATTCCTGGGGGAAAACAATCATCATTATAGTGGAAGTTGTAGTCTTTGAAGAAATACAGTTTATTTATTTGAAAAAAAATAAGCATTAAAGGTCACCCTTAAATTCTCATATGAGTTTTGAAAAAAATTCATTTTAACTAGATGTTAATGTACCGCTAATAAAACCATAACACCAGAGATGTTACTAAATTGACATTTTCTAAAGGGGGAGAACTTATGAAGATAAAAATCTGACCCTGACTTATCTTTTAGTATGATTATCCAATTTTAATTTTTGATAATACCTAGCAAAAAAATGAGCCTGCAAAATAGCCCCTCCTTTTCCTTTCTTGAAGTAGAACTAATAAAAGCAAGTTTTACTTTATCTTCTATTTAAGTATACATTTCAGGAAAGTCTCCATAATGTGGTTTTTATGAGCATTTAAAAAATAAATTCCATTTTAATAATAAACAAACTAGTATAAAACTGAATAAGTAAATGGCTTCCTATAAACTTTTCTTATTTAAAATTGACCTGGTTCTTGCAACCGGCGTCCAACATGAAGTGAAACTACAAAAGTATTAAATGACATAATGGAATATTTTTTTTTTTAAATTATGGTACAATATACATAACAAAAAATTTACCATTTTAACCATTTTTAAGTGTACAATTTAGTGGAATTAAGTGCATTCACATTATTGTGAAGTCAACGTCACTATCCGTGTCCAGATTTTTTTTTATCATCCCAAACTGAAAGTCTGTATCCACTAAACAATAACTCCCTATTCCTCCCATCCGCAGACACTGGTAACCACTATTCTACTTTCTGTCTCTATGAATTTGGCTAATCTAGGTACCACAAACAAGTAGAATCATATAATATTTGTCCTTTTGTGCTTGGCTTATTTAACTTAGCACAATGTTTTCAAGTTTCATCCATGTTGTAACATGTATCAGAATTTCACTCAATTTTTATGCTGAATAATATTCCATTGTATGTATATTCCACATTTTGTTTACTCATTCTTCTGTTGAAAGACATTTGAGTTTTCTCCACTTTTTGACTCTTGTGACTAATACTACTTGAATTTTGTTCAAATCCCTGCTTTCAGTTCCTTTGTGTATACACCTAGAATTGAGATTGCTGGATCTTATGGTAATTCTCTGTTTAATTTTTTGAGGAACTGCCATACTGTTTTCTATAGCAGCTGCATCATTTTGTATTCTCATCAGCTATGCACTGTAGTTTCAGTTTCTTCACATCCTAACAGTTGTTATTTTCTGTTTTTTTTTTTTTTTAATAGTCATTTTAGTTGATGTGGGGACAATTATTTTTTAATCTCAGAATGAGGAAGGCTTTTTCCAAATATGATACAAAAACACAACAAAACAGAAAGAGAAGCCATGAAATAATATATTGACAAATCTGACTACTCAGAAGTGAAAATTTTTAAAGTTTCTGCATGGCTGAAATCCCCTTAAGAAAAATCAGTATAAAGACAAACTAGAACGTAATTGTAACTTTCAGACAAAGATTTAATTTCCCTAGTTTAGAAAAATGCTCCTTCAAATAGTTAAGAAAATAGTCATCAACCAATGAAAAGTGGACAAAATGTATAATTAAAAATTATCAGAATAAGAAAATGCAAATAGATCTTAAGTATATGAAAAGATAGTATGAATCTTAGGTTATCCATCTTCAAAATAGGCTAATTATGTCTACTTCATTAAACTGGTATAAAGATTCAATAGTAAGTACTCAATGAATAAATTTCATATATTTTCATTAACTATCCAAAATCTGTAGGAAGTAGAGCAACACAATCCACATACAACTAAGACAAAAGGAAAAATTGTTCTTAAATTTGAATTCAGCTTAAAAAAACTAATTTCTTTAAGACCAACCAGGCTAAGGCATTAAAGTATAAATGAAGTTATTGAATTAGATTGTCAGGTTAGTTCAGTACAATAGTAACTTACAGAATGGAGACTCGAAAAAATATAGGGAAAAATTTTAACCAAACATCTATTTCTAAGGAGAAACCTTGGAATATTTTGGATACTAACAATAGAAAATTATCAGAGGATCTCTTTCAACACCCTCATCATCAGAGGTTGAAATAGCTAATCACTTTATTCATACACATGAAAATCTCTAGAACTCTTCACTCACTGTGAAAAATTTGGCTTCAATGAGTCTTGTAACTATTTAAGTGTAATTCTAAGATGCCTCATTAACTTTGATTCTTCCTTGAGCAAAACTCCTTGGTAAGGAAAGTCTATTTAAATTTCATGAACATTTTATATGGGATGTATTTAATTGTCATGTTTCACACCAGGGGATCAGAATGATCAAGAGCATTTATGTAGCAGCACTTCTAATGTTCCCTATGAAGCTGTCAGGGAGAAAGACATTTTCCTCTCCCCTTCTAAGTTCTCCTGGCTGGTCTAAGAATTAAATTGCCATGAGACAGATTAGCTACAGAAAATCAAATAAAAGTTTAATAACATATATATATATATATATGACTCAGGAAAACTGAGTTACTCTCCAAAATGAACTAAAACCTTTACCTTAAAATACCACCTTCAGCTAAAGACAAACGAGGATGTTGTGGCAAATTGTTGGGATTTCAAAGGGGAGGAAGGCAATTCACATGGAGATGGAAAGGCAAACGTTTGCTGGGCTAGGCAGGGCTCACAGGGTGCAAAGTGAACTCTGATTTCTAGGCTTTGCCAAGTTCCCCCACCAAACCCAGCCCATATTCTTTCCAGATATCTCTGGTAATAGCTCTGTCCTAGGAACAGGTCCTTTGTCTAAATCCTTTTAGGCAGTTAAGGGTGAGGTAATGAGAAGAACTTCCTGAGTCTTGTTTTTAAAAACAGCCTAAATTAATTCTCATGCCAAAGAGACATATTTTGGGGTGGCAAAACTGCTCCCTTATAAAACCATTATTAAATGAATATTCATATAAAGGGATACAGAAAGCTAAAGTTAATGAACTCAAAAAGTTATTTTCTACTCTAGATATTAACTTTTTCCCAACTCGTATTAATAAATATAATTTACTCCTTATTATATATTGAATGCCTTCTGTGTGCCAAATGCTATTCTTGATGCTTTTAGATACAGTTGTGAACAAATATGATGAAATCTCCACCCTTGAAAAGACTACATGGTGATAGGAAGAGACCACAAAAATCATAAAAACAAACAAACAAAAATGTATAGAGTAAGTGTTGCAGGAAGGGGGACACCTTCCAAGGTCCAAGACTGGGATCTTGTCTAACACTTGGAAATGAGTTGTCTGAGAAGTCACACCTGCTGACAAAGCAAAAGACTTTATTGGGAAGGGGCACCCAGGTGGAGAACGGCAGGGTAAGGGAAACCAGGAGAACTGCTCTGCCACGTGGCTCACAGTCTCAAGTTTTATGATAATGGAGTTAGTTTCTGGGTTGTCTCTGGCCAATCATCTTGCTTGGCTCATATTTGGTCTGAAGCAGGGTCCTTCCTGGTGGTGCATGTATCTCTCAGCCAAGATGGATTCCAGCGAAAGGATTCTGGTAGGCTGGTAGAACATATTACAGGCTGGCATCTCCTCCTTCCTTTCAGCCCCTCCTGAATTCTCCTGGTTAGTTTTCCATGCCAGCACCATGTTCCTTATCAGGACCTCCTGTTGTGAGACAACTCATGAAAGTGGTTATCATCGTGCCTGGCCAAGGCAGGTGGTTTCAGTAGATGAATAAAAATTAAAAGGGTAAAAGGGGCTATACAATGACTGGGGGAGTTTCTCTTGTGTAGAGCAGTTGGGGAAGGTCATGTCTGATAAACCATAAGAAAGCTGAGGAAAGGATATCTTGGAGCCAGAAGGAATAGTGAGTGAAAAGACCCTGCAGCAGGACTATGTGTGAAATACATAAGTAACAGCAGCAAGGACCACATGTGCAGAACAGTGAGCATGAGGGAAATTCAAAGTCAATGAAATCAGAGATGTAGCCAGAGGAAAATTTGTACAGGACTTTGTAGGCTATTGTAAGGATGTTGGATGAGTGGGATGATATGCCATTGGACAGTTTTATAATGAAGAATGATAATGTTAGATATATTTTTAAAATTTCACTCTGGCTGCTCTGTAAGAATAGACATTATGGGGCAAAGGTAAAGAAAACAGCTAAGATGCTCTTCCAAGAACTAAGATAAGAGTCTCTTTCTAGTCACACAGCAACTAGGGGCCTGGATGGTTCTTCTTGTTGAAAATAACTGCAGGTGCTGAAGAATACACAATGGGAAAGTGTGGCAGAAACTGCTGGATCCTTCCCAGTATTTACTTTCTTCTTATTCTCTGGTAACAGAACACTGATGATTAACTCAACACATTGATGAGAACATCTCCATACTTCCCCACTTCTCATGGTTAGGCATGGCCAAGTGACAAAGCTCTGGCTAATAATAAGTATAAATTTTATGTGAAGACTCCCACTGAGACTCCTTAAAGGATGAAAGAGACCCCTTCCTTGTGTTTTTCTCTCCCTTCACTTCTCAGAATGCAGACAGATGCCCGAGCTGGAGCAGACCTCTTAGATTAGTGCAGTGGGACAGTTAGATAGAAGGATGCCAGGTCCCTAATGACAGTGGATCCTCCTGGAAATTTCTATCTTGTTCATCCTACTGCTTGTGTACTCCTATTAAATAAAGCAGAATCTAAGCTTAGCAAATGTGGGAGCAAAGGTGAAAGCAGGTTAACAAGTTTAGAGGTTTCTGCAATAGTCCAAGGAAGAAATGACCAGGATTAAGCAGGGGTGGAATAATAATAAATGGTGAGATTTGGGATGCATTTTGAAGGACAATTTAATAGAATTTGTTGGTAGGTTGAATGCAGATTATGTTATAAAAAGAGAAATCAAGCATGCATCCATATTTTTTGCTGAAATAAAAAGGAATAGAATTACTATTTACTGATTTGGGGAAGATTGCAGGTGGTGCAGAATTGTTTTGTTTTGTTTCATTTTTGAAGGCCAAGCCTCACCAAGACTTAACTTTGGATATGTTAGTTTTAGATGTTATTATACTTCCAAGTTAAAATATGGTGGGAGCATCTGATGAATGTTTCTGCAGATCAAGAGAGAGGACTGGGTTGGAGACTCATCAGGGATCACCTAAGGAATACATATGGATAAAGAAGAGGTAAAAGGACAAGCTAAGGGACACCAGTGTTTATAATCCAAGAGATGACGGTGAATAAGCAAAGAAAACTCAGAAGGAGCAGTCAGTGAGGTGTCTTGGAGGCCAAAGGGCATGGAGTAGGGAGTTGTATTTCAAGAAGACCAGAGTGATCAACTGTGACATACGTTGCCCATAGATCCTGTTAAGTTCAAATCAAGAACTGACCATTGGATTTGGTGATATGAATGACACACATATTTTTTAAAAAAGCTGTTCATATCAAGTGGGTGGGGGGATGGGAAGACCTCATTGGAATGGACTCAAAGAAGAATGAGAGCACAAGTATTAGAGATTCCTGAAACAAACAATTCTTCTTTAGAAACTTTGTTGTAAAGAGGAACAGATAATTGAGGAACTAGATTTTATATTTTTTTCATTTTCTTTTAGATGAGAAATACTATAACATGTTCGTATGTTCATGGAAAAGATTCAATAGAGACAATTAGTGTGTGAAGCAGGAGAGAGGAAGCCACGTCCTGTCTTCCAGTGGGTGACAGGGAACAGAATCTAGTGCACGTTTGGAGGGGATTGGCCTTTCCCAGGAGTTAGGATAGTTCACCCAAAGGTGGAAGCAAAATTTCATTTTTAGGTTTTAATATTTGGTGGCTGGAATGTCAGGACATTTTCTTCTGATTTCTTCAGTTTTCTCAGTAAAATAAGGGACAAAATCATCAGCTGTGAGTGGGAGGGTAGAGGAGACATTAGAGGTTTGGGGACAGAGGAGAAGCTGGGAAATAGTCATGAGGAACAGTGGGAGAGTAAAATGAACAAGGGAGGTGCCGTGGGGTGGGCTGCTGGAAGTTAGTGATCATAGATGTGAACTGGGACCAGGCAGCATGGTGGTGAGTTTTCCTCCAGTTCTAGTCTCTCCTTGGGTGTATGTGCAGAAGAGATAGAGAGTTATATTCACTCAGAACTGGGAACCTGGCTAGGAGAATACAATGGAGGGAAAGAGGGTTATGGGAATCGAGGGTATAGACAAGGGAATGATCCTAGTGATGAACCTTGAATCTAAGTCAGGTAGAAGAGGAATGAGGAATGAGGGAGGCAAAGAGGAGTAAAAAGATGTCAGAGTTGAGGAATTGAAGATCCATGGAGTTAAGGTTTTAGATATTAGAGGTCTAGTGGGAACAATGAGAAGAATGAAGGTGGTGGTCAGAGAGGGATATTTGAAATGAACATCACAGAGAGGGTGTCATTATTGGTAATGGCCAAGTCCAGGGTATGACCGTGGGCATGGCTCCTGAGGTAGGTTGTAGGCTAAGATTATTGGAGGAGAGATTAACAAAAGGAACAATAAAAAACTAGTAACCAGGGTATGTTGGAAAGATGACCTATGTGGATTCTGCACTCACCAGAAATCAGAGAGCTAACCAGATGTTAGAGTCTTCAAGGAATCTTGGGTGTCTAAGAAGTCTGTAGATGACACCAACAAGAAGACATACCAGATGGCCAGACTACTTGTGTACTCCTTTTGTTGAGTGCCCTGGAACCTTGGGATAATCATATGTTGGATATATTTTACCTATTTTTACTGAGTGCTCACAATGTATTAGGCACTAAAGAAAGAAGGTGAATAAGGATGGCACAGTCTCTGATATTAAGAAAATCCATCTAATAGGGGAGCCAGACATGAAAACAAATGGTAATGCAGTGAAAATGCATTCCAGTAATCTGTGGAATATTAACAACAGGAAATTATGATAGTGGCAGGTTTTTGAAATGAAATCATTCTGGGTCATATACAAGTCATCCCTGGATACAGTTCAAAATTGGATCCACCTCACATTGATTTTCTCAAAAATATGTAGTGAGTGCTACATAAGAGTGTACGCAGTATGGTAGAAGATACGTTGATATATTAGATTGAAACTCTGTCTTTATATTAAATTATATTATGATAGGTCATGCCATAGGCAAGATTTCCCATGGTTAATTTTTTTCAGACATTTGATTTAGGCAGCCACGGAGTTTCTGTTTAGCTAGGGGCAAAGTTGCTCTTTCATGTTACATCAAATAGTCTGAGTCATGTAAGCATTTGTTTAAAATTTAAAACCAGAGCTTCAGCTGAGAAAAATATCAGGGGAAAACAAAGCCAGATCCTGAAGACACAGTGCACTATGTGTTATCTCTCTGAACATAATCACAAGATTTTCTATGAGAACTTTAAATAGGGTCAGTATCAGTGGGGTATCATTTTTGTTTGTTTGTTTTGGGGGACTTTTGGATTAAATTATAGTATCTGTCAAGATAACTCATAATGCCACCTGATGGTCGTTATTTACTTCTTAATAACTATCATACCATGCTAGTGAATAACCACTATCAAAAAAAGAACTGAAAAAAAAAAAGAACTACTCTCTACCTGGGATAATTCCTCACCTTTTCTGTTGGAAGTTTTATATAATATCACAGTTTATTTAGAGGAACCCAATATTTATTAATTCTTTAATTTTTACTAATAACTTGCCTGAATATTTTTCAATTAAAGATGTAACAATATATGCTAACATTAATTTTATCATATTTAAATTGGGGAAAATAATAACATCTATCTCATAAGGTTATAGTGAAGATTAAATAATATGTCATATAAAGTTATGAAAAATGTTTGATTAATGTTAGTTAACATTATATTACCGTTGCCATCAAAGTTATTGTTATAATGGCACAGCTGTTTTGTTTTGAAACATACAGTTGCAAGTGAACAGAACACAGCTAATGGTTGGGCAAGCACACAATAAAGCTTAATTGAATTTGCAGAGATGGAGAAGCGACATAAGGGGACTGGAATGACGTTGAGCCTCAGAAGACAATGGGATTAGGCCCAGGAGAGCCATGAAAAGTCTCTTTCCATTTCTCTTGTTTATCTCTGCACATCTGCATCGGTTTTTCCATTTCTGCATAATGGCTTTCTCTGCTTCTCATCTTTAAGATGAAATGGCATTGCCACGGCCACCGAGTTTACATGTTGTGGTTCCAGTCACATGCCATGAGTAACTAGCTCATTCTCAAAACCATTTCTAAATAGAGAGAAAGTGGGATCGGTCCAGCTTTGTTCAGTAAGCTCTTCCTGACATTGGTAGGATCTAGGAGTTGATGCAATTTAAGGATGGCTGCCCTCTCACCCTCCTGATGCTTGGGAAGTTCCCAGAGGAAGGACGATTATTGTCAGCACTACAATTGTCTACACTGCAAAAAAGACATGCCATGTCCTACTCTTGACTTCTCAGCTCATCTATGTCTTTCTTTCCATATATCCAAAGATATCCTATCCACGATTCAACCAACGAGTGCCTAACAACAAACACTTAACAACTCCATAATTGGAGTAATCCTGAAGTAATAGTCTTTACACAGAGCTATACCATAGGGAATAGATCAGGACTTTTAAGACAGGAACAACTCAAACTAACTTAAAACTAAAAAGGAAACTTATTAAATCATTAATTTGGAAGTTCTTGACTCTAGATTAGATTCAACTAGATTTTAGAGTTCAAAAAATTTTCCAATATGTGTACCTCTACCTCCACTGTTTCCCTCTGTATGTAACCTTAACATTCCCAACTACTGAGGGATTTTCTCCATGTGTCTGGGGAAGATGGGTCACTATTAGATTCACGGTGTGCTATCCCAGTTTTTTCTCCAGTATCCAAATATATAATCCAGTGGAAGACTCATGAGTGATCTTATTTTGGTCATGGGCCCACCCATGGCCAATTGGTCTATTAAAGAAAAATACAGTTCAATCTATTTGCATCATACGTTTTGTTACCTGCAGTATTCTTTTTTAAGATACCAATTTATATGTGAGTACTCCTTGGGTTGCAAGGGACAAAATCCAACTCAAATTCTGTTTAAAACAGGAGCCGGATTGATGGTTTTGTAGTTAGCTATATCCAGCACTCGATCATCTTACTAAAATGTCCTCTCCCTCCACTTTCCACCTGTTTCAACTTTTTTTTCCCCTCATAAATTGGCTTAATTTCCTTTTTCTTCATCATTCATCCATACAGTTAGGAAAGGAAGAGGCCATCCTTCCCCACCTCAGCTTAACAATCTCAGCAGAAAGACAGCTTCTAACTTCTCTAATTGCATTATGATATATGGATATCATTTTAAATTTTACAAAATAATCCTATATATCATTTAGGGGTACATACATAAGTAAAGAATCAAGTATCAGGACAGACATGGGAATGAAAACTGGAGAGAATGATTAACTTTCCAAGATCATAGAATGGCCTGTGGTGAGGTATGTAGGGGCTGTATTGGTTACATGGATCCTTGTTGTATTATTCCTTATACATTTTAGTATGGCCAAGACATTTTATGATTAAAAAAATTTAAATGTTGGGATTTTGATTCTAGAGACAACCTCTGGTTGGCCCTATGTAGATGATTCGAGCAACCTGGCTCTCTCTCTCTCTCTCTCTCTTTTTTTTTAAATAGTAAACATGGAAGGCTAGGTCATTCGCTTACCACTGTGGTTGTGAGGAGAGTGAGGAGGTACTCAGGTTCTCAGACCCATTAGATCCAAAAGGAACAGGGAAAATATGGTTTTCCCAAGAGGCGGATGTTGTTGGACAAAAATATCTGAGGGGCATTTTAGTAGGTTAGTTTTCTGTAAGTGAAACTCATTCTTTCTCGAGTTCATTTTCAATTTGTTCTTATATACTGCTACCTGAAATTATAACCTTAACCATGGCCAACACACTTAAAATAGATAACTAAAAAGGACCTGCTGTGTAGCACAGGGAACTCTCCTCAATATTCTGTAATAACCTATATGGGAAAAGAGTCTGAAAAAGAATGGGTATATGTATACATATAACTGATTCACTTTGCTGTACACCTGAAACTAACACAACATTGTAAATCAACTGTACTCCAATAAATTTTTTTTTTAAATGGTGGGGGAAACAACGGAATGAATCTTTAATGAAACAAATCTTGAACTTTTCCTTGTGCAGTGCTCTTCAAGGCCTCCCCTGGGAGGAGTATGAGGAAGGCTCCTCTTTGTGGGTGTGGGTATGCACATACACATAGGTATTCGGGCACCCCTTACTTCCTAGTGCTGTTTGATCTTGGATGTGAGGGTGACCCACGGGGATAATACTTCTTACACTATTTGTTATCATGGGTGACTGTTCCTCAGAGTTTTACACTGCCTCTGCCCTGAAACTTCCTGGGCTGTCTTTTGACTTTATCTGGGGGAACTGAGATTGCTAAAAAACATTTCCACAAGACACTGCCTATCAGGACACTTTCCAAACCCTATTTTACCATGAAAGTTCCCTTCCTGTGATTATGAGTTGTGACCAGTGCTCACCATCCTCTGCTGATTGACCTCGGCCACAGACCATGGATGGGTAACAGTAGAATGAGGAAGGAGCCTTTCTTAACCGTGACTGGGTCCTGTGTCTTCCTCCTGACAATGTAGTGATGAAATGAACCTTACAATGAAATGTAAAGATTATTACTTCTGGGAACAAATGTTAGAAGACTGCTTTAAAGACATGGAAAGGGAGGCAGGTGGCCAGGTTTAATATACATATACCTCAAATTTCAATTCTGTACTTTGAAACAATCGGATCAATCTTATCCATAGTACTTGGTGTATGCACCAACTGCAGTTCATGTGACTTATGGTAAATTGTTTTGTCTAGATCTCAAATATTTTTAATCATCGACCCAGATTTTCTTTATCTGCTTACAGACGAATGCAGGATTGAAGTATATCCTGTGCTAAAACTAAACATCTCAGAGTGCAAACAGCACACTTTCACATATATCTTTATTTGCTACTATTTCCACTAATGTTTCATTTTTGGTAAGCACTCAGCCTAAATCTCAAGAGCCAACGCATATTACTTAATCAAATACTTCTCTGTGGCATGATACAGATTATCAATTTCTCTCTCTGGGTTGAGAAATCAACCTGACCCTCTCCTGAAAGCCAGTTCCACATTCTCTGAGGGTCTGTTATTCTCAGCCCTCCACCTGATACTAAAATAGGTGATTAGTTAGAATTCTTTAGACCGTGAGTAACAGAAACCAGCTTGTATTTACAAATGTAGGAGTGAAGATACAGTAAGAGGATCTATGCATCTCTCCCAAGCCCAAGGACAGGATTCCACTCAAGCCCACAACAGAATCTGAGCCTAGAAAGTGGAAAGCAATTAAGACTCAGTTTCATCTTCCCTCTCTACTCTGCCGTGGGCTTTTGTGTCCTCATTCTCTTTGCAGACCAGTTCTCTTTGCTTTTCTGTCTCCATGACTAAATATGGCTACTCGCGGACTGATTTTATAGCTCCAGACAGATGCTGAAGTTGTCTCTGAATTCCAAGAAAAACTCTGATTGGCTTCCCCTAGTCTGTAGGTTGTGCTAGCTGAAAACCTAATGAGGGGGGTGGTTATTTTGAAATATCAGTTTGTCTTTTTAGAACATGATTATACAAGGTGAAGCATCAGAATGGAATTTTGCCATGCAGAGAATGAGGCTCTGTTTCTGTCCTAATTCATCTTAGAGCTTGTCTCGGCTTTGCTGTTTGAAATAGGTGTGGAATGTCTGCAGTAATGATAACCATAGTCATATTGGACTTTTGTATGGTAATTGTAGGCTTTCTAATCTACCTAACATCTCTTTGAGGTTGGTCAGTATTATTATAATTATACCAGATTTAAAGGTATGGATTTGGAGACACAGGCATATAAGATGCCATGCTAAGGGTCATGACAAATCCAGGATTTGAATGAAAATCAGCTGGTTCTACAACTTGGGCTTATAAACTTTGGTAATGTTATTGGATTTCAATTTCTGTTCCATCCGATTTCTATTTTCTTCTCACCATTTCTCATTCCAGATGCCCTAATGTCCCAACTGAATTTCATAATAGATTTTTAAAATTAAAAATAAAAAGCTATGTTCTTTATATAATAACAAAGAGCAATGTAATCTGACTCTCTACAGCAGTAGTATCCTATAGGTTTTTATAAATTTTTTTTCTTTGTTAAACATTCTCTCTTAACTCCTTTTGTTCAACTAATAATCATAATGATGGTGGGGTTTATTTTGCTTATGTTTGTAAGCAGAATTGGAACCTTAGGGAACATCTGCTTAAATGAAGTCTAGTGTATTTAAAATAATCCCCACTGGGGAAATATACTTTTGGTTGGAAGACTGTTGGTGGTGAAGGCAGAACATGGCACTGTTCAAAAGTGTGTCTGTTTGTGTTTATATAAGAATAATTCCAGTCTCATAATTAGAGGAGAGATTAAGAGATACATTTTGATATTTGAAGTCTGATATTGAGCAATATAGAAGTCAGGTCTTTGAAGCTCACAATCCCTTACATTTGCTCTTTTCAACACCATATCAACTCAATTTTCAGAAGAAGAGGAAATGTCGGCTACAGAAGTTGCTAAGAGACAAAAACGTGAGTATGCAGGCACCACTTGGAAGAGTTAAAGAGAAGGTGCTCTTGGGTATAATAGTTCATTCACTCTCTCATGCATTCTTCATATATTTTTAAGCCCCTGCTATGCACTAGGGGTTCAGAGGTGGACAGAAAGAGATGGATGTTTATTCCTTGTGAACTAGAGGAGCTGAGTATTTGCATAAACTTAAAATTATAATTACTATAGTTTTAAGGAAGAAAAACCACATGAAAATGTATAAACCTGGAAATGACCCAGTCTGAGAAGCCAGGAAGGCTATCCAGTGGAAGGAAGGGTAATGTTTAACTCTGAAGGAGGAGTTCATATTAGACTCTTTTCTTAAATGCACAAGGATGTTTATTGCAACGCTGTGAATCATAGAAAAATAGAGTAATCCGGATATAAAATTGTAATCCATAGAGAAATGCCACATATATAATATAGAACATCCTTTCAAAAGGTAGCATGTCTCAGTTAAAAGACTCAATTAGAGCTTTGCCTTTTGACACAGAAGGATTTCCATGAAGTAATATTGAGCCAGAAAAACAAACTAACAAACATGCATTAAAAAAACATGGGAATAATTCTAGAGAGTGGTTTCCTCAGGGAAAAAGAAGGAAAGCCTGGGGAAGACAGTGAGCTTTCCAGGCAGAAGGAACAGCATTTGCAAATGCCCTGAGGAAGAAGAACGTCCAGGAAAACAGATGAACTGGGAGGAGGTTGATGGGGCTGGAACTCAGAAGGTGAGAGCAGGGGGTACAGCATGAAGGGAGGTGGAGATACCAGGTGAGTAGCAAAGTAAGCAGGCCAGTGCACGCAACAGGCCATGGTAAGGACTTTGTTGTTATCATTCAGTGTATGTTTTATGCCTTTGAACTATTTGCTCTTTCATCACTTAGTGGTGGCAGCCATCACTGGGTTGGTCCTGCAGTGTTGTGTGTATATTAGAATCTAAGACACTATGCCCGATACAAAGGAATTACTCAATAAATCCTAGTTTTCTACTTTACTTTACTTTACTTTACTCCTCCTTTCCATCCTGCTATTCCCACAAAACGGTATAATCTGGTTCTGTAGGTCTCAACTCTCAGACTCAATGTCCCTCTATGTTTCTGAACCAATAAAGTTAATGTCCCCTCATTCTACTGAAACAAACTGAAAATTGTTGATAAAATAACAACCTACACACATATTTTTAAAAAGGAATATCATGCCCTCACTTGTAATATAAATACAAGCAATTTGTAAAAAAAAAAAAAAAAAAATACTGTTTTTTTAATATATAAATATTCACACAGAATTCTACCAGAAAACACGAAGAGGCCATCAGATGCTTGACCTACAGTTGCCTAGGAAGACAGATATGTTTTATTGGTAACTGATGCAGTTCTGCTAGTGCTGTGATTGACAGAATAAAGAATAATTCTTAACAAGTTTCTAAATTAAGCAAAATATATTGTAACTAGATTCCTGGAATTCAATGTATGTTAAAACTGTTTTTACTTGTAAAAGATTACAAGTAAAAAAGAATTACTTACTTGCAAAAATTAACTTAGTTGCAAACAATTCTTGTATGTAAAAGGAAGAAATTCTAGTCTTAGGTAATAATTAATGGATTTTTCACCCTCATTATGTGGCAGGACTGCAGTTACTTGCACAGTACAGGGGGGAATTTTCCATTGTGCTGGACCCATTGCAGGACATATTCCTTTCCAGTTTCTTGCCCACCAAATGCCAGGAGAGCCCTCAATCATTGTTAACACTTCCCAATGTCCTCTATGGATTCGTATTCCTTCTGCTGAGAACCACTGATCTGATTGGAAGACAGGATGCTGGGAAGGTTAAATTATACCAGAAGACTTCAGTAACAGCCCTGGAAAACAATGATAGGTATGTTATAAGGTCTCATATTTTTGACAGAGAAGTAGTAAAGGGATTAAGTCTTTTGCATTTTAAAGAGCCTACACTAGTCAAAGCTAGAATTAGACAAAGTAGGAATAGAGATGGTTCTTGAGCAATGTTTATCCTGCAGAGAGGCAGAAAGGAACAAGGAGGGCATCACAGGCTGGGGATCCACTGAGCAGACGTGGGCAAAGGCATGAAGTGCAAATAAACATTATCTGTGAGACAGTGATATAGGATTGCAGACATCCCCAAATTAGATCTTCCAGAAAAGGCAGTTGGAGTTGGCAATTAGCTGCTGCTCCTCTCTCCTCTCTCTCTCTCTCTCTGTCTCTGTCTCTCTCCTCTCATTGTTTTAATTACAAAAGCACAAGTTATATCCCAGACCTCAGCCGACCTCTGTGAAATCCAATCCAGGTAGTGAGTGACGCTGAGGACAACTAAAATGATCGCTACTGTCGTATCTCTAAATAATTCATAAAACGTAGGATAACGATGGATGTCTGTGATTATGTTAATAACATTGGTGATCATGGCTGTTGCATACTGCCACTCTAAAATGCCTTTGAAGACAGCTATTCATATTCATCCATAACAATGATAAACAGCTAATGACTTTTCAGAAGTTAGGTGAAGCCTTTTAAAAGATATTTAAACTGGACAATTTTCATATACCTTAGCAAACACTGGTAACAAAACACTAATGGAAATTTATTAAAAATTAGTAACTCTAATAATTAGTAGATTATATCAAATATCTTCTATCAGCATCACTACATGTTCTGTCCTTCTACTTCATTGATGATTATGTGTTTTACTAGTAAATACTGGCAAGATTTTTTAAGTTATTTGTGTGTGTCATGAAAAACGTAAGCAACCTAATATTTTCCCATATTTGATCTGCCCAAGAGGAAGAGAAAATGCATTCATGAGACGGTAGGATCTAATGAGTTTAGCGATTTAAAAATAAAAGATGATGGTTTTCTGTGTTTTAATTACCATTTAATTTCTCTTTACCTCATTTACTAAAATAATTTGTTACAATTATCTAAACTTGGACTTCCCTGGTGGTACAGTGGTTAAGAATCTTCCTGTCAATGCAGGGGACATCGGTTCCATCCCTGGTCAGGGAAGATTCCCACATGCCACGGAGCAACTAAGCCCATGAGCCACAACTACTGAGCTGGCGCTCTAGAGCCCGCATGCGGCAACTACTGAAGCCCGTGCTCCGCAACAAGAGAAGCCACCAAAATGAGAAGCCCGCGCACCGCACCACAAAGAAGAGTAGACCGCACTCACCTCAACTAGAGAAAGCCCGCATGCAGCAATGAAGACCCAACGCAGCCAAAAACAAAACAAAAAAATCTAACCTTTTATAGATACTTCTAGATTAAAAAAAAAATTACACAGTAATAAACATTAATTTTGAAGAATGAAGGAAGCAAAGTATAATAATGTGTTTCCCATCCTTTTGAAAGAATTTAGCAGTGGAAAAAAAACCCAGAAAAAACTATTATTAATCTATATATGTACCTAATAATATTTAATTATATTTGTTTCCGTACCTCTTTTCACAAAGAATCATACCATCTTTTTGGACTTTAAATTGTATTTAAGTTTTTCCACCTTTACACACACATGAACACACACACACAAACATACACACAAATGTCAAAGATTCAGATAAACATAGATAATTCCAAGGCATATCTACTATGCTTTATTAACTTTACACCATCTGCCCTAATTAGTGCCTGACATGATGCCTTTCCTACAGAAAACTCTTGATAAGTATGTGTTGAATTAATGACACTTACATAATACTTTATATAACAATTTAAATGTGGCACATAAATAAAATGAAGTTCATTTCAATGATTTCCACAGTAGTCATACATGAAATGTGTCTTAAGACAGTTAAACTGATGTGATGATTCATCCAGCTGTAGGTTTTGTCAACACTGATAAGGAATTTTGCTTCTTAACATTCCCTGAGGTACTTAGGGAAAATGTTATTGATAAGCACAACTTGTTTTTTTATTGTTAAATGTGACATTCTTTCTGTATCAACGGCTTTATCTGCCTGGAAGACATTGCCTTGAAGTGCACTAAAATGTTTATTTTAAAGCTCTTGAAAGGACCAGAAGCTTAGTGCTCCTTTGGTCTACAAATAATGACTGAAATCTGGTAACCCACTGAAATAGCTTCTTATCATTTTTCTAAGAAGTTTTGAAGTTACATGTGTTTGTTAAAAGCAAAATAAACAGTCAGAAAAAAAAATGTCACCAAGAATATAATTCTCTTTTCCAATAAACTTTATTTGCTTTTTCTCTTCTATGATTTCTATATCTTTTATTTTTATGAATGTTTTTGTGCATCTATATATTACTCTGTGTTATTCTATTTCATATATGTATAGTTTGTCTTCTCAATTAAATTATAAATATGTTGAGGATCAGAAAAAAAACTGATACTGCTTTTGAATCTCCTTGTGCATGTGAACTCAATGTGGGAGATAGATCAAGATCTGTTGAGTGTAATTTAACATTGCCACTATTTTGTTCTTGGACTTCAGTCTAAATTTTGTCAAATGGAGTAAAGAAGCAATGAAGATGGACTTGCTGTCTGATCAATAAATATTGTCTTGGGAGCCTCTTAGTCAAGCATGCCATCTTCTCACTCATCTTTTTAGTAAAAGTATTATTTGTAAAATTCTACTTTTAGTTCCTGTTTTCAATCGAACCTATCTGTTTAAAAAAATCATAGAGGTGAGAATGTATTAGGCACAGTTTTCATATGGAAAGACTGAGGGTTATGTGTGCTTTCCCACACTATCTGGCTCTTGATCCTTACCACTATTCTTTCTATCCTTTGCTATTTCCTTTCCACAATCTTTCCCTGAGTGCCTATAGACTTAGAGAGGTCCCCAACATCTCAGAAATAAATTCCACGTGGCCCTGTTCCTGCCTCTGCCTACTTTTCACATACATGGCTAGTTCCTTTCCTTCCCTCCACTGATAACTTTTAGCAGCTCCAGTTATTTCTTATTTCAAACGCTTGAACTTCCACATCCACTCTGACCCCAAATTATATTGATTTTCAGTCTCATTGGCTGTCAAATTGGTCTCTCTGTTGTCACTGCTGCTACCCTTGTCACCCTTTTTACACTACAGCTGGCCTAGCCTCTCTTCCTCACACCCTAGAATTTATCCTAAAGGGCATCAACTGTTAGATTCGTCATTATTTCACCATCAGTCAATACCAAGTCTGTGCTTTGCAGCTTTGCAATCAGGGCTCTTCACAATCTGAGCCCAAGTATAATAATAGTGGCCACTTAGTATCACATATCAGTGCTATGGTAAGGGTTTTACACGTACTATTTCTAATTCATAATTCTTACACCAATCCTAGGCAGTAAATAACACTGACATCATTCTGTGGCTGAGGAAATATCTCTAAACTTTATTCCTAAACTTACCTTCCAGTGCAGCCCTGCCACACCCATGGCCACATGTGGCTATTGCTGTGTAGGGTCCCAGAACTCGCTTTTACTTTCTCACCTCTAAACTTTCGTCTGCGATTGCAACATCTAGTTATATGTCAACTTCCATCTTCTGCCAAGTCTGCTCGTCAGTCAGGACCCAATTCAAACTCCAACATTTCTATTCTGTCAGCATTCCCCAGTAATCTAAGCAGGTAATCATTTCTTCCTCTTACCTGTAAAGCACACAGAGCCTTTCCACTTAAAGTTCTACTGCCTTGTGCTAGTAGCTCCCTTTCCTGTACATGCATCCTCTCTCCTCACCTAGCTTGCAGGATACTTAAGGTGTCAGGTCAATTTTATACATTCTCTCATCCCACTAAGGATGGAAAGCCCTTAGCATAGCGCCCTTAATGGATTCTTCCTCTCTACTGATACTTTCCTCTCTTTTGCTTTGAATAATTAACATTTTAGTAGATATAGATTGCACTTGATTTATGCACGAATGCATATGTTAATAAAATTCAACTTCCCACGGGCCCCTTTTAATTTTAGTCTAAATGTTCTTGTTGTTTTTTAAATAGGATAAGCATATATTTATGAACATAGTTTCGAAATGCTCATAAATATTGTTCTTTTAATGCAGCATTATTTTTGAACACCAGCAAATGAAGATCCACACAGAGAACATGGATTGAGTGAGTCAGAAGATTTCATGCCAAAAATGAAGACCAGAATTGCAAAAATATTAAAAGGTGAGACATGGAAATTAGCAGAAACAGAAGAAAGAAGTTAAATGTGTAAAACAAGAATATTCTGCACATGCCGTTGAAGAAACTTCAAGTCGCAGATACCACAATCTGGAAATTTAGCTTTGTGATGTGCTGGAACTTACTTTTACTTTCCACCTTTGTCCTTTGCTCTGTTTCAACATCTAGAATATGTACATTTCATTCTCCTGTGTCTACTCATCAGTCAGGACTTAATTCAAATCTCAACAGTTTAGCATTTTCCTCAAGTGTTTTATTCAGGGCAGAATAGCCATAAAAGTCATTTAAAAAGTCAATTCCAGCTTATGATAATTGACACATCATGCCAGAAGTTTAAAATACGCCTATTTTTCCTAAGTTTCATTCTTTCCCTACTAGGCTGCATTTTTAACATTTGCTGCAAATGACTAGATCTTGAAGACGACGTGATTATACAATTATTAAAAACACTCGAGGGCTTCCCTGGTGGCGCAGTGGTTGAGAATCTGCCTGCTAATGCAGGAGACACGGGTTCGAGCCCTGGTCTGGGAAGATCCCACATGCCACGGAACAGCTGGGCCCGTGAGCCACATTGCTGAGCCTGCGCGTCTGGAGCCTGTGCCCCGCAACGGGAGGGGCCGCGATAGTGAAAGGCCCGCGCACCGCGATGAAGAGCGGTCCCCGCACCGCGATGAAGAGTGGCCCCCACTTGCCGCAACTAGAGAAAGCCCTCGCACGAACCGAAGACCCAGCACAGCCAAAAATAAATAAATAAATAAATAAATAAAATTAAAAAAAAAACACTCGAGACAGATTTACTGAGATGTAGAAGAAAAAATATAAAATTAATTTCATTAATTGCTGCAGTTATTTTA
Source organism: Balaenoptera acutorostrata (assembly GCF_949987535.1). NCBI lineage: Eukaryota > Metazoa > Chordata > Mammalia > Artiodactyla > Balaenopteridae > Balaenoptera > Balaenoptera acutorostrata. The sequence goes on along the minus strand of NC_080073.1, from coordinate 64,700,958 downwards.
TATTAAAACCCAATGATAGTATCTCTATGTCCATAACATTGCTCCATAGCATCCACCTAGTGACCTGCTTTTCGTGCAGGTATTCCTTTCATCCAAATCAGTAATCAAGACAATGCAAAGTCAGTCCCACATCTTTGATGATACTTAAAATTCTTTCTTACAAAAAGATAAATTCACACGCAGTGTGTCTTCCACCTTTCCACTTCCTGCTCTCCTCCAAGCCCGGACACACTCGGGCGGTGGGGTAGGGTCTGCATTGCGGGCCGCGGATGGGAATTATCTCCCTGAAGCTGAGTCCATCCGCTCCCTGGGGGTGGTACCACCCCGGCTCTCACCCTGCCGCCCTCCCGCCCCCGCGCATTCCTGAGCCCGGGACGCACGGGGGATGGGAGCTGAATGCTGCTCCGTGAGCCCACCCCCTGCCCAGGTGAGCGCTGCCGCCCTCCGGGTTCTGCTCGCCCGGCCGGTATGTCGCGACTTGTAGTTGCTGGTAGCCCCGAGGGCGGACAGGAAAGAAAGGCTTTCTATTTTGAGGGCCGAGGGTTGGAGGTCTGAGTTAGACAGGTTCCGGGGCGCTGGCTGGCTGCGCGGGCTTCGGTGCGACCCGGCTTGGGACCTGTTGCAGCCCGTCCCCACCCCGCCCTCGCTGGCTCGGCACCTGGGCCCGGGAGGCGCGGCCCGGGCAGGACCGAGCTGCCCTACGCGCCTGACGCGCAGGTGACTCCGCACCTCCGCTTCCTGGGACGCAAACCTTTGGCGCGGGCGCGGCTGCGCGCGGCTCGGGACGCTCCCGGCGGTAAGTGGGGTCCTGGCTCCCCTCCCTTCCCCTCCCCGGCGGGCGGGGGGCCACAGGGGTGGGGACCGCGGCCAGCCCGGGGCCGGCCAGGAGGAGGGCGCGAACCTCCCCGGGGAGCGCGCGCGGGATCGGACAGTCGCCGGCGTGCAGAGTTCAGCCTCCTGCTTTTATCTGCTTTTCTTTCGTTAGCGTGTGGGTAAGAGTGAGTTGGGAAGTTTGAAAAGTTCAGTCTTGTGGAAGTTTGAAAAGTTCAGTCTCAGGCGAGCTGGGTTCCGGTGCCCGAGGGACAGGCCCCGCTCGCGGTGTTCTTTGGATCATTTTCCTCTTGGCTCTGGGGTCGGCGGTGGGGAGAGTCCTGGAGGCCTCCTTGGGAGGAAGGCGGCTGGATGGAGGAGGGGAGCTTGGGAAAAGGTGGGGACCGCGGCTGCACAGGGCGTGGGTGTCCTTTAGACCCAGCGTGGGGAACAGAACTCAAAAGGGAAAATAAAAGTTTGTACCTTGACACACTCTCCTATTTGTGTCCTATCCCACTTCTGCTCTCAGATTAATCCAGACTTGTGCTTTTCAAACTTTAGTTCCCCTGAGCCTGGGTCTGTGACCTTGATTAGCTCGCCCGGTCATTCTGGTTCCTATCAGATTTTAAGAACCACTGCTCCGGGGTGGTGGTGGCCTTAAAAGGAGAGGGGATTGCTCCTGGAAAGTCACATGGAGACTTTAGGTCTGTTCTTTGTGTCGTGTTGGGAGAATTATTACCTATATGGCCGGGGTGGGGGGTGGGGTGAAGAGGAAGATAAGGTATGTATGTTAGTAGCTGGAATCACGGGTATGTGAAGAGACAGTGGTGCTTTATAGGGAAGAGACTGGAGATTTGGGAACACAGGACCGCATGGAGACTGTGCCCGGAGGGATGTGCTTATAAATTATAGCGTCTCAGCCCCAGCAGTGGAGATTAGAGCTAAGGAGGCCAGAACACTAGGAAAGAGTGGGGCTGGTAGCCAGCAGTCAAGGCCAGACGCTGATATCCAGCAGCTCCTTTCCAGATTCCCACTTGATAGACATAATGCTAGGTTACCAGCAGGCACCTCCCCTCTTTCCCTTTCTCATCCCAAACACAGGCTGGAGCCCCAGGGAAATCCATGACTGAGGCTGAATCAGTCCTGACAAGAAATACGAAAGGGAACAGGGATGAAAGGGGCTCAGAAGAGGAAGCTGGTCTTTTTGGTTTTCCAAAATAACAAAAGAACAAGAGTGGCGTGGATCCGGATGGGGTGGGGGTGAGGCGGGTCTTGGTTCTGTTTGATTTCTCCCTGTCTTCCTGCAGTTCCTAGCATGATAGAGGCCCCCACGCCATCCAGTCCAAATTTCACCCCTTGCTTTTGAGCTTACGGCACACGTGGTGTACATGCCTGTGAAGGATGCTGGCGGCACCCTGCAGAGCCTGCCTGAGGGGCTGGGTGGATCCTGCCTTTCAAGCTGGCAGGTTTTAGACCCCAGACGCTCAGAATGTATTGTGGGAAGTATCACCCATTGAACAACTGCTGAAAGGGGTTGCGTACATGGAGACAAACCACACCTCTTGCTGCTGACTCAGTGATGTTTTTTGTGGTTACTCTCTGGAGATTGTTACTTTAACTGTAACTGACTAAACTTTTGGGGGATGGTTATTCTTTCTAGTACATCCCCTCCTGCTAGCAGACCCCTTACAGTTTATGGTGGAGCTTTTCTTGACCATGACTTAACTGAACAGAAACAACTCACCTTCTTGCTTCCGGTTCCATTACATTATACACCTGTGAGTTTCCAGGATGTAACAGGGCCCTGTGAATCTTGCAGTGAAAATGTGATTCCAGTAAATCAGGCCTCTTCTGTAATGTAAATCTGGTTGGAGGAGACCTTTTGAACAGGCCCCACACTTAGCTTAATTTAACTAATTATTTGTAAAGTTACAAGTTGCCCTTGTTTAGCTAGTTAGGTAAGTTCATGTGTCTCCTGTAACTTGCCGAGTATGTGTGTCCCAGGGATGTTTCACAATTTCACAGCGTCTGTTAAACACAGTGTTAAAAATGTCCTTTTGATTACTTAATTATATCTAATTTGAAAGTGAAGTGTATTTTAGAACTTTGTTGGTGAATTTATCATTTGAAAATCAGAATACACTCCGCAACCCCCATCACCATGGAAACAGAATTCTAAATGATGGATTTTAGGGGTTCCATGGGTTAACTTTTATACAAATAGCACCTAAGCTCCATCAAGAATTAAATCCACTGACCACCAATTTCTCTGAGAAAATTTTCTGGAGCCTTCAGATGACTCTTCCTTCCTCCTGAGGTGGGCCAGTGGGCTTTGGCACTGTTTGCGGTACCTATCCCAGCCCACAAGGTAGAGTCGGGAACCCATGGGGATTGGCATTGCCAATCATGGGAGATGAGTACTGTGGGCAGCTGACACAGGACGGGGTTGGGGGGGGATGGTGGGCTCCAGTAGAAAGGGTATGTGTGGAGGTGAACTTGAATGGGAGCAAGTTGGCTTCCATTTGGGAAGGAGGGTTTTTAAGGAGTCAGGATGCTAGCATGCGTAGGAGGTAGGGGCGGGGGATCAGGGAGGTAAAAGATGTTTTGAGTAGCTGTGATGCTTTGAGGAAGATGAGCCTGGGTTGGAGAGATGATACCAATATAAGGGATATTCACCCATTGGACACATCTACATTGCAAAGTGCTTGAGTCACATGATCATGGCTTAATATGCAGAACTTTTCCTCGGGGGACATCTAATTACTACCCAGTTTGTATTTTGTTTTATTTTTACACTGTCCTTTGGAGTGAGCACAGATGTTCCCCAAAAGGCATGTGCCATTTATCTTTTGAGATATGTGTCAAATAATTTGTAGACTCTGCCCATCCTTGGGGAAGGTAAGGTGGTGGTAGTGGTCAGCCTCTGACATAGGTACTGGCATAGGATCTGGTGTAACCTCCATGTGCATGTATATAAATGACAGCCAGTAGGCAGTGGCCTATTTTAAAGAGTTTATACAAAAGCTGTGCAGTCATGTTGTGTAAAGGTTATAACTTTGTGCTGTTGTGCCCTATCCATTCATTCAACATATATATATTGACAATTATGCACCAAGCAATGTGTTCTACTCCGGGAATGTAAGGGTAACAAGATCCTGTTCTTGGATCTCAGGAAGCTCACAGTTAGGAACCTAATAAGTACAAACAGATATTAATGGATCAGGTCCCTTTACTTAGTATTTCCTTCATACTGTGAAGATCTCAGCAGATATTGTATATGTTCATTAATCATTTGTGAAATTGAACATTAGCAGACCTGAGTTACTGGTGATTTTGGACGGAGTATTTAAATTCTCTCAACCTCTCAAGTTTTTCACTGGTGTGAAAGGGCTTGGATACATGATCACTGGTGTATCCCATTGTGCTCTGAAATTCTCTGTGATTGCTTTTAAATGAGGGTACCATAAAATAGTGTTAACTAAGGTCTCCCCAAGGTATCACTGGAATCTCGTTATTTCCACTTCTATTGTCCAACTTTCATTTCAAAGGGTTTTAGTTCTCTATTTATTATCACGTTGCTTCTCAGATTGTATAAGCATTACTCACTTGGGGAAGAATAGGCAGTTTTCAGAGCACTAAAAAGTGGCATCTTCCACCTCAATGGCTGTAATAGAGTCGTTCACCGTGGGATGTCTGTCTGGGCTGTCTTTTATATACATGCACAAGCAATGAGGGCTTCACTTCAAAACAGCGCGTTGCTCCAAATACTCAGTATCATCTGACTCATTCAATAGCTGTTTCCTGATGTTTTTTAAAAAATGTATTTTTCTCAAATAAACGTAACTCCTGAATTATTGGTTTGAGAAAAGTGAAAAAAAGGTAAGGTGTTTTTAGAGTAAGGGACTGTTGACAGTGTTTCCCAATGATTTCAGGGTTTTTTTTCAGTCTCAACCGTTCCTTTGCTTTCCAGTCTTACTGTCCATTTAACCTTTTTGGCCTCTCTTTGTCCCTTCTCGTTCCTCCTCTTCCTTTTCTTTCTTTTCCTCAATCTTCTCTTTCTTTCTTTGCTCCTCCATCTTATTCTTTCTCTTGTCTTCTTTTGCTACCTCACCTTTCATCTTTTCTCTGTCCAGCCCTCCCATTCCCTACTTCTGTTTGTCTGTTTCTCCATTTGTTCACCTATTTATTTATTTATCTTTCTTCATTTCCATCTGTCATCTCCATCAGTACAGGTCTCTACTTTGGTACATTATATGTTTCTAAAAATCTGTAAAATCAAATTATATCAAAAAAACACATTACAAGGGAAATTTTATTCTCTGACAACCAAAATATAAATAAAATTGCCAGTTACACTTTAATGTTAAATACAATATTTAACAATACATTTCTAGCATTTTATGCATTTAAAAATTTGTTCTTTTCCTTCCTAATGGAACAGGTGTATAATGATCATCTGTTTAAAACTAAAGATTTGTCTCCTTTGGCATATCCAATCATTTCCGTCTTTGCCTTGATTATATTCCATTTATTAGATAAGCATTTTATCACTACCATGGAGACTTTCATTATCTATTTTTCAAAAACTTATAAGTTCAGGTTGGAATAAAATATTCAAATAAGAGTGCAAATAAGACAGTAAAAAGAGGGTAACGATGTTTTGAAACTGCATATTGACATGCTGACAGCCTTACTGGGCAGTAAATTGAAATATTTCTTAGTTGATGGATTAAGACTGGATTTATCACAGAAGAGTTACTTTGAGTGTCAGTGTCTAATGCAGAAAAAGTCACAGGTCAAAAGAACTAAGGGGCCACTTATACATATAATTGAATCTTTCTTTTTAAAATCTCAATAGAAAAATGATACTAAAGAAAATTGAAATGATAGCCTATGTCTACAATTTCCATGTCTATTAATGTGAGGCAAAAAACATCAGCCTCTGAACATTGAAAGTAACATGAAAAGTGCTTTATTACAAAAGCATTTGTTTGTGCAATTGGCCAGTTCTTGTACACTCACATCTAAAGGTATTCCCTGAGAAATCAGTCACATCTGGTACATCCTCAAAGCCTTAATTCAGAGCCCTGTTATTAAGACAGTGTCTTCAAACTATATTAAATCCCGTGTTTTGTTTATAGAGTAGACTTACTCCCAGTTAGCAGGTTGCATCTTGTATGTAGAAGAGTTAGGACAAGAAACCTAAAGGGAAAAGAGCATAAAATCTATTCAAGGCCATTGGATCCCAAATATGATTCCCCAGAAATTTGGGACAGGAGCCCTAGATCATCTTAAGTAGGTGTGTACACAAATCACATGTGGAGTAAGTGACTTGATAAAATCATTAATGATTTGAATTAAATAAACAAATTGTTACTTTTGATTTTAATATCACAGCATAGTAATACCATTATCTGGGGGACACCCTCAATAGTTGTTTATTTTGTATACTTTCCATGTGAATGACTTTCTTGATTTGTACAGAGGATGGTTACAACTGAAGCACAGAGAAGATAGCTTTTGCTAATGTAACCAGTGATAACACACCTTCAGAACAGTGCCAGGGTCTTTCCACTTGAAAATGTACATTGTTGTAGGGGTTGCTTGTCATTACAGTTTCCCAGGTTAGAACCACGGTCAGAGAGATTAAAGCACAGTTATGAAGAGAGATCACAGGGAACTCAGGTTACTGTTTCCCTGAAATCCACAAGACCTAGAGTCCATTATACAAATCCAGCAGCATTTTACACATTTAAAAAATGTGTTTCTTTATTTAGACCTGATTAATTTCTATGTGTGCAGTTGTTTTATAAACAAGTTAGAGGAGCCAATGAAGAAGCTTAGTGAGAAATCAGTAAAAGGGCTGAACTAGCATGGGCCAGTTTTCCAATCACATTTTTTTGGGGGGAATTTCTGGGAGAAAATAAAAGAGGATCACTTTATTTCAACTGTGATATAGCTAGCTAAGCACATCCGGTGATGTGTTTTGGGGTGTCTGTGAGCTTATTATGATTTTAGGCAGCCTCTCTGCTATTGGGTGGGGTTGTGTTCCTGTCTTACTAGTTGTTTGGCATAGGGTATCTAGCACTGTAGCTTGCTGGTCTTTGAGTGGAGCTCATCTTAGTGTTGAGGTGGAGATCTCTGAGAGAGCTTTTGCCATTTGATATTACGTGGGGCTGGGAGATCTCTGCTGGACCAATGTCCTGAACTTGGCTCTCCCACCTCAGAGGTTCAGGCCTGACACCCAGCCGGAGCACCAAGACCCTGTCAGCCACATGGCTCTAGCTTCTTCGTAACGTAGACACATTCTCGTAAATATTTCAAGGTATCTAGAAGAAAGTGCTAGTCTTGTACTGACTAAGCCCGTGGATCTCAGCAACCTCAGCACACACCTTTTTTTCTTTCCTGATGAAAAGTACAGAGCTTTCGCCTTTTCACTCAAAGGAAGCATTTTACATCTTCTCTCTGGCGTTTCCGAATTGCCATCTTCACTCCTCTTGCTTTGGGGTGGTTATTAAGTAAAATAAGGGTCACTTGAGCACAAGCCCTGTGACACCCCAGTCGGTCTGATAACCCAGAGGGCCACCAAGTGACTCATGTGCAAGTTTTACGTACCTTTAGAATGGAGAGATTTACATAATCCTCGAAACCATAATCTGGCTTTGTAACAGGATAATTTATTGGATAATCTGAAGCCTCACACTGTTGTGTTTTATCACGTTGTTAAAAAAAAAAAAGTGGATTTTTAAACTTCTCCAGGCTGCTCTGGAATATATAGTCCATGCCAGTTTCACCTTAATGATATACCAAATGTCTGTAATCATAATTCATTTAAACACAGAATGAATCCTTTCTTCCTGCTGAAATAAATCCATTTAATAATAGAACTAACATTAATAACAGAGGTGAAATGAGTCATGCTTTACAGCTAATTTGTATCACTATTTCCGTTGAAAAACACAAGACTTTAAACTTTGAAATTAAAGATGATATAAACAGATGGAGAGATATACCATGTTCTTGGATTGGAAGAATCAACACTGTGAAAATGACTACACTACACAAAGCAATCTACAGACTCAATGCAATCCCTATCAAACTGCCAACGGCATTTTTTCACAGAACTAGAACAAAAAATTTCACAATTTGTATGGAAACACAAAAGATCCTGAATAGCCAAAGCAGTCTTGAGAAAGAAAAATGGAGCTGGAAGAATCAGGCTCCCTGACTTCAGACCATACTACAAAGCTACAGTAATCAAGAGAGTAGGGTACTGGCACAAAAACAGAAATATAGATCAATGGAACAAGATAGAAAGCCCAGAGATAAACCCACACACATATGGTCACCTTACCTTTGATAAAGGAGGCAAGAATATACAATGGAGAAAAGACAGCCTCTTCAATAAGTGGTGCTCGGAAATCAGGACAGCTACGTGTAAAAGAATGAAATTAGAACACTCCCTAACACCATATGCAAAAATAAACTCAAAATGGATTAAAGCCCTAAATGTAAGGCCAGACACTATAAAACTCTTAGAGGAAAACATAGGCAGAACACTCTATGACATAAATCACAGCAAGATCCTTTTTGACCCACCTCCTAGAGAAATGGAAATAAAAACAAAAATAAGCAAATGGGACCTAATGAAACTTAAAAGCTTTTGCACAACAAAGGAAACCATAAACAAGACCAAAAGACAACACTCAGAATGGGAGAAAATATTTGCAAACAAAGCAACTGACAAAGGATTAATCTCCCAAATATATAAGCAGCTCATGAAGCTCAATATCAAGAAAACAAAAACCCAATCCAAAAATGGGCAGAAGACCTAAATAGACATTTCTCCAGAGAAGATATACAGATTGCCAATAAATACATGAAAGGATGCTCAACGTCACTAATCGTTAGAGAAATGCAAATCAAAACTACAATGAGGTATCACCTCACACCTGTCAGAATGGCCATCATCAAAAAATCTACAAAGAATAAATGCTGGAGAGGGTGTGGAGAAAAGGGAACCCTCTTGCACTGTTGGTGGGAATGTAAATTGATACAGCCACTATGGAGAACAATATGGAGGTTCCTTAAAAAACTAAAAATAGAACTACCATATGACCCAGCAATCCCACTACTGGGCATATACCCTGAGAAAACCATAGTTCAAAAAGAGACATGAAGCACAGTGTTCACTGCAGCACTATTTACAATAGCCAGGTCATGGAAGCAACCTAAGTGTCCATCGACTGATGAATGGATTAAGAAGATGTGGCACATATACACAATGGAATATTACTCAGCCATAAAAAGAAACAAAATTGAGTTATTTGTAGTGAGGTGGATGGACCTAGAGTCTGTCATATAGAGTGAAGTAAGTCAGAAAAATTTTTGTTAGAATCCCCAAGTGACACTTGATAACATCTCCATTCTCCTGACAAAGTGCTCATTTGAAATAAGTGTTTGTATTTTTTGATAGAGATCTCTAGATTTATCTAATGACTTACAGCAGTCACTGGGTTTCTAATTATTTTCTTAAAAGTGCTTTACAAATGGGTAATATTTTGTATTATGAAAAAATTAACCTCTAGTTAATATAAACAAGTAGTTGCTTCAATCTTTAAAAGTTCTGCATGGGTATTATCATTTTATAAAAAAATTTATACTTTGGCATTTTTTGACCTATCATACTTTAATTAACTCTCATTCTCTTACTTTGAGTTATTAAGGCAGTATGTGATTAGCTTATTATTTAACAATTATGTCCATCCTGAGCATTAATGAGTGTGCTAAACAGAGAGTCTCCCCTATCCCAGAGCTCCTAGTCTAGTGAAGGAGGTATAGCAAATAAGGCCTTTGATTGATGCATCAGATGTGATAACAGGTGCCATGAGTGCTGTGGCACTCCTTGCCCTGGTTCTGGTCCTGACCCCTGAGAGTTGGGGATGACACTGTGCATCTCTGAGCTACTTACTAAGACCTCGTTAACCACATGTAGTTATTTTAATTTTATTTTTTTCTTTGTGGTCCCTGTGACCATAGCTTTATTTTCTGGACATTTTGTACTTTTTCATGTGTTGCTTTGTAATAATTATTAGACTTCAGAGTCTAATAATTATTATATGCAGCATTTTAAATTACCTATTACAGTCAACTTAGCACATGACTGAAACAAAGAGGAGGACATTCTAAAGTCAAAAATAACTGTTGAGATACTTCTTTTATCAACTTTCTTTTTCCCCAGTGCCAGCAATACATATTCATTGATACACATCTGGCAAATACAAAAACGTGTAAAGAAGTTTTAAGACATCGCCCATAGAACCTCCACTCTAAGACAAGCACTCTCATTTTTAGGTGTGTGTTCCTTTTGGTTTTGGATGAATTTTCTTTAGTTATAACTTTGCTCTTATGTAGTTTGGTAACCTGCTTGTTGTCCATATAGCATCATAACAGAAGCATTTTTACCTGCTATTAAAACTACTAGAGACACCTTCTGACTTTCTTGGTTTTTTTGTTCATTTGTTTTGCATTTGTGTATAACGTTGTTTATTTAACTTCAAAAAAATGAAGCTAAACTGTGAAGGCTGACTCTGGAGAATCCAGGACAGGGCATAGTAGGCAGGTCCTTGTTACACCTGACTAAGAAACGCTTTCCTAACCACTTCCTTGCTTCCAAACAAAGTTCGCGGGTTTGTGGGTATCCCAGGTCTCTTCAGAAGGCAAAATAAATATCATCTTAAAATTTTAAAGCAAAGGGTCCCCCGGGAAGCCAATTTGTGACACATTATAGGACTCTATCCAAAAATATGTCCTCTGTGTGATTACATACAGAAAGAGGGTTCTCAGTAAGAAAGAGAAAAATAGAGCCTTATTACTAAATAAAACTCCTTCCTATATGACTACCTCACCATTTTTAGCAGTTTTTATGGCTGATATAGAGTAAAGCTTTTATCTCATTTAGTCTTTATAGAAACGCTTGCTGTCAGTACTGTTATTTTACCCGTTTTCCTGGTGAGGAACACGAGGTTTGGAGCCCTGAAATAATGAAGACCTAGGTCTTTCTTACAACCAGTATGTGGCAGAGCAGAAGTCAAATCCTGGGCCGTCTTTCCCACTCTGGGTCACTGAGCCAACTTGTGATTTGTCATTTGCCTTTAAAATAATTCTGCTTAACCATTTCTTGTAATTAAAGACTACCCTAATATGCCTATCTTTGTGTTCTCTTTGGACTAAACATTCCAATTATTCAACTATTCTTTATGACGTAATCTGCTCCCAAACCCTCCTCCATCCTATACTTGTATAGCTAGTTTTAAATGTAAATTCAAACTTTAAAATTTATTTTATTGAGCTTAATCCTATCCAGTTGATTTATTAAATTTAAATAAATTTATATTTCACTACTTAAGATCATTTTGAATTCATTTTGAATATTGATTCTGGCATCTAATATATATGCTATTGTTCAATTCTGTAAACTGTATCAATGCTTTTCTATTTATTGGTCCAAATGCTTGTTACACACATTGATCAGGACCAGGCGGAGATGGAGCATTTTGGCACAAGTTACAACCCATCAGGATGACCTTGTTCCATCCATTGGAGATTCTGGTGTACTAATATCATAATAAAACACAGTTCAGGAACAAGTTAGATATTGGTCAAAGAGTAATTTTACTCTAATTTCTCTTGCATTTTAAGCCATGCATAGAGTAATCCTCTGCAGTTTGACTATTAAGTATATGTTCTCTCAGTAAAGTGTTTATTCTTTTTCCTACAAATTTCTTTACAGGAATTACTCAATAAATCCTTCCAAATGGTAGTGAATGATTATGTTTTAATGTCATTAACATAAATTGGTGGCCTTTATTTTCTTACATTTGAACTATAGTTTAGACTGGGGGTGCAAATATATTGAAGAGCAGCCAATATAAACAAACCCTGCAATTATTTTGATATGAAAGTGATCATCTTTCTATCCCCAGTTAAAAGAGATTAAGGAAACTAATAAATGATTAGATATTGAGCAAATGGAGTTTTCATTTGGGATTTATAAAATGAGTTGGAGCTGCTTAGTTTTGTGCTTTTCATGAATTTGATAAGATGGGTGATTCTGTTGGTGACCCACATATGGAGACATCTACACCCACACTCTGATTGCATGTGCCACGCAGGCACGTATTCCTTGGCCTGCTCTGTGGAAGCCTGTGACCTGTGCTCTTGGATACTGGACCATTTTTTTGTAAGTGTTATTATGAAGCCAGTTTAGAAACTCCTAATACATTTGGATGCCAAAATTAGATATCAGATTGTCCTTGGCAGCTTCAGTATTATAGTGAATTTTTAATTTAACAGTAACTTCTTTAATGTTTTAATTGTCATCTTAAATTTCTGATAATCAAAGTCAAACTTATCTTGGCAGGTACAAATTTGAACAAAGAAGAGATATATGATTTTGAACAGTGGTCCATCATAGATTATGATTTTATAAGACAGGGATGTTCTGAAACAATCCTTTTTAAAACATTTTCTCATCTTCTGTAAGTAGACATTTTGATACACATCATAGAGTCAGTTCTCACCCCCCCCAAAAAAGAGTGATATGAAGCATTTTTTCCTCAATATTTGAAAGACTATAAAATGTCCCTTAGTGAAATTTACCTAACATTGAAGTTATGTCAGAGAACTGGTTTTATAATACCACATAAACTAGAAAAACACTTGAAATTACTTGTGGAGGGTAAATTAATTTTTTATTAAGTTCCTTTATTTTACATTCTTTAAGGTTTACAAATAAAGACAATCAATCCTATGTGTGTTTATATTAGCTTCCTTGTGTTGCTATAACAAGCTACCCCAAATTTTGTCCTGAAACAATAGAGTTTATTCTCTCACAGTTCTAGAGGCTAATAGTCTGAAATCAAGGTTTCCTCAGAACCTCATTTTCTTAGAAGGCTCTAGGGGTTAGTCTGTCCATGGCTTTTTCTTAGCTCTGGTGTTGCCAGAAATCCTTAGCATTCCAATCTGTAACTCTGTCCTCCTTTGGAGTTCTCCCTGTGTATTTGTCTATGTCCTGTCTCTTACAAAGAAGACCCTATTTCCAAATAAGATCACATTCACTGGTACTGAGGGTTAGGACTTAAACATATTTTGTTGGAGGATACAGTTGAATTCATAACAGCATTCAATAGCTGAATAGAAACAGCCTAAGACGGAAGTTGGGAAAAGGACCTCAGAGACACTGGCAACTCTGATCTGTTTGGTATTTTTCGGTCAAAGTCCTGATTTGGAGCCAGCTGTTTGCACATGAAATAATCATAACCTCAGACTATCTGTCATTTAAGAAGCTTGTAATTTCTCCTTGGAGCATTTTTTCACTGACCTCTTATTTCAGAAGTATTTTCAATGAATTTTCTTAGATCAGAAACCATAAACAAATGGAGACTATTTTTGACTGTTTGCTTAATACTGCAGTTGACAAAACAGTGCATAACATTGTTAATGGGATGACAGAAAACACTACCTGTTTTTGAATCCTAAAAGACTCTTTTGAACAAATTATTTTTGTATCTTTATAGTGTTTATACTGTAACAGATTGTTAAAACGTAAAATAGGAATAGTAGTATAATAATAATTATGGTAAAAGCTAAATATTTTAAGGGTATTACCTCATTTATTCCTTAGAATGACCTAATGCCACTAACATGTAACTGAGCAGGACCCTATGGGGCCTTCCTGGGACAGACCACTCCCCCATTATCTTCTGCTTTAGCTCCTTTCTGAAGTACCCCCCCCATAATAGCATCTCATATTTCCTGAGTTTTTCAGATGTTAAAAACCACCACCAGATAGAAGAAATTAACTACTTGATGACCATGACCACATAGTCCCTAGACCTATTGGAGCCTAAGGATTGATATCGTTATCCCTTGTGACACCACCCTGGTACCTCACCATCAACCAATCAGAGAACTGTGCATCAGATGGTCACATTCCCTGAGATGTCCCTCCCTCACCTGGTCTTTACAAATGCTTTGCTGGAACCCGGTGGGGAGCTTGGGGATTTTGAGTGTGAGCCACCCAAGCCGCAGTTCTCCTTGCTGGGCCCTGCAATAAGCCTTTCTCTGCTCCAAACTCTGATGTTTCAGTTTGATTGGCCTCACTGGGGGTCAGGAACTTGAACTTGCATTCGGTAACACACACAGACTGAGGCTTGTGGACATAGGTCACTTGTCCAAGAGCTTCACAATACAGTAAGTCCTCTACATATGAATGAGTTCTGTTCCGAGAGTGCATTCCTCAGTCCAATTTGTTCGTAAGTCCAACAAAGTTAGCCTAGGTATTCACCTAACACAATCAGAGGGCAAGCTGCAATTTCACTCACGCCTGACATTGATGGAACCCACGTTTGCATCTCGACACAACTTGAAGGTTCGTTATGTAGAGGACTTACTGTAATTTGGGAAGCAGGCTTTGAACATGGTGGTGTGAGCCTGCACACAAGCTCTCACCCTCCCAGCTATGTGTTATTTTTGTTTTTGTTTTCTATTCAAGGCATATGAAATTGCTCATCAGTATAATTTGTTTTGAGGTAATTGTAGATTCACATGAAGTTGAGAGAAATAATACAGAGGAATTCGTTGTTATCTTTTACCCAGTTTCCCTCAGTGGTTACATCTTGCAAAAACTGTTATTCTGTGTCAACACCCAGTATAATGACGTGGATATTGTCAAGATCCAGAAAGTTTCCATCACCATGAAAATGCCCCTTGTTGCCCTTTTACATCCACCCCTTCTTTATGCCCTGGCATTCGCTAATCTGATCATTTTTATAACTTTGTCATTTCAAGACTGTTTTATAAATGAAATCAGGCAGCGTGGAATCTTTGGGAGTTGGCTTTTTTCACCCAGCATAATTCTCGTAAGGTTCATCCAGGTTGCTGCAGGCATCAGAATTTAGTTCATTGTATGGCTGACTAATGTTCTGTGGTCTGAGGGTACCACAGTTTGTATAATTTCACCTGCAAAGGACATTTGAGCTGTTTCCAGTTTAGAGCTATTATGAATAAAACTGCTATGAACATTCATGTACAAGTTTTTGTGTGAAGATAAGTTTTCATTTCTCTGGGATCAACCCCAGAAGTGCAATTTTTATCTCATGTGTTAGTTGCGTATTTATATGCAGTTTTATAAATGAACCTGCCCAACTGTTTTTCAGAGTGGCCCATGCACTGAAATCTATTCTTTTATACCTTGTTTATAGCTTTTGTATTTACAGATTTAACATTTGGAATTTATACTTCCCACAAGTTAAACTAAAGATTTGATATCAAATGCAGTGTGTAGTGGTTTGGGGGCCTGGATTTGAATCATGTATTTTCCAAGGCTCTTTTTCTGGAGTGAGTCACTTAAATAGCAGCCGAGCCTAGCACTCTGCTCAGCTTTTATATCGTGGTGAGATTTTATTTTTCTCTACTTATTAACTCTATCCTGTATGTTGAAAGAATATACTTTCTAGGAGTTTTTAATGGTTATGGATTAAATAATGCTTTTTGTATGTTTAAAGGTACACCCAATTCATTTTATCCTCAATTATAGCCCTTCCAATATTTAATAATTGAACTCTCGAAAATATTATATTAAGTCTATAACTAAATACTGGTGCTATTTTATTGCAGTAGCCGTTTATGTAGGTACCATTACCTTGCTCTCCTCCATTAAAATTTGTCCGTAGATGGCTCCTTTACAAGTATCCCTTGTAAACACCTCTTGCAATAAATGGATATCTCTAGGCATTGAAAGATAGCCTCTCTCCAGCAGGACAAATCAAGTGTATTTATTTCTTAACCCTTATAAATCATATCTCAACTTCAGTGCTTATGGCTGTTGCATTTTTCCTTTGGTGTGTTTTTCTGCATCATTTCTGGCTTTGCTATTTGATTAGTCCTGTAGTGTTTTGCTTTTTTTCTCATTTTCAATTGTTTTTTCCTTCATAATTAACTTTTCACTTTATCCTCCTAGTTTTATTTTACTTTCCAAATCCCTCTGATCTTTATGATTTCTCAGCTTACACATAGTTCAAGAATAAATTTTTTATAGTT
Organism: Balaenoptera acutorostrata; assembly: GCF_949987535.1. Taxonomy (NCBI): domain Eukaryota; kingdom Metazoa; phylum Chordata; class Mammalia; order Artiodactyla; family Balaenopteridae; genus Balaenoptera; species Balaenoptera acutorostrata. Next base: position 64,685,046 of record NC_080073.1, on the reverse strand, counting down.
GCAGAGTACATATTTGCATAGGTAAAGCTCAGAAATGAATATAGTTTTTTAAAGCACTTTATGCATTTTAATTTCTAGATAAGTCATAGGCAGTTAACATCACAAGTTATAGGAATTCAAAAGTTAAATTTTAAAAGTTTAAAAATGAGTGCTCAAAAAACTTGGGATTGTTATGAACAATCAGCAGTTACCTACTGTTTTCAACAATTACAAATAATCTGTGTGATTTTCATGTGATCACTGGATATTTGTCCCTTCATGGACTGGAATTATCAAATGAGAACCACACCTCACTAAACCTTAGGGAACTATACTTTCATCAAATGGATTGATCCTCTCAAGCAAATAAAAACCTTATTTCTTTGTTAAAAATGAGTGTTATGTGCCAAAGAAAACTGTAATGAACACCAAAAAGTCATCAATTAGTAGTATGATATCATGCATAGGAAGTGAGCAACTTGACAAAGAGTTCTCAGCCTTGGCACTATTGACATTTTGGACCAAAGAATTCCTTACTGTGGGTGGCTGTCCTGTGCATCCCTGGCCCCTACACACTGAATGCCAGTAGCACCCTCCCCACAAATCCTTATAATTAAAAACATCTCCAGACATTGTTCTTGTTTGGGATGGGGGTGGGGTCAAATCTCCCCTGTTGAGAACCACTGGACTCAAATAAAATGTCATTTGAAAGAAGATGGCACCTTATACAAGATTGAGACATTTATGAAAGTTTCCTCATTGGCTTCCTGGTGCATGTCAGTAAATTAAGTTAAATGTAATTAGGTAATAAAAGAAACAAATTTTACTTCTTCATACCATATCTCTCACACTAGCAGACAGCTTGGTATTTATTCCTCCTTCTGCCCATGGCAGAGTGAGAGTGTGTTACCCAAAGCTCCACCATAATACCATGTGGGGCAGGAAGATGGTATTGCCCAGAACTCAGATGCCACATTGCACAGCCTGATGGTCTTGGGACCCAGGGACAGGTCCAGTCGCCTTGGCCTGGATCAAGTTATGGCTCAAGCTGAGGACCCTCCAGGAGACCGAAAGGAACATGTTCTGTTTTTATTTTTGTATCAGATTTACTCTTTAGGCTTTCATTACTGCTAGATTTTCTCTGTAAAAACTCTGAGCCTAGGGATGGACATAGGCTTATCTGCACTAAAATAGTAACGTAAGGTACTGTGTATCTTCCTCACTCCTCATCTCTGCCTTCCTATATGCTGGATCTTTTTCTGATCTTTTCTCCCCCAGCAAAACTTATGGCCCTATTTATTGTCCATTCCTTCATGACTTCTGTCTATGAGTAGTGACTCTTGTTACATATTTTCAGGTAAGGAGTTGATAAATGATAATGGCTTCCTGGGTTACCCTCCCAAATCAGATTTGATTTTTGGTAAACCTGAGACCAAAAAGTCTGAGTGAAGTGGAAAATTGTAAACTAGGGCAGGGCCACAGACAAAAATGTTTTTGGTCAAATAAGCCCTTTTGTGCTTGTAGCACATCATAGGGTTGTACTTTGTTTGAATCCACACAATGAAGATCCTGACTTCAGAAGCCTGGAAAGTCCCTTATTTGATTGAGATAAGGCCCAGTCCAGTATCTCATGCAGGGAATTATGGAACAGATAACATTTTGTGGGCATGAGGGATGGGGCGTGAGCTCAGATAGGCAGATTTTAATTCCTAAGAGGAATCTGAATTGTCTTTGATGTCCTGAATTTCTTTATCACCTATATGTTGTCAAGCCATCAAATTTCAGGAGTTCATTCTTTGAACCATCACTTGAATATTCTTGTCACGTCCTCACTGAGAGTTTGAACTCTGAAAGACTCTCCTAGCTACTTGTCTCTCCTCCACTCCCCTGATACTGCCAGACTAATTGTTTTAAACACAAGTTTTGCTAAATCACAACAGTCTCCAGTGGCCCTCCACACCTGGCTCCGTTTTGTCTATTCAACTTTATCTCCTACCCCTAATACAAGGATCCTCATTTCCAGCAGACCAAGATTTTTTTTTTTTTTTAATTAACTCCTAAATGTACCAAGCACATACTTGTTCTGTGCTTTTGCTTATGTTTTACATTTTTATGTGGGATGAAAATATTCCTTCTTTCCACCTGATCATATTCTTACTCATTGCCCCAGGTTCAGCTGAAGCCCACCTCCTGTGCAAGGCTATCCATAACTCTTTTATTCCATATTGATCTCTACTTGCTTTTATTCTGAAAGCATTGACTACAGACAGTACTCATTTTGGCCCTTAGCAATATATGTCTTTGTTCAAAGTGGTAACAAACAGTTTTGTGTATACATTTTGCCTCTTCATCTAATTAATAAGTTCCTGGAAGACAAGTGTTCTGTGCTTTTTATATTTCATCAGGATATATGTATAACAAGTACTCAGTAAGATTTATATAAATGGCTGATCAGACATTGGTTTTCTTCTAATTCTATTTTAAAATATTTTAAAACCAAAAAGAAACTGATCACACCATGTGTAATCCCAGATTAAAGTTAAGAAGGCTGGACTTTCTGGATATCAGAGAAGGAAGGTGTATTTCCTTAGATGAGAAACTAAAGTTAGAGGTAACTTGGAAAAGGAATATCAGCTAGCAGTCTGAATGGGATTCTGTTTAACTCATTTGTGATAGATATGTGAATTATGGTATTATTATTGCCACTTTGGATATGAAATGTATGTCATATTGAGCTACTGGTACTCATTTTTATGAGTAAATGTAAAAATAACAGTTGACATGGATTATGAAACATTTGATTACAGAATTCTAACTGTTCTTGATTTCCTTCTTTTTAAATACCCAGATACCTCTCATCCCTGCACGAATGGGCATTTGAAAGTGCCACTGTCAAAGGTTTGCAAGTATGGAGAACTCATCAATTCTTTCCTCCTTGAATGACGAGTGTAAATTAGACAATTACATTGAACCTCACTACAAGGAATGGTATCGAGTAGCTGTGGACACGCTGATTGAACAGGGGTTAGATGCATACCAAGAATTTCTTGCCAAGGAACGAGTGCCAGACTTTCTAGCCGAGGAAGAAATTAATTATATTTTGAAAAATGTTCAAAAAGTGGCACAAAGCACAGCACATGGTACTGATAATTTCTGCGATGATACCTCATCTTCAGGGACTTACTGGCCTGTTGAGTCTGATGTGGAAGCTCCCAATCTTGACTTGGGCTGGCCGTATGTGATGCCTGGACTCTTAAGGGGGACCCACATTGACCTCCTCTTTCATCCACCAAGAGCACAACTACTTACAATTAAGGAAACCATTCGGAAGATGATAAAAGAAGCAAGAAAGGTAATATTTCTATTTCTAAATGAAAAATTCGAAATGTGGAAAATCACCATAGTATAACAGACATATGTTAATAAAAGAGTCTCTATATGTATAGACCATGCCTGTTTCAGGAAATATATGTATGGATACGTAGGAAGGTTGTACTTCCCATATCTTGTAAATATCTGAGAGAGTGGTGTTGGGTTCCTGCTACAGGTGGAGATTTCCTTCTCTTCGTCACGTACATGAGAGAGCTTCACCCATGAAGGCTGAGGTGTATGGACCGGAAAAGAGATGATTTGATGTATTCATAGCCTAAATCACTTACATTTTCCTTAATCTCTGAAAGGAAATATGTGGTTGGCAAATCTGGTGAATTTTTCTTTGTTCTTAACAGGACTGAGCCCTAATTCTTGCTCTGGATATAGTTTATCCTATAAAATAAAGCATAGATTTTCTTATTTATTTCCTAAGTTATGTGAAAACAGTAAAAAATCAGGCTTGATAATGTAAAATTCTGCAGTAAAGTCCTGAGGTGCTTAGCATTTTAGGGCCTCTGTACTCTCTCTTAAATATTTGTATTGGTTTATAAATCTCAGAAATTCTATTTTAGAACTGAGGTAAAACTGTAGAAATGTTCTTTTAATCAATCTAATAAAGCTTCTTGCGAGTTTTCTATGTACTCACCACCATGATGGGTGTTTTGGAAACTACAACAAAATTTCCCAGGCTGTTTATTGAGTTTTAAAATGTATGAACAAGAAGTTATGATTGTTAACTACGAAGTGTCTATTTCTTAGTTACGGATACTATACAGTATAGAAATTTAGATCTAAAAGGGGCCTTGGGATGCACACATACACAGCATTGCTTTCTTTCATGTCAACAAGACACAGAGATGCTTGGGAAAGCATGCTTTTATGAAGTACAGACATATTAGACCCTTGAAACCCACAGGGACATGGTAGTTTGGAAGACAGGCAACTAAGAGCCTCCCTTTCACATTAGGAAGACACAGTGTTCCAAGGCTACTGTCAAACTCAGGCTTTGCAAAAGTAAAGTGATTTTTTTCCCTGGACCTTTTAAGCTCAAATAACCTGACCTTGTAACCATATTAACTCCTTTAGCAGGGTTACATCAAGGAAGCACAAATCTATTCCAGTTGTTAAACATTAGCTATAGAATCAGGTACACGGTAGGTGTCCAAACTTTCATTGAATGAATTGAACTGTCAGTTCAATTCTATGAATTGAACCATGAGGATTTTTAAAACTGGACTATCCTATGCTCTGAGAACAAAGTATACAATTGTATTTTGTGAAACAACAGAAGTCAAGAAAATATATGAGTCCTTGTAAAGGTAAAACAACAAATATCAAGTACGAACATTTGTGAATTTCTGTTTGGGGAGACAATACGTTTTTGAACTACAGTGTTAACTGAAAATTGAAAAATACGTCAGTGAAGCTTAATATTTGTTATTATGGTAAACAGTAGTTATGAGTTCATCAGCCTGCACCACAGTTAATCTCCTATGGGGCATTGCATTTCTATGGCACAAAATGAAATTCAGGAGCTAGCATGAGTTCTTGGGCTAGAACTCACTGGAAACTGAACATTAGTCATGACCTTCTGATGTATTTTTCTTTCTAATGTGGCAGCTATTTATTTAGTGAGCCTCTAAAAGTAATATCCTCTGCCTGGTCATCATCTGCTTAGAATTCCTACTTGAATTAGCAAGCTGAGGAACTCAAAGTCCAAACTGTAAAACAATAATGTAATGCTTTGCTTCTCTTTCACCAAATCTAAGTGGCATAAAATAAGAAAGAATTCTACCTTTATACACACCCAAGGTATGTATATTACCTTGTATATACATATCCAAGCTGAATTCAAAGAAAGAATTATTTGAACTTTATAAGTTGAGTATATTGAAACTGAATATAAATCATAATAGATTACTTGGTGGTTTTCTTTCCTTTTTTTTTTTCCAAAAGCATTGGAGAATGTGTTTGTTTCTAACCAGATGCAATAAATATTGAGGTTAAATGGGCTATAAATGCATGGGATGTATATTTTGCAAATATTTTGGAAATTTCTTCATATGTCACTATGTTAATTTAAAGATTTTTGAAGGATCCAGTACTCCAGAGAAGAAAAAGTTATTGACCACATTTTTACAAAATTTTAGACTATTTAGCCCATAACTGAACTAGGTCCTGTGAAAAATGTTAAAATAAGAAGAGGAAATATTATTATGAAATACCAGCTTGTTGGAACACGTTGCCTTTTAAATATTCTGCCTGCTTTTCATGACTATCATTTATTCAGCTGGTAAGTTAGGCTCTTGTAAACCTTCAGAATCAAGCCTGTTAGTTATTATGATAAACTTCTTGTTTCTGAACTATTTTCAGAGGACAAATTCTCTTTATTGGTAACTCTCAATGAATTGTCATGACAGGATGAAATGTATGAAGAGGATGATCTTTTTTTTTCATAAAGTACTTGAATAATGTTTATTTTAGTGAATAGAATAAAGGTTTTTGTCTCTGTGAAATTCTTTTGTTAATCAACATTATGAAACTCTATAGAGCTATGAGGCCGTAACAAGTAGACCTAGGAACCAGCAAAGCAGAATCCAGGAAACGATCTCAGAGAAGAACTTAAATTCGTTTTCACTGCTCTGTTGCAATTAAGATAAGGTGCTTATGAAAATAAATGTCATAAAATGGAAAAAAAAAATCTTAAAATAATAAGAAGCCAAAAGCAGTTTTCTTAGAGGTCTAAACATTTGAAGTCTGATCATAACCACTGAAAATATTTTGTTTTTGAATTCATTAATTTATATGCATTTGTTTTATTATCTCTGAATCATTCTGCTTTTATAAGCAGAATATAATCTTTATAGTATTTCAAAAATCCATAGATTTGTTTGTATTTGTTCATTTCATTTTTGCCAATTGTCACTTACAGGTTATTCAGAGAAATGTTTTTTCTTCTTCTTTTGTTTCCTTTTTCTTTTTCTTTTTCTTTTTTTTTTCTTTTGTATATTTGCTTATTTGGCTATTTGAGAATTTTCCTTTGGGAAAATCAAATTACAGGTAATACCTTGTGCCCTAAAATGGTCTTATTTTTATTTACTGGCTCTTTCCTAACCTCCTTCTATTTTTCACTATGTGGTTGACATAATTAAATTTGGTTCAACTTTATAAAGTCTGATAGCGTCTAGCAAGACTTTTCCCAGGTAATTATCTGTCTCTCAAGAGGTGTTCCCAAGATGATATATGAATTTATTCCTAATTACTGCGACTACCTCTTATGAAAATGTCCCCTCTAATTACTTTAAAAAGTCATCTTTCATTAAAGTCATTTTTCTTCTGTCCACTCAGTGATAAATATCCCTAAAGCAATCATTTCTGATAATCTTGAATATGTAAATGTTTAACCAGAATGCTGTTGGCCTCTCTGTTTCCTAATTCTAGGCTAGCATCTTCCATGAGATGTGACTCTTACTCTTGTGAAATATGGAGTTGAGAAGATACATAAGCAAAAGTCTAGTGAGAATTAGGGCAGAAGTGATTCCTTAGGTGCTCTGTTCTGCATCTCCTGAGTTCAGGTCTTGGTTGCTCCCCGAGTCAATGTTCCTAGGCGTGTCTGTTATGGCCTCAGAATTCTTAGTAATACAGAGAAACATTCACTACCAGGTGGCCCATTGCCACAAAAGGGAAGTTGGACTAATGATGGGGGCTTCTCCTGGGATTTGATGGGTGTTTTAAAAGTAGCACTGGGCTAGAGGCTTGATAGCTAACTAGTTATGGATTGAACAAGTCATTGTACACCACAGGTATTATCACTTGTTTAATGAAAGACATGAAGCAAAGCATTTTAGGGTTTTTTAAATCGAATGTTCTTATCCAAATCTCTAATAGCGCTTACCACCTCAAGATTATTTCAATATGTTATACTGAATTAGTTCATTATATGAATAATATTTATTGTGTCATAGTATGTCACTTTCATCACTATTACTTTGCAGCCATATCCTGCCCAGCTAAGCAATATTTATGTGTTTGTCAGTGCCCTTATTAGACTAGGGTTATCTCTCTCCTGATATTCCCAATTTTTATTAAGAATTTCCTCTCTGCACCCTCCCTATTCCAACACTCACTGTGAATATTTCTTTGTTTAAATTTGAGTCAAAATTAGTTTCTTCCAAAAAATAGCTTTTGCTTAGTAAGATTTAATGACATTAGTATCCTGTGACATTAATTTGAACAGCTTTTCTTTGAATAAAATGCATTATATGTGTGTGTGAGTGTGTGTGTGAGAGAGAGAGAGAAAGAGACAGAGAAAGAGAGTGAGAGATCTTGTTAAAAATCTTTTTAAAATTGTACTGACTTTACCATGTTAACTCTCACTGTGTCTGCATGGGAATACTCTCTCTATGCCAAACTCCTGGGTCTCTACTCCTATCCTCCACTACTAACAATAACCCTGATGATTTTAACACAGTTACTTAAGGGAGAGGAAAGAGGAAATAAGATGCTCTTTACCCTTATTGCAAAATAGAGTTTTGAGTTTCCTTGATTGACTTGATGACTTTCACAGGCAGGAAGCTGCAGCCTCTTTTAATTGCCAATTTCAAATAATGCTCTTTTTCAAAGAGACTTCATGGAATGGTATGAAGGCTCTGAATCTTAGGGTCAGTTAGGGCTGGGTTGAATCCCAACTCAAACAGCTGTTTGCACTAGACATTATACTACAAACTCTCTGAGCTTTAGTTTTCTCATCTGTAAAACGGAGATGCTAATACTCCATAGGATCTTTGTGAGAGTGGAATGAATCGGCTGACATATCTACCATGACACCTCCACATGTTTAATACCCTGCATGTGGTGTTGAGATGATGGCGACCCCTTCTTCTCCTCCTTCTACTTTTCCTCTTACTACATTACTCCAGACCTTTATTTTGTCAAAAAATCCATCAGCCTGTATTTTTAAAATTAATTTTTATTGGAGTGTAGTTGCTTTACAATGTTGTGTTAGTTTCTACTGTACAGCAAAATAAATCAGCTATACATATACATATATCCACTCTTTTTTGGATTTCCATCCGATTTAGGTCACTACAGTGTATTAAGTAGAGTTCCCTGTGCTATGCAGTATGTTCTCATTAGTTGTCTATTTTATCCATAGTATCAATAGCATATATGTGTCAATCCCAATCTCCCAATTCCTCCCACACCCCCCCTTCCCCCTTGGTATCCATACATGTGTTCTCTATGTGTGTCTCTATTTCTGCTTTACAAATAAGATCATCTATACCATTTTTCTAGATTCCACATATATACATTAATATACGGTATTTGTTTTATCAGCCTGTACTTTTGCATCACTGTGATTTGGCATTTCTTCTTTAAAAGTGAGAGCAACGAATGACCAAGTCCAGTATCTAACAAGACAGCATCTTACCAGGAATGCCAGCCATAGTTATTAGCTGTTGGTGAAATGACTCAAACCCATTTCTGAAGTATTGTGGTGATTATGTACACTACATTAGCGATCTACAGAGCATTTTCCCAGTATTATTGCTTAGAAAGTTCAAAATGGGAAAATTTTGATTCAACATAAGTATGTATATTTGAAAATAAGACCCACTGTGAAGACAACTTAGATGTATGAATTTTATACTCAGGATGTGCAAAAAAGGCATCTCTTTTTTTTTTTTAAACATCTTTATTGGAGTATAATTGCTTTACAGTGGTGCACCCGTTTCTGCTTCATAACAAAGTGAATCAGTTATACATATACATACGTTCCCACATCTCCTCCCTCCTGCGTCTCCCCCCCTCCCACCCTCCCCATCCCACCCCTCCAGGCGGTCACAAAGCACCGAGCTGATCTCCCTGTGCTATGCGGCTGCTTCCCACTAACTATCTATTTTACGTTTGGTAGTGTATATATGTCCATGACACTCTCTCACCCTGTCACATCTTACTGCTCCCCCTCCCCATATCCTCAAGTCCATTCTCTAGTAGGTCTGTGTCTTTATTCCCGTCTTGCCACTAGGTTCTTCATGACCTTTTTTTTTTTTTTCCCTTAGATTCCATATATATGTGTTAGCATACTGTATTTGTTTTTCTCTTTCTGACTTACTTCACTCTGTATACAATGGACTATTACTCAGCCATAAAAAAGAAATGAAATGGAGGTATTTGTAGTGAGGTGGATGGAGTTAGAGCCTGTCATACAGAGTGAGGCATCTCTTTTATGGACAGCTATTCAGAGTTGAAGAAAAAATTCTAAACCATGCTTTCTTACATAAAGATCCAAAGATCTGAAAAGGTATAGAGTTCTGGTGAAATGCTAAGGTGGAGGTAGGGGAACATTCTGTAGACCAAGAGGAAAAAAGGTAGTCATTCCATTTTCATCTTGAATTTTAAAAGTGATAATTTTATTAGATTTTTAAATAAAGACATTATACAAGGGTTCCATATTTATAAAAAAGAAGAGCAAGTTTTTGTAAGTTTTTAAAGTTCATATTTATTAAAGACCTGCCATTTAGGGTCAAAAGTTGGTTTAAGTAACTCTGAGTTTATGAACTATTATTACTTACTAAATATTCTGATGTAATTCAAGAAGTAATATTAGGTATATTATTTAAGGTCTACCATAATTAGTCTTAGATTAAAAAACTTTGCTTTCCTGATAGAGGGGCTGTTTTTCTGCTCTGTGGAAGCAAAAAATCTGGTGTATGAAAAAATAAAAAAAATTGTTATATAAGACCTCCAGCTTGGTTTGTATACTAAAGTCATGTGTGATTTATGAGTTTCAGATGTTTTACCAGGCTATGTCTTATCAGGTAAAGTCTAAAATCACCCATGATTTTCATTTTTAACCGATTTTTGTTTGAAAGTGGCAATTTGGGAAAGAGTTTACTTTTTAAAAGAAAACTTAGAATTATTTAGAGGGGCCAATAAACTTACCAGAAACTCTGCCTTGGTGATATTAACCTATACCTCTGTTAATAGTTGGAAAGAAACAATTTAAAATTTGAATTATTTCAGAGTGTGCATGATTTATCTGATTAAGGGAAATGTTTTTAAGACCATTTTCTGTTCTCAGTTTTTACCCTTTGGTACTCTTTAATTCTTTTTCTTTTCTTTTTCCAAAATAAGCTGTGAGAAGCAATTCCTATAGGGACTGCATGTGGTGTGTACAATCTTTCTCTTGAACTTTGAGAGAGCCTGTTATTGACCATGGGACAAAATTTAGTTCCTTGTATTCTGGGGTCTCTGAAGTAGACAGTTTATTTTTTATGATAATTTGTTTACTCATTTTCCTTCCTGTGATAGGATTAAAATTTTAAAAAACCACTTATTTATTTACTGAAGTGTGTAATATTTTTCTGATAATACACCTTTAGTAGTTTGTTGGAATGGCAAAGCTAATCATAAAACATGATCGTAAAACATTCAGTTTTCCTAATGTCTAAATAATACTTAAAGTTCATAGGGATAGAATTTAGCAATTTTGCAAACTCAGATGCCTTTAGGGGTAAGCCAGAAAAATAACCCTGCACAGGAGAACAGGGCAAGTAGTATTCCAATAGGAAGCCGAAGGAACGTGGATGAAGAGAACTCTGTAGGCATCTTTGTTTAAAATGTTATACATAAAATGTAGTTTGCAGCTGAATGGGATGATAAGCTTAGGACCTCAGGTACACATTGAAGCATCTTATCAAATGTTAACTTCCATGAGAATAAAGGGATATAACTTCCTTTAGCTTATCTGTCCTCCTAATGAGATATGAAATGTAATGGGGGGTTGTTATGGGGACCCTTTTGAGATGAGGGTGGCTCTCACACCAGACTGATGTTTGTATTTCAAGGATTCTGCCTATTCTCCTGTAGTTGCCACAGATTCATCATGTGACATATACTTGTATATCAATCATTCATGTCTTTTAACTAGTCGCTTTTCAAATTATCTTGAAAAACGTTGCTTTTATTATCAGGACTGGAACTAGCATCTGATTTTGAGTAAAAGATTTATCTTATATAATCTAGTAACAGGAACACATAATTTATTGAGCACTTAAGTGTCATGTACTGGTCAGCATTTTACATGCAGTACTTTAAACTGACCTTCATACCCCCCTGTGAAATAGGTACTTTTATTATCCATATTTTACTGATGAATAATCTGCTTTCTTGTGATAGGTATGACTAAGTCAGTGGTAATGATCTAAAAGGGTCATAACTGGAAACTATTAATGGCTGCATATTCCCAAGTGGAGGTTTTAGAAGACCTGGTTGAGAGGGTCTGGGATGGAGACCAGTTGGTGGGGATGTGGAAGCACTAGTTTCTAAATGGGCCAAGTACAAAGCCATTGTGGGGTTACTATTAGAGATCAGAAGTGACCTACTGGAAATGACAGAAGGTTATGATATATAGATGAGGTGTAGCACCTAGAATGCAGACTAAATCAGGATGCACTGAAAAGAAACGGGTTCTCTGAGTTTCAAATAAAGGAGACATTCAAAGAAGTAAGAGAAGGGCAGTCAATGAGGTTGTCCTCTGGCCTCTTCTGGGTTCAACTATGACTGTGTCAGCCAACCTTTGGCCAGTCTTAACAGGTGACAAGTATGGCAAGCTACTTACTCATTCATTCAGCAAATATTTATTTAATGTCTGCTGCATGTCAAGTAGAGTTCTAAATTCTGAGGATACATAAGAGAATAAAGTACCAAAGAAACCCTATCTTTGAATGGAGCTTACTGGCAAATAGGGAGATTTAGATTTTAATAAGCATAATAAATGAGGAGTGCTATGGAGAAAAACAAAACACAAATATGGCTGGGTAAGGAGGGCTGATTGAGAGCGGTGGCAGAGGTTAGTTTGCGATTTTAAATTGGGTGTTCAGAAGAGGCCTCATCAAGAAAGTGACATTGGAGTCAAGATTTGAGGAAAGAAGGAATGAGCCTTGCATCTCTTTGAGGGCAGAGCAAACTAGACATAGGGTAAGCTTTAGGGCAGGGACATGCCTTCTTGTTTGTTAGAGGAACAGTATGGATGCCAGCTCCTGGACCCAAGAAAGCAAAGGGGAGATGAGTTAGGTGAGTTCAAAGAGGTATCATGGAGGTCCTCATGGACCATTACAAAGACCTTGGCTTATGCTCCATGTAAAATGGGGAGCCACTGGAGAATTTTGGGCAAAAGAGAGACATGATCGATTTGAAATATGCTTTATTTTAAAAGGACACATCTGGCTGCAGTATTGAAAATTGACTATAGGGGCTCAAGAATAAGCATAGCAGAGGCTATTACAATAATTCAAATGTGAGATGATATTGTCTTAGATTACCAGGATGGTAGCAGTGCTGGTCAGATTTTGGATATATTTTGAAGGCAGTAAAATGTGGGGTATAAAATAAGTTGAAGAATATAAGATGACCCCCAAATTTTTGGCCTGAGAAACTGGTATTATGGCATTGTCCTTTGAGGTTGGCCTCAGAGTCATGAAAGAGTTGCAATCAGGAAGCAGGCAGAGACCAAGGCACAGAGGCTTTTAAGTTATCATTTTCACCAGAGCCCTGAGATAGTTGACTGGTGACGGCAGCCACCAAGACAAGAGCAACATATGTGTCTAAATAGAGATTAAGGTTCAGATTAGAATCTACATCCAGAGCGGCTGGACTTGGAAATAGTTCTGGTCCTGAGCTCATTGGTGAGGGACGGCCTAGAAAGTACCTGGATAAGACTCAGATACAAGGAAGTAGGTAAAAAAAAAAGTGTGAGATAAGAAGACTGGCTGGATGATGACCCAGGACCTGATAAGGCAGGAGGTTATATAACCTGCTGAGAAGCAGAGCCTCCCAAATGCAAGTGTTAAGCAACCCCATGTGCTGATCAGGTGAGGGGAAAAACAAGAACTGGGAGGGTGCCTTTGGGACCTCACTTTCTTCAGAGGTCACCTTGGGGCATACATGTTGAGGAGTAGAAGTACCGTGGAGAGCTTGATATTTTAGACAACAGGGAATGTGGGGAGAGTAGAGTGGGGCTGGAAAAAAAGGAAGGCGGTGGGGGGTGTGTGTTGAGATCAAATTGTGAAGGTCCTTCAGTCCGGCTTTGTGGATATGGACAGTGGGAGGTCATGAAATGTTTCTGAGTAATACCATTACATCCAATCTTGGACATATTAACATTTTGTTGGTTAGTTAAAACGTAGAGGGAAATATGAAACAGTTTGTAGCATATGTTGGGATAATGCTCACCAACAGGCTGATAATGGCCTGGAGCTGACAATGTCTTCTTGAAATGAGAATATACCTTCAATTTCCTGCAGGAATAGAAAACTATAGCTACTTAATTCTGTGTCCTAAAGAAGGTGATTTGGGGGGGGGGGCCCTTAAAGCTATTTTAAAATGTCTTAATATTTTAAGTCAATAAAATTTATTTCTGTATTATAAGTTTCAACTACATACTATACTATATATAGTTTATATGTCCTTATTGAATCCCTGCTATGTTCAAGACACTCTGTTAGGTCATACAAGTAGAAAAAGAAACACTTCAAGTGGTTTAGAGTCTGATATTTGGGGGATGTGCTAAAAGATTTGTGGGAGATCTATAGATAAGAGGTTGAGGGTGTATGGACACTATGTGAGTGACCTATGTATTACAAAGTGTCTGGATTTTTTCCCCACCTTTTTACTCTATGTATCAGAGTGTTATAGAGATATTTCCTGAAGTTTCAAAGTAGAAAAGTTTTGATGTAGTTGAAATGCCCTCAAAATATTTGCTGGCAGAGACAGATTACTAGTTCAATGATTGCATAGAATAAAGGTTTATTTTTTCTTATTATCAAAGTATACCTATTCCTTATAGAAAATATGGGGGAAAATAAACTTTAGAAAATTTCTTCCCGCTAAGATATAAATAGATGGATAGAGAAGTACATGTGCACACAACTGTGTGTGTGTGTGTGTGTGTGTGTGTGTGTGTGTGATCTCTGAGCACCCAATATTTGATCGCTGAAATAGAATGTTTGCATGTAATATAGTTGAGATCATATTTGAAATTATGTATAACAATTTGCCTCCTGCTTTTTCCACTTAGGATTTTTCCCATAATAAAATACTTGATTTCCTGTGCTGATAAGCAAAGGCATATAGAACAGGGGCAGTGGAGGCTGCTTGGGTACAGGTAATAAGGAAGTTCATTGTCTCTTGGGAATTTGAAAACAACAATAAGTCTGACTAAAAGGCAGTCTGCTTTTTTATGACACCGAGTGCTGGCGGTTGTAAAGATTATCAAGGATAATGTGCTCTTTCTCACCAGGGCAGCCTCTGCTGCAGGCAGGGCGGATCCATGCTACCTGGACCTGTACCTACCCTCCTCCCACCCCTCGGCACACCAGTGCTGATATGATGAGCACCTCCCAGTAATATTCCTTTAGAAAGCCTTTAGAATTTAGAAATGAAGAAAGCCTCATAACTACTTTTGCATAATTATTAGCTACTCAATAATTAATCTCGAAGCTTTAAAAGCAGAAAAATCAGTAAGTGTACATTTTCTTTCCTTTGGTCTGTATTAATGTCTTATTAATCATCACCTATCAATTTTCCCCCTAAGAAGTCAAACAAATATTTTAAACAAGTAAATAAATGTGAAAATGCAAAAACATTGCCATTTGGCTAAATATCAATCCAATATGTGCTACTGGAAAATCCATAATCATGGGAAAAAATCAGTATCTGAGTCACAGTACATAGTCATACTCAAGCCTGCTGAAATTTGGGAGCAGTTACTTAAAAAAAGAAAAGAATCTCGGGTTAGTGACCATGTGGTCTTTTTACTAATGAGCAGTTGGAAATTGAGGAAGTCCAAAAGTGCAAAGTCACCCAACTGATGAGTAACTCTCAGTACAGATCATATTCAGGGGTCTTCCATTCCCAGACTCATATCATGTTGCCTCTCTACTGGGAAGGAGAACTAAATTTGTTCATGACATTAATACTATCTAGCATTTATTGGCTGGTATGTGCCAGGCAGTGTGCTAAGCTCTTTATATGCATTAATATTTATATTCACAACAGCTCTCTCAGGTAGGCACCTCTGTTGCCTCCTTTCATTGGTGAAGAACAAAGAGGTTAAATAATTTATACTAGGATGTGAAGTAGGCATTGCTGGTACTTGAGCCCAAACAGAGCACCTGATAGACCTTCCATGCTGGTACCAGGCAAACCACTGAATTCTCAGGACACTTTTGTACAGGTCCTATTACATTCGGGTCCTGATGATGTACCAGATAGAGTCCAGGTCGACAAGCATGGCGTATATGAGGCTTCTCCTGTTAAAGGTGGCTCCTGCTGCATCCTCACCTTTGTGCTTTATCTCCTTCCACCTCCCTCCTGTCACTTGACCCTGCAGTGTTACTTACTGCCATTCTGTGGGCCTTCCATGGCAGCTTATTGCTTCCTAATTTTCTACATGATTATTCCCCTCCTTGGAACATCCTTTTCCATATTCTTTGCCTCCCATTCATCTTTTAAAATCCATGTTCAATTTTACTTGCTACATTGAGCCCTGATCAATTTTCTTGCCAGATGTTGATTAGTTGCTCTTATGATATTGTCACCTTTATACTTGTCCTTTGGATTTTAGATGAGATATGTTTTGCATTCTGTCATAGGGCTCAGGGTTCTCTACCCATTCTTTTCTTATTTTTTAAACTAGATTATTTGTTTAAGATTGATTTCTAAGAATTTTTTATGCTGTATATTAATTATTTGTCAAATACATGTCTTGCAAATCTCTTCTGTGGCTTACTTTTTCACCCTGATATGGGATGTTTGTTTGATAAACAGAGGTTCTTAATTTTAATGTAGCTCAATTTTTTATTTTTTATTTTAGGATTAGCTATTTTGGAGTTTCATGGAAGAAATATTTTTCTACCTATGATCAAGAAGATGTTCTCCTTTGTTAGCTTTTAGAAGTTTTATTTTGTCTTTCATATTTGGGTTTACAAATCCTTCTGGTATTGATTTATGTGTTTCATATGAGGTCAGGGTCCATTTTAATTTTTGTAGAAATACTATCTAGTTGATCTAACACCATTTATTGAAAAGATCATCCCTTCTATGCTGTACTGCAGTGACACTATTGTCATAACTTAAGTGACCACTTTGATATTAGTATATTTCTCACTGTATTCTGTTCCTTTGATCTATTTCTTAACCCTGTTCCAAGACCACAGTGTTTTAGTTTTTATAGCTTTACAGTAAGCCTCTCTATTTGGTAGCGTAAGTATTCTAGTTTTAGTTTTTATAGCTTTATAGTAAGCCTCTCCATTTGGTAGCATAAGTATTCTAGTTTTGTTCTTCTTCAGTATTGCCTTGGCTATTCTAAATCCTTGGCTTTTCTGTAGGAATTTTAGAATCATCTTGTCAATTAAAAAAAATATATATGAGCTTTTGATTGGTATTATATTGCATCTGTAGACTATTTGAACAGAATTAAATGTTACAATATTGAATCTTCCAATCCATGAATATGTTCCTACATTTATAGTTATAAATAATTTATTTCAGTGAGATTTTGTAGTTTTCTGTATATAGGTCTTACATATCACTTGTTTGATTTATTAATGGTTATTTGTTTTTTTTCTGATATTAGAAATAATATTTGAATATTTTTGTTCTAATTTTTTCTTCTTTGCTAGTGTGTAGAAATACAATATATTTTTCATATTTTGACCTTGGATTCAATGACTTGATAAATTCACTTATTAATTCCAATAGTTTATGTATAGATTATTTGGAATTTTCTAGATATATCATCATATCTGTAACTAATGCTAGTTTTATTTTCCCTTTTTCAATCCATGTGACTTTTTATATTTTTGATTTACCTTACTACATTGCTAGGTCTTCCATTACAGTGTTGAATATAACATGAAATACAAACAGTACTTGCTGTGAAATTTTCTTTAAACAAACTATCATTGCAGTTGTAAAGACTTTTATTGTTGCTTATTTAGAGATAATATATCTTTTTTCTACATCTGCTTTTAAGACTTCCTTTTCATGTCTCATTTTCAAGAGCTTTAATATGATGTACCTGGATGAGTACTTATTTTTTAATTTTTTTTTTCCTTGACATAGTAGAGCTTCTTGAATCTGTCTTGTCTTTCTGTTGCTTTAGAAATATCTCAGCTAGCATCTCTTCAAATGTTGATCCTCCTGTTCTATTTCTACTCCTGTCCTAAGAATTCTAATTGCTGGTGTATACATCTTTGTTGATTTTTACTTAAATACATCCCATATATTTCATATTCATTTTTGTAACTTCCATAATTTTCTCTCTGTATATTTCATTCTGGATATTTTCTACATAAGTATCTTTAAGTCTTAACCAATCCTTTCTTTGAGTATTATTTATTATTAAACTCAATTGTTGAACTCTTAATTCTGATGTTGGTATTTTTCAGCCATTTAATTTTCTTTTTTTTTTATGTTTGGGATTTTTATTTATTTATTTATTTATTTTTAACACCTTTATTGGAGTATAATTGCTTTACAATGGTGTGTTAGTTTCTGCTGTATAACAAAGTGAATCAGCTATACATATATATACATCCCCATATCTCCTCCCTCTTATGTCTCCCTCCCACCCTCCCTATCCCACCCCTCTAGGTGGACACAAAGCACTGAGCTGATCTCCCTGTGCTATGAAGCTGCTTTCCATTAGCTATCTATTTTACATTTGGTAGTGTATATATGTCCATGACACTCTCTCACTTCGTCCCAGCTTTCCCTTCCCCTTCCCCGTGTCCTCAAGTCCATTCTCTATGTCTGCGTCTTTATGCCTGTCCTGCCTCTAGGTTCTTCAGAACTATTATTATTATTTTTCTTTTTAGATTCCATATATATGTATTAGCATACGGTATTTGCTTTTCTCTTTCTGACTTAACTTCACTCTGTATGACAGTCTCTAGGTCCATCCACCTCAGTACAAGTAACTCAATTTCATTTCTTTTTATGGCTGAGTAATATTCCATTGTATATATGTGCCACATCTCTTTTATCCATTCATCTGTCGAAGGACACTTAGGTTGCTTCCATGTCCTGGCTACTGTAAATAGAGCTGCAATGAACATTGTGGTACATGACTCATTTTGAATTATGGTTTTCTCAGGGTATAACAGCCATATAATTCTTGAATGCCTTAATAATAGTTATTTTAAAGTCTGTTTCTGATGATACCAGTATCTGGATCACCTATAAATCTATTTATATTATCTGTGTTTTGTTTTTTCCTCTTGGTGTTTGGTCATTTGGTCCTGTCCTCTTACATGCTTGGAATTTTTGATTGAATGCTGAATATTTAGTATGAAAAGTTGCACTTGTAATCTCCACTAAAGAGGATTTAGTTTTCTTTAAGTTGACAGTTAAAGTAAGGGTAAATCAACCTATTCCATACAGGGATTGAGGTATGAGGATGACATTTAGTCTTACAGAATAGTGGGCTATCTCCAGTTTTCATCTACTTCTAGGGTAACTCTTCTGGGATTTCACTGGAGGTATTTAGAGGAGCCTCTTTTTCTTGGAAGAATCTCAACTCTAATTTTTATCTTCCTAATGTGATTTTCAAAAGCTTTCTTAAACTCTTTACCCTCTTATCAACTTTCTTCTCTTTTGTTTCTCATCCTTTTACTCAGTGAGCAATTTAAGATTTGCCAAATGTCTTTAGGGCAATAACTGCATGGAATCCTGAGTTCAGTTTATCATGATTCCCCTTTCTCTGTGATCAGGTGTCTGTAAGTCCTTTTTGCATTGATGGTACTAGAATCCAGTTTCTGTTTTCTTCATCCCTTTGAAATTGCTAAAAACTCTTCACCACAGCTTACTGCTTTGGCCTCAGTGCCTTGCTGTGTGAATTGGCAAATGTGAAAAAATATTAGGTGAAAAAGTGGCAGGAAACACTTGGTTTTCCTCATTGTTTCTCCTTTATCTATGATCTTGGCTCCACAAATTCTGGCTGCCTTTATTTTTGTTTTTTAGCCTTTATTGTTTTCAGTAAGAATGTTGGTCTAATATAAGCTATCATAGTCTTGTATTAGAGGACTCCCTTTCATTTAATTTAGAATGAATTAGTATGATTAAATATCACAAAATCTGCATGTGAGAAAAAAATTACACATATCTTAGATATATATTAATGGAATTGAAGATAAAAATAAAGGGTAAGCTATCACTATTTTAAAGTTTAGAAAAAATGTTTAAAATTTATGTCTAGTACTGAAATATAAATATTACTCATTCAGTGAATCAGTTAAAGACTTTTCATTTTACTCTTATTTTAAGAATTTCTAACATGTTTATAATGGAGACCTTCCTATATTTTATTTTTCCTCCTCATGCCTTACTTTTCCAACATTTTCCCATGCAGTACACATCATCAGACTCATTATTACAACCATTATCTTCATGAAGTTTTGTCTATCTGAGCTGCAAATGGTAGTCTTGTGTTTAAAATACTACTTAAAAATAGTATACACGTGAGAATACATTTATGTATAAGTGTTCTATCTGTGTAAGGATAGATGTTCATATTTACATATGTTTTACATGTACATACTTTTCATCATGTTTAAAATCTTAGAGACTTCTTAAAGCACACTTATAAATGTTTAACTCCATGGGAAATTTAATAGGATTTAAGTGCTCCTAGGTTTAAAGCCTTAAAAAAAATAACTGTGTGTATCTTTTAAAAATGGCTTTATAAATATTATAAGTATCATGTATAGCAATATATTATTTAAATATATTAAGTAGCGAAGTTTACATATAAATTTTATACATATAACTTTTATATTTTAACAATTTCTGTTAAACTTAATTTTTTAGTGATATTCTCTCTTTCCCTCTTTTTTATGGCTGTGCCGCGTGGCTTGCGGGATCTCAGTTCCCCGACCAGGGATTGAACCTGGTGCCACAGCAGTGAAAGCACCAAGTCTTAACCACCACCAGAGAACTCCCTAAACCTAATTTTTTAAACAGAAGTATATAATGCCAGATTCTATTCAGAACATCAAGAGGGAAATGAATGGCCCTGAGTGAAACTAAATACAAGAATTTTATAGCATTATATTTGTCAAAGTTATATTCTAGAAAGCATAAAGTTTGGGAACATGTAGTGTTAATTTTTTCAGATGTATGTTCATTTCACCTGTTTTCAAAAAACATCTGCCACATTCAAAAAATAAGTGTATTAATTGAGCCAAGTACACCAGTCTTTTTCTCTTTCTAAGTTACATTTCAAATAATTTATTTCCATTAACAATCCAATTTGGAAAACCATGAAGCTCACTTCTAAAATAAAAGGTTATCATGTCAGCTGTCTTTTTATGTGTTTGTAGAAGTAGACCCATTCTGATTCAGTCATCAGGGCTTTTAGGATTTATTTGCATAGTTTCACAGTAGCAAAATCCCTGGAGCTCAGAGTCACAGATTTCCCGGAGCTTATTTTCACGTTTAACGTGTGTGTCCACACAGTTTTATTTTTAAGGGTAAGATCAAAGGAATTGAGAGGCCAATTATTTAAAAATACCACTTCAGGAAATGTGACCCAAAGAGTGCACTCACTGATTACACATGTGAAATTCTCCCTTCAGCCTGGAAGTAGAAAAAGTCCTTTTTTTCTTTTTTCTTTTTCTTTTCTTTTCTTTTCTTTTTTTGTTTCCTGGTTACTGCTGAAGAAACTGCTTCAGATTGCTGTTACGTATGTCACAGTATATTCAACTCATGTAATCTCATATTAAGAAGAAACAGTGACAAGAGAATTTTTTTAATTACACATGTTTATTATGGGGCTTAGCCTTTTTTTTTTTTTTTAGCTGTGTTGGGTCTTCGTTTCTGTGTGAGGGCTTTCTCTACTTGTGGCAAGTGGGGGCCACTCTTCATCGCGGTGCGCGGGCCTCTCACTATCATGGCCTCTCGTTGCGGAGCACAGGCTCCAGACACGCAGACTCAGTAGTTGTGGCACATAGGCTTAGTTGCTCCGCAGCATGTGGGATCTTCCCAGACCAGGGCTCGAACCCGTGTCCCTTGCATTGGCAGGCAGATTCTCAACCACTGCGCCACCAGGGAAGCCCCGGGGCTTAGCATTCAAAACTGTGTTGAACAGCTTTACTACTCAGAGGCCAAGAGCTGCTTCCCTGGATAAATATCCCTGATGTGAAGACTTTCTAAGTGAATCACTTTCCACCTCCAGCTTTTCCCCCTCAAAAGCCTAATATCAGCTGTCCTCTCTCCTAACCTCCTGTTTTCTTCAGACAAAAAAAAAAAAAATCTGTGATCTTAACTGTCCCCTGCAGTTCTATTACTTTGATTTCTATATCTTTATTTTGTGTTTATAGTTATTTCGCTCTGCTTTCCACTACAACACACTGAGTGGTTGCTTGCCTCCATCCTGTTACCATCTTGTTACCATTCTCTCTTACTTTTTAATCATTTTACTTTCTTAGGGAGTATTTTCCATCAAGGGTCTCTGTTTCTTTATTGCTCTTTCCTCTAATCTCTGCAGTCTGGGTCTGTCTTCCATTCCTCTCTAACCCGGTGCCTCAGAGGCCACTGTTGTCCACATGGTCAAGACACGCCAGCCACTTTTTAACAATCCTCAGCCTCCTCCACTTCTCTGTAGGCAGTGGTCACCTTTCATCTCTTACCATTGGTTTCTATGATATTTCTCTCTTCATTCTTTTCCTGTACTTCTAGTGTTTCTTTCTTTCTTTTTTATTTATTTATTTATTTATTTATTTATTTATTTATTTATTTATTTATGGCTGTGTTGGGTCTTCATTTCTGTGTGAGGGCTCTCTAGTTGCGGCAAGCGAGGGCCACTCTTCATCGCGATGTGCGGGCCTCTCACTATCGTGGTCTCTCTTGTTGCAGAGCACAGGCTCCAGACGCGCAGGCTCAGTAGTTGTGGCACACGGGTTTAGTTGCTCCGTGGCATGTGGGATCCTCCCAGACCAGGGCTTGAACCCGTGTCCCCTGCATTGGCAGGCAGATTCCCAACCACTGAGCCACCAGGGAAGCCCTAGTGTTTCTTTATGTCCTTTGGTAGCTCTCTTTCCATCTCCTGAAAGTGAACGTTTTAAAGGTTTTAGCCCTTGGGTCTGTTCTCTGCATTTTACTCCTTGGTGTCCCTTTCCACTTCCACACCTCCTGCTCTTTATAACTCTGGTGTGGACTGTCTTCTGAACATTGCCCTTTAATTCTAGTCGACTGTCCGACATCTTTACCTACACGGCTCACTGTCCGACATCTTTACCTACACGGCTCACTGGACTTTCAAATGCAATTATGTCCAAAAGAGTAGCTAGAAGTTTATGAAGCTCCTTAAATGTGTTCTCTTGTCTTCTCTCTCTGTGAAAGGCATCATCACTTTCTTAGATACCAAGGCCACAGTACCTTGGAATCACATATGATTCATCCCTCTCTCATGTTACGCTTCCAGTTTTGTCATCGGGCACTGAGGTTTGGACCTCGGCCACGTCTCCCTCCTCCTAATTCTCTCCATTGCTACCGCCCAAGTTCTGCTCCCAACTTTTCATGGTTAATTGCAACAGTCCCTTTAACTTATCTTGCTACCTAACAATTCTGCTTTCTCCAGTATCCCTACGGTTTCTTGCCAGAAGGATCAATGTCATCCTTTTCTGATTACAAACCTTTGTGTCTTTGCTTTCTTCAAGTGCCACAGAAGCAATGACCACATCCAGAATCTGCCTTCTAGATTTGACATCTGCCATTTTCTGCCTTTAAATATTTGCTCTTGTCCTTCCCTCTTCCAGAACTACTGTTCTCCATCTCTACCTACTAATACTGTGTACATTTTGGGCAACACATCTTACTGTTACATGTGCTAATTTTAAAATATGTCCACAACTCTTCAACAGTCCTCCCTCCAAAAGTGGAGCTTGAATTCCCTTCTCCTTGAGTGTGGACTAGATTTAGTGACTCCCTCTAATGAATAGAACATGGCAGAAGTAAAACCAGGTTTTAAAAGACATCTTGCTTGCCTCTCACTCTCTTTTGATTTCTTGCTCTGGGGTAAGCTCTGTCACGAGATCCCCCAGCAGTTTATACAGAAGCCCATGGGGTCAGGAACCAAGAACCCCCTTGGGAGCAGATACTCCTTCTCAGCCAGGCTCAGATGACTACAACCTTAGCTCTGAGTCAGAACCACCCAGCTAAGCTGCTCTCAAATTCTTCACCCATGTAAACTATGAGATAATAAACATTTGTTGTGTGAAGCCACTACCTTTTAGGGATAATTTGCTAAGCAGCGATAGATAACTATTATAGGAAACCTGATCTGAACTAACAAGATGAGATTACTCCTGAGAATTCTTTTGATTTATACCTCTGAGATGTTCCTTGACACACACTGTTCGTATCATGGTTATTTGTTAATAATATTTTATAGTTGGTGTATTAGGGCAAATTTTTACAAGTCTAAACTGTTTAATAAACTGTGTAAAATACATCAGCACTTACAAAATGAACCAAATTTCTGATATCAGTTCAGCCACTTAACACTTTATATCTTGGTTCTAGAAATGATGTTTGCCATCAACTGGTGGTTCTTAAAAGACATTCTAGGCATCACAAGTTTCACATTTCCAGCTTTGATATATGCCCAACATCTATGGAC
This sequence comes from Balaenoptera acutorostrata, assembly GCF_949987535.1. Taxonomy (NCBI): domain Eukaryota; kingdom Metazoa; phylum Chordata; class Mammalia; order Artiodactyla; family Balaenopteridae; genus Balaenoptera; species Balaenoptera acutorostrata. Next base: position 64,661,012 of record NC_080073.1, on the reverse strand, counting down.
CAATTAAAATATTCTGCTTCTACTAAATCAAGTTACATACAAAACCAATTTCTAAATTAAATCAAAGCTCAAATATCTGAACAAAGTGATGTAGATGGAATGTGACTTTTTATAAACACCTTCTAAAGTTTAACACCTAAGATTCTCCTTTGATAATATTTATATGAAGAGAACTATAAAAGGAACCTCCAAGCAGTCTTTTCTCATGCACATGTGAATATATGTGAGGCCTCAATGTTTATTCCTGTAGCCATTCTACTCCTGTCCATTCTGGAAGTGATTTGACATTCTAATTACTTTAAGTGTTTCAAGTGCTAAAAGATAATTGGTTTCTTGTCACCTTACTCAAATCTGAATCACTGTGTTTTACGGTGGTCAGAGAACAGTAGTCTTTAATTATTCCATGAAGAAAACTGTTCTTTTCCATTTGGACGTTTATATTTGTCTGTTAATTTAGGGGGTTAATTTAAGGGTGAGAGAGAAGAGTTCTTTCCAGGCTCATATTTAATTGCGTGTCTTTTGCACTTGAATCCTGTAAGTGTTGTGGCGTATGTAGCCAATGGTTTTCGGTGACTGGTGTCCAGTGATTTAAACGGCTCTCCCAGTGTTCCATATCTAAATTCAGGAAGCAATGGATCTGCCCAGAATTTACAAACTCCAAGTCCTAGAAGCACTTTTTTTTTCTGATAGATGGTGTATGTAGTCTATTTCGATACTGATGCGTCTCTTGATTTTGTTTAGGATGTTAGTTATAGGTAAATTAGGGAAATATAATCTACTTTCTGTAACTTAACATATGCGTGTGATGTCTGCCAATAAAAAAAAACACACATATGCCAAAAATGGTACAAATACAATATAGTTTATGCAAGTGTCATGTCTTATATTTGAGAGAACATACTTGAAGAGATTTTAATTAAAAATATGTGTCATCTTACGGAAGCTAAGAAACAGAACTCTACAGGGATGTGCCTCAGCCATCTGGTGTTTCAATTAACGTTTTTGTTTTTTACTGGAATAGAATACAAAACCTGTTTCTTCAGTTTTCAGTAGACATATTAGAAATGGTAGTAGACCCTTGGAATTTAGGCTGCTCATGAAGAATGGCTTTGTTTGGCCAGGAAACTATTAGAAATAAGCAGGGGCAAATCTGATGTGATACCTTTCAGAAAGAAACTTCAGAATATGCAAATGTATCTGGTAGCTTAGGGCAGGGATGATGAACATGGACGTGAACCCTGGATCCCGACTGCCTGGCTTTGAACCTCAGCTCGACCACGTAGCCTTTCCTATGGGTTAGGTATGATGCTACATGCCTAAAAGACTACTTTATTTCATCCTTGAAAAGACTGGGGGGTATGCTTTATTTTCACATTTTCCAGATAAAGAAACTGAGATTTCAAGAAGTGAAGTACTTTGACCACGGCTAGCATGGTAGTTCCAAGCCTGGAACCTAATTATTGCCAGGGCATTTACAAATACTTTATTGCCATGGACTCTGTAACTGAGAAGGGGTGTGGGAAAACAACAACAGTAACATCCAAAATGTGGGTGAGTGAGAATGCGCATTGCAAAGGCATATTGAAGAGATGATCGTGTGTTTTCTTGGGAACGGACCTGGGAATGGAGAGATGCGATACCACATCAGGATCCCTTCAGTTTTTATCATTTTAGCCTTGCATAAAATACTATTATACTTTGTTGTACTTCCTTGAGATTTGTACATATCTTTTTATAATACACGGGTGTTTTTTTCCTATCCTCAGGTAGATGTACCAGTTTGTGGTTCTGGCTTTTACCTTCTCAGGCAGTTTGTGTTCAAACATGATTGTTGCATCAGAGAATTTTAACACACACCCACATATCAAGGCATCATATATTCTGAAAATAAATGTGAAGTTCACGTTCATAGTTTTTACTTGTGTGTGTTGTAAATGTAGTGTATAATGGTTGTTTCTGTTGAGAGAGGCTTCATCAAAATTAGGGAAAAATGGGTTCTGAAACCAATAACCAATTGCAAAGACTAAAAAAATCACTGGTTAAAATACTTTATACTTTATCAATTGCTTAAACCTAAAGTATACACCAACATGTTACCTTTCCAGATGTGGCCGCCTGTTTATACCACCATCTAGACTGACGCAGAGAACCAAGAAATAAACAAATCAGCCCTGGAACAGCCAAAATAGACATGGCAAAAATGATAGCTTTTTGGTTGAACAGGCCTCCTAGTCCCTTATATTATACAAAATTCAAATTAGCTCTTGGATCTTCTTTCCAAACCGAGATCAAATTACAAATATCAAGTTAGAATACAAGGAGCCACACTGACAAGAAAAGAAAGTGTTAGCTTGACATCCTGATAGCAAGAGAGAAACAGTAAGAAGCATACAAACGAATACCATAAGCATAGCCTCATAAGGCCTTAGACTATAGCAAGTGTCTCTGCCAACAACCTTTAAAATTGTCATTGTCTTAGGGTACATTTAAATAATATCAGATTTAAATTATATTCAGTATACTATGCTTGAGAAGTCAGGGAGGATTTATTCTTTTAACCATTTTTAAAATTGAAGTAGAGTTAATTTACAATGCTGTGTTAGTTTCAGGTGTACAGCAAAGTGATTCAGTTTTATATATATATATATATATATATTCTTTTTCAGATTCTTTTCCATTATATATATATAATGTTATATATATATTCTTCTCCATTATAGATTATTATAAGATATTGAATAGAGTTCTCTGTGCTATACAGTAGGTCCTTATTGTTTATCTATTTTATATATAGTAATGTATATATCAGGGAAGATTATTCTGTATTTAAGAATGCTGTCAATTTAAAATTGATAGGATAAAAACAACAAAATATGTTGGTATTTAGTCACATTTCAACAACTATCAGGAAAATTTACCTGGTTTGAATTTATACATGTTACCCAAAATCCTTGGAAGGATCTTCTTTAATAAAAATCAACTGCATTTGTTAAGAATTAAACTTAATTTAATATTGTAGTCAAGTCTAGATTCTAAGAGGTTGTATGGAAACAGTACAAATGCAAAATAGTATAAAATTACATTTGACATCATCCTGTTAGTATTTAGTTAGATGTTGTCTCTATGTTTCCTTCACTTGAGTCTTTGTTGTTTTTGTTTTTATTGTTATTATTTTCCTAGTCACCACTGCTACATTCTTTCCCAGGTCCTCTCTTTGAGACCCTTTAGGCTACTTAGTACCTTCAGCAGACCTGGGACAGCTTTACCAGCCAATACTGCTGCTGCACTGGTGTGGAGTAACCCATCACATGACCTGATAATAGAAAATTATCAACACCACCACTATTATCAATAGAAAATAAACAACACCACCTGGAAAGTAGGGAAACCACAGATGGGAAACAGCTTTGGGTACCATGATTAATCTGAAATAATATTTGTAATCTTCTTGCTGATAATGAAAGCCTTGATTGCATAGCTGTGTATTCTGAGTAGTTTAAATGCTATAAATAGGGAAGCCATTAGATGAGATTAAAATTTATGACATGTACTTATGTATTATTGTGTTCTCTACAAATAGAATATAGGGACAGAAGACTCAGAAAATTTTCTTACAGCTTTTGACAGAAATTCTAATAAGAATTTTCACGTTAAAAAATTCTACAGATGTCTGGAAAAAGACAAAAGAACATGAAAACCTAACTGTTAAGTTAGCTGTCAAATTCAGGTCAAAGTGTTTAAGCTTTCGATTGGTGAATATTCTGGAACTTCTAGTCACTCTCTTTTTGTCTGAACTAGTAGGATAATGTGACAGGAAAAAAAAAAAAAAAAAAAAAAAGACATGCAAGTAACACTAAGGCATCTTCCAGAAGAAGAATTAAGCAGGTCACATGCCTACCAGTTCACAGCCAGCAATGATTTTGGCTAGCAGGTAGGGATTAGACCTGCATAAAATAGAAATAGTACCTGTACTATTTTCCTAATTAGCAACCTTTAAATTTAAGGAATTTTGGTGTTGTAATTACAACATACTCAAGGAAAATAATCAATTATTTGGGCCCGAGAGAAGACCAGAATAAAGAAAACATCCTTCCTTCCTCTACTCAGGGTGGCCTTTCTTAGAGAGGCTAATGTTATTTTCTTCCTCCCCCTTTGGATATTTAGCGAAATGTTTTTGTCTTAAAAAGGGTTTCCAAGGATCCAATATGGCATTCGCTGTATATCCCCTGGTAATTAAACCTGAAATGAACCAGAAGCTTCTGACATAGTTAAACCTGCCTATTGCTTCTGTCTGGTGCTCTTTCCTCCCAGGCTGTCTCTAGCTCAGAGAAGAATTCTCTGCCAGCCCCGCAGCAGTGCAGGAAGAACAGGAGTCCTTGGGAGGCTCATCGCTAACTTTGTTCAGGTGTGAAGCAGGCTCGGAGATGCTCTACACTTGGCAGAGACTCAGACACAGAGATGGCTGGTCTTGGTAGGTCATTTGTTACCTGTGGAGAATTGGGAAAAAGGCCAGAAAGAATGACATGCTGCCCATCACCAGTTCACACCAGCGTCTCCAGACATTGCCACCTGAGTGTCCCATGCACCCCAAACTTAGTACTTCCCCAGCTGAACTCCTATCTCTACCCCACTTCCAGATCAGATGTTGCATTTATATTTTCTGACTGTATCACCATCTTAACATGCATTCAAAACAGTAACTCTATACTCCAATATAAAATAAAAATTTAAAAAACCCCAAAGTACCCAAAATAGTAACCTTGAAATCATTTTAACTCCTTCTCTCATGTATCTTTCCCTACCCCCATCCAAATTTTTATCAAGACCTGTTGGTTCTTTCACCAAGATGTGCAAGTGCCCAGTGTCATCTGCTCAACTCCAGGTTTGCATGGTCTCTTATCTGGACTGATTTGGGAACCTCTCTTCTGTTCTTTTACAGTCGGCTCTCCTATCAATTTCCTCTTTACCTTCATGTTTGAGTTAACCCATCTCTGCTAAACATTTCCTGAACTTCCCAGGTTCTCTTAGTATTACTTTCCATGCTCCCATGCACATCTTTTTAGCCCTTAATCCTGCTGTGATTCAAATCTTTGTTTATGCCTCTGTTTCTCCAACTAAACTTTAAAGTCTTTGAGAAAGGAACTTTACCTTGTATACTTTAAAATACCTAGCACATAGTGAATGTGCAGCATATTTCTTAAACAAAAATGAGAAATAGAAAGGTGAGTTCTGATTTGCCATGAAATCCAAAATCAGCGGTATAAATTGATAAAGTACAAATTAGGAAAGCCTTATTATTATATTTTAAATAGACATTACATACAGCATTTGTGTGAATGGGAGAATAGGTTCAAGGTTTTACCAAACATTTCTTTTTTTCAACATTTTAGAAATTGCATGCAAGGATAACTTGCACTGAGATCTTAGGATGTAGTAGTAAATGCAGCAACTGGAAACCTGATTCAAAATACACATTTTATCCTTTGTCATACCCAATAATTCCAGTGCCGTCTTTACTTGGGTCTGTCAGTGTTCTGTTCAAAAGCTCAGGGAAATTGCCAAACTGAATGCTGTTCAAATGTTCATGCTCATATTTTGGTGACTGAAGACAAATTGAGCTCCAGGGCCCAAATGACCCAGAGCACACTTGTTAATCATAATGAAATGAAACGATTTGGGTTAAAACAAACAAAAATCAAACCTGATATATAAAACAGGTTAAAAGAGTTTATCCCATGATAGTTTATAAATGTTTACAAAATGCAGTATCACATTTAAAATCAACCAAGATTTTGTGAAAATGCACATTTGATGTGTACAATGCAATTATGTACACAAAGTTATTCATGTAATTAATATTGTAACATACTCCACCTTAATGGTGGGGCTTACAGCTTCTAGCATCTTCATGTAAATACAAGGCACAACTTGAAAGCAGGAGCAAAGAACTTACCTCTCTTTAGATTGTTGCCTTTCGGTGGATGGAGAGATGGGAAGAGAGTGAGGCATCCCCAGCCTTATCCCACCCCTGTGGCAGCAGAGCAGAATCTGTGGGGGACCTTTTCAAAGTGCTCATTCACAGCCTGGGGAGGGAGGACTCTCCATGTGTAAAGCAAGTTTTCACTTGTTGGGAGTGTGGTATTCTTGAAGAATATTGAGGCAGAAAAAGTGAGAGTGCTATTGAAGAACGAAGTCAGCAATTGGTATGATTTCTGTTTCATACTTCAAAAGCACCAAAAATAAAACAGTTTTTGTATTTTTACATACTCAAGTGAAGCATTCATAAAAATAATAGTTTTGGTGCCACAGATTCTGTCTTTGCTGTCAATCAAGTAAATGTTGATGACTCAGGGGAGAAAAAGGACATGTCACTGACAACGTATGTATATATTTATACATGTGTATAACAAATATACATAGCAAATAAAATGCTTGATTGTGGAGGCTGAATTGACTCTGTGCTTGCAGCTAAATGGCAGCATGCCTCAAATAAGTTCTTTTAAAGAGCAAGAAACTGAGAGATGCCAAAACTGATGAGCATGATGGGCCATCCCATTGACCTGGTAAGAATGGCTGGGAAATGTGTGTGCAGGACCACACGTGTAACCGCACTGGCATACTCAACACTCAAAGCATCTCTAATTGTGTATTAGGATATTAAAGGGCAATCATAGGTCAAAATTTAAATTTTTCAATAGATCATGACACTTCTTTGGCACTTGTCAACTTTACTGATTTACTGAGTTGCTGGCAACAAAAGCTATCGTTGACACGTGTGAAAAGAATTGGGAATCTGCCTATATATCTCACCAAATCAGTATTCTTGAATAGTCTACAAAGAAGAAGCCTGAAGGTTAAAGATGACATGTCTCAGAACTCAATTTATATTGATCCTGCTTTTTAGGCTATCCTCCTCGTGTTCTGTTGCTCTCCTCTTAATACATGTACCACGTTTTCCTAGACTGGAAATACCACCGGGACTGGGGAATTGGGTAACTATGTAGCTCAATATAGAATCTCAGTCAGTAATACTGTATCAGGTTTACAAGGTTGCTCACCGTTATGAAAAAAATGTGTATTGTTATCCTCTTGAAACAAATATGGTGAAAGTCTGTTACAATAAAGCAAGTAGATGATCAATCGTCTTATCCCCTGTAACCGTTATGTTAAAAAATTCCTGTCATAGGAAAGAATATATAACACATCATATACTCAACTGAAGAAGTTTTTAAAAATGTTGTGGTGACACAGCATTGCCATGATATAGAAAGTTAATAAAATGACTTATGTAGGTTCTCATAAAAATAGCATTGCTTTCTTTATTCAGTCCTTTAATATTGAACATAAAGGAAAGAAACAACAGTTGCTGCTGAAGTTAGGCTGTTGAGGCACTAAGTTCTACCTTGGAATGACTTTTAAGAGAAGTCAGCATTTTACATTCAGCTCATTTTTATTAGCCAGATTTATAAAGAAATTATTTAAGGTAATTAAGCACTTTAGCTCTGACAGGCTGATGCTGTTTAGTGACAGGTGTGTCATTGGTGAGGCAAGTCACCTGATTTGACAGACTATATTTCAGTCCAAGAGTCATCCCTCCTCGGCCTCCTTTTCAAGTCTTAGAAGCCAGCTGTCTTCCCAGCCCTGGGTCTTTCTTATTTAAGGAGGTTAAGACTGACTTAATTTTCATTCATGATTTGTGAATTTGCCACCATTTGCTTGAATCACTTTCAGCACAGTTTTTGGTTTTGGTTTTGGTTTTTTTGGTGTAAAATGTTTCTCTTTTTTTTGTGCAAAAATTCTCTTCATAGTTTATTAGCATTATTTTTTCTTATACCTTTTTTTTAAAATATTGGAGTATGGTTGATTTACAATGTTGTGTTAGTTTCAGGTGTACAGCAAAGTAATTCAGTTATACATATACCTATATCCATTCTTTTTCAGATTCTTTTCCCATGTAGGTTATTACAGAGTATTGAATAGAGTTCTCTGTGCTATACAGTAGGTCCTTGTTGATTATCTATTTTATATATAGTAGTATGTATCTGTTAATCCCAGTCTCCCAATTTATCCCTCTCCCTACGTTTCCCCTTTGGTAACCATATGTTTGCTTTTGTGTTTCTTCTTTCATCCACCTCCTAGCAAAGGGGTTGCCTTATTGGGTCAAACATTGTGTCCTGTGTCTGTGTCTTGTCCCTGACATTGACATCCAAGTGCATGATGTGACATAAAATAATCCTGTTCCCCAAAATGGAAGACAATGTCCCCAAGTGCCCCCCACCTTCTATTTCAGAGCTCTGAATCTACAAATCATGAATTCACTTTTAGGAATCCTGGATCATATTTCCACTGTTTTGACTCTGCCAACTTCCAGAGGTAGACATTTCTTAAGTCCAATATCTATCATACGGGATTTCTTCTTATCTGGGGATTCATTAGTAGGAATTGACTGCCATGATTTAGTCTTCAGCTCTACTATGATCTTAGTCTCTCTGAGAATTCTGTCAGTTTGTCATTATTATTGGGGAGGCTACATGCCCTTCTTAATCATTATAGTTATCTTGTTTTTGACAATTTCCAAAACTTTTGTGTGGGTTCTAAGATAAAAGAACTGTAGAATTCTGGGCAAACCTCCTTTACTTTGTACAAGAGTCAAATTGTCCTTTCATTTTATTTCTAGTTGTCTACTAGTGATGTCCAAAATCTTATCTATGTATAACCTGTAGCTCACACACTCAGGCAGAAATAAGTCTCATTAGGACAGAATTTTTCAAGGAGTGCTGGTTACTATATTTGTTCTCTCTGTACACAAGCATCTTGAGGGGCTCTTTAACTTCAGCCTTTGGGATAAAACAAGACGATTTGTTCAGAATGACTGAACTCCCACTATGTATGGTGAAAATTATATAGTTTGATTTCATAAATATTTAAAACAAATACATTTTGATAATCAAAAAATAGAACTGGTCTCACTTATAATAATACAGTACCAGAATAAGAGGAAGATAGAAGACAATAAAAATAACCTGAAATACATTTGGTGATTATAATTGTAGATTTTTTTCTATGTATATATTTCTCTATATTTCAGTCAATGGGCTTATATCCTACAAACTGCTTTGAACCTGGCTTATTTTCACCACTGTTTTCCATTATATGGATGTACTATAATGCCATATTATTTATTGGGCATGTAGGCTGCTTACAGATGTGTGTAGTCATAGTGAGTGCAGGGTTTAACATGAAGGTGTACATCTCTATCTTTGAGTACCGTCTCTCTTAGGATGAGTCCAGGGAATTGCCCTGGTGGGAAAAAGGATGTGGTTTGGTACCCATTCACTGTTAAGACCGTTACCAGATTGTCACCTAGGAAAATTGTCTCAATTTACACTACTGCTGAGATTTTCTCTCACCACCTGCCGACATGGAGTGCTGTCAATCACTTCAGTTTTTTTGACAGGCTGACAGGTAAAACATGACAGTTTAATTTGTAATACTGTCTGTTACTGAGATTTTGTGCTACATTTCATATGTTTATTGGCCACATGTCTTGGTTTCAGTCATTTTTCTATTGGGATATTAGTCTTTATTTTCTTATTTTCTAACCCTATTAATGTAATAACATTGTTCTTTCTTAACTGTTTGAAAATCATCTTTAACAGAATCTTGATTACAGTATATTTTTTAACTCAGTCTTCTTTATTTTTCCTCCGTTTCTTTCTACTGGTCTAGTTTTTATATGCCAGTAGCATACTTTTTATTCTAGCATAAGAGTACACTTTCAATTACCCTTTTCTTTGAATTTTTCTATGTACTCACATTTTATTTTCCAGGTGAATATTAGAATCATTGCTCTATATGCTTATGGATCGTGCATGCATAACATAGGTTCTAATGTCACTTCCCAGCTCCTCCTCACTGAGGAATTAGTGTCAACCCTTATCCTGTGTGACGGGAAGAGTTCTTTGTTAGGCTGAAACTGTCCTGGGCACCCTAGGTGGTTATTGTCTCACTCCATTTGGCAAAGATATTTGCTTCTTATTTTAAGGCTCCTATGACTAATCACAAAGTTTAAAGTCTTTGTTTGCATATTGTTCAATGTCCAATTGTTAAGTAATAAGTCAGTGTTCTTAAAAAATTGTAAGTAAAAGACTATTTCTCTCTCTTCTAAAATGTCTATGATTAGCTGGTCTTCTCAGATATTTAATGGTGTTAGGGAGTGATGGTCAGTACATATGCTGATATGCAGACAGTTATCAACAAGTCCAGCTGAGCAAACAAAACTTGTCCAAAGGCAGTGAGTAGCATTATCTTCCAAAAGTCCTAAGGGACCCTGTTGAGTGAATTCACAGATATTACCATTTCTACCTAGAAGTACTGTTGTCCAAAGATTACATCTTGTTCTAACCTTGATTATTGCCTCCCCACTCCTTTCTAAGATAAGATAAACACTCCTCCACTGGACCCTGCCACCTTCCTCCAGCCTGGATTTAATGCCTCTTGGAGTCTGTCAAAGAATGAGAGCTCAATGCACTTTTTTAAAATTAAAAATAAGCAGATGGATGACACCCCACCTCTGCTCATTTCAGACTTCAGTGTTTGTTCCATGGGTGGGCCAAAGAGATTCTGGCTGTTAAGACATTAGACTGAGGTTCAGAGACAGAGTCAGTAGACACCTTTAACACTAGAGCCGTGGTGCCAGGAAAGAGTGAGAACCAGAGTGTAGCTCTGGCTCCAGGAGCCTCACGCAAGCCAATGTTGGCAGAGTGGCTGTGGGAGGCAAAAACTGACTTTTGGGGAAGCCAAGCAGTAAAAAGAAGCAAAGAAAATGTATATCCAAGGAAACAGAGAAAGAGGGAAAAAGAGACCAAGAGAAAATGAGAGGTTCCACATATAAGCAATGTCATATGATATTTGTCTTTCTCTTTCTGACTTTATTCACCTAGTATGGTAATCTCTAGGTCCATCCATGTTGCTGCAAATGGCATTATTTTATTCCTTTTTATGGCTGAGCAATATTCCATTGTATACATGTACCACATCTTCTTTATCCATTAATCTGTTGATGGACACTTAGGTTGCTTGACTTTTGTAAACAGTGCTGCAATGAACATTGGGGTGCATGTCTCTTTTTGAATTATAGTTTTCTCTGGATACATGCCCCAGAGAGGGATTGCAGGATACAAATGAACTTATATACAAAACAGAAATAGACCCATAGACATAGAAAACAAACTTATGATTACCAAAAGGGAAAGGGAAGAAGTAATAAATTAGGAGTTTGAGATTAACATATGCACACTACTATATATAAAATAGATAAACAACAAGAACCTACTGTATAGCACAGGGAACTATATTCAATATCTTATAATAACCTAAAATGGAAAAGAATCTGAAAAAAAAAAAAAATATATATATATATATATATATATATATATATATATATCTGAATCACTTTGCTGTACACCTGAAACTAACACAACACTGTAAATCAACTATACTTCAATTGAATAAAAGAAAATGAGAGGGAGGAAGAGAAAAGAGGAGGGGGACGGTGGAGGAGGGGACATTAGTGACCTGTAAGGAGAATGAAGGACATCCTGGGGAAGCCTGGAAAAGACCCCCAGAGGCAGCAGCCACATGGGAAGCAGGAGTGGCAGAGCTGGGGAGTGACTGCCAGCCATGCTCCAAGGTCACCTGCTTCGGAGTAAAGTTCTGTGCTTCCACCCAAAGTGAGAGTGAGAGGTGGAGAAAAGGGCAGGTTATTGGCCACAGACAAAATGGAAGGCTGTGAGGCAGATTGAAATCACTGTGGGCTCCAGCTGTGCCTCTCCCAGCTTGTGCCACGATGACCAGGTGCCTGGGATTCTCGCCTCAGAAAACAGCTTCCCTCCCTTGTTCTAAGATGAAGCTCTCCGTGGGTGTGTCTTTGTGCTGAAAGGATTAAACTGAAAATCTGAGACTTGTTTCAACTGACGTTCCTGTTTTATCGCTATGGAGAACTGAAATTCCATTTAAATGGAATTTTCAAAAGATCACAAAGTACAGAATGTCTGGTTCAGTTTAGAAATAAGCTAGGTCATTTATTCTATTAAGAGCAGAAAAAAGTACCAGAACCTGTGACAATGATCCCATATAGGTAACGTACATGGGCTGAATTAAGCTGGTGATTTTGTTACCAAATCAGGTTCAGCTGCTCACTGCTCAAAAATCAATGGGGGTGTGGGGGGGAGAGAGAGAGGGAGAGAGAGAGAGAGAGAGAAATGTTGGTAGAAAGGAAAGTTTCTTTTAATCAGAATGCCGTCAGTCTGGGGAGAAGGTGGACTCGTGTTCCCCAAAAACCAACTCCAAAGATTCTGCTCAACCTTGAAAGTTTTAAAGGGAAACAGGAAGTAATCTCAGTTAATCACTGGGATAGGGCATCAGATTGGTCACCATACCCCACTGTGTATAGGCATGTATGCAGGCTTATTGCCTTCTTGTGATTTTTCTTTAGATGCTATCTTGTTCACACTGTTCATTCTCGAGATTACTAAAGGGGAAGCTAGGGAAGAGATCTGGTCATCTGTTAATTACTTATTCTTCATTTCTACTTCTTTGATCTATGGAAAGAACCAACAGATTGGACAAAGTATTGTGTGATTAAGGTTTGAAAGGTGTGCTAGGGCCAGAGATGAGTAGAGCATGGGGGTGCCTGGTGTAAGGTTAGTGACAAGACAAAAGGGGCCCCTGTAGAGAGCTCTTTCCTGCCAGAAGCTGCTTATACTTCCTTATCTGTTTTATCTGATTGTATCATCTAAATTTAAATTAAGAAAAAAATCAACTTTTTTCTAGACTTAGAATTCAATCTAGTATAGAGTCAAAGCAAAACAAGTTATTGATTATTCCCACAGTTAATAGGTGATTTTATATATATGGTGATTTGGTATAATGTTGTTAAGAATTATCTCTAAGACCTGGTAAAATATTATAACTAAATAACCACATACTGAAATATCCATTCACAGATATGGCAAGTATTATGCAATCTCTTTCATTCAATGTATATGTATGAACCTTTTTGATTAGACATTCTTTTCTGGTTATATTAAAATTCATCCTGTTTTATGAAGTGACCATTTCCATTATATTCTATTATTGTAATGTGTTTAGGGTAAACAGGAGCATCAAATATAAAGCTCATTACAGTTATGAGCTTTACTCATAACTGTAGAGTAAAACTTACTTTTTAATATGTGCTATGCATCTCTTTTCAGGCAGTGCCTTTTCTTGAATGCTGGTTAATGGTTAAAAAATCCACAAATGTTAGAAACATATTCCAGCCTTTTTTTGTTGTTTCTTCTGAGTAGTAAAGCCATTATCTAGATTAGTCTTATTATATTTTTAATTAAACTGAAGATTATTCCCATCATTGTTTTATTCAATCAAATGCTATTTAAGAATGTGTTATTTTTCTTAGATAGCGTAATTTTATTTACTGATCTCAATCGTTTGGAAACATTACCATGGAAGACCACCAAATGACTCCAAAGCATTGTTCAATGTTACTGAAATATACAAGTAGAAGACGCCAGTGTGGCTGACATTTCTGAGTGATGTCATAGCCCAGTGAAGTTCTCTTCAGTTCCTTATTCTCTTTACTCCCATTTGATCTTGATTTTCAACTTCTGTGTCTAACGTCTCATTAGCTTGCAGCATGAGGAGCCGATGGCATGAGACGGAAGAAGTAGAGAATTCTCAGTGATATTTTCAAAGGGAATCTTTTATGAAGTTTTTTTTGTTGTTGTTGTTGTTTAAGAAGCATAGTATCTCAGAGTTTGAAAGCACTTCAGAGGTCAGAGTTGATTTAATTCATGCCTTTGCTCAACAAATGATTTTTTTTTTTTAATTCTATGCAAGGTTCCAGTTAAACACAGGACCAAACTTCAGAGAATGTATTAAGATTTGAAGGAATCTCAGAAAAGAGACCTAATGACATAAATGTTATGATGGCATATTTAGCTTGAGTCACCATATGATTTTTATCAAAGGAATGACATTGAACAGATGTGACATAAAACCTGTCATGAAAGAAAATCCACTCGAGGGATAAAAAAAAAAATTACCATTACTTATTTAAGGCTCTCCTTTACCAAAATTTGGAGGAAGAAAAAATTAATGGACTTTGACACTTGTGAAATACGAGGCAGCTGTTGCTACCTCATTTATTGACCAAATGGAAATCTCTGCCTTCTTGGCATTTCATGAGAAAAAAAAAAAAAAAAAAAAAAAGCCTGGCAAATGCTGGCAAAGATTCTGATAAAAGATAGTCTACTAATAGAATTGTAGTCAGTGATTTCATTGACCTTCAAGTCCCTTATACCCTCATCCCACTTTATTTTTTCTTCCATTTCTTTAGTAGAAACTAAGCAATTTCTTTCATGAGCCATTCTACTTTTACTTTTGCAATATGGTTCCTTACTTGGCGAGATTCTTCCATTTTGAGAAATATCCCTAGAGCACAGTTCTGCCACCAAGAAGAACTCCTTTAAGCGCTCTGAAACCTGTCTTATTTAAAATATTCTATATATTTTATTATGGATGAACATATGATTTATTTTGAATACTTGATTTTTAATTTTTAAATTAATTAATGAGATGGATTTTTCAAATAACCACTTTTTGGCTATACTTTTTAAGAAAAAAAATCTAACCATAATTTTCATATCTCATATAATTTATGCATGTATTGAAATCATCCATAGTGGCTTATATACATTTTCCTTTCAGTTTTACTGAGATAGAATTGATGTACAGCACTGTATAAGTTTAAGGTATACAGCATAATGATTGGAGTTAACATACATCATGCAATGATGACAATAGGTTTAGTGAACCCATCATCTCATATAGATACAAAATTAAATAGAAAAAAAGTTTTTCCTTGTAATGAGAACTCTGAGGATTTACTCTCAACAACTTTCATATACAACGGACAGCAGTCTTAATTATATTTATCATGTTGTACATTGAATCCCTTATATTTTTTATCTTATAACTAGAAGTTTGTATCTTTTGACTACCTTCATCCAATTCCTCCTCCCCTCTTCACACCCCATCTCCCGCCTCTGATAACCACAAATCTCATCTCTTTTTCTATGAGCTTTTTTTTTTTTTAAACATCTTTATTGGAGTATAATTGCTTTACAATGGTGTGTTAGTTTCTGCTTTATAACAAAGTGAATCAGTTATACATATACATATGTTCCCATATCTCTTCCCTCTTGCGTCTCCCTCCCTCCCACCCTCCCTATCCCACCCCTCTAGGTGGTCACAAAGCACCAAGCTGATCTCCCTGTGATATGCGGCTGCTTCCCACTAGCTATCTATTTTACATTTGGTAGTGTATATATGTCCATGCCACTCTCTCACCCTGTCACATCTTACCCCTCCCCCTCCCCATATCCTCAACTCCATTCTCTAGTAGGTCTGTGTCTTTATTCCCGTCTTGCCACTAGATTCTTCTTGACCTTCTTTTTTTTTTTTTAGATTCCATATATATGTGTTAGCATACTGTATTTGTTTTTCTCTTTCTGACTTACTTCATTCTGTATGACAGACTCGAACTCCATCCACCTCACTACAAATACCTCCATTTCATTTCTTTTTATGGCTGAGTAATATTCCATTGTATATATGTCCCACATCTTCTTTATCCATTCATCCAATGATGGACACTTAGGTTGCATCCATGTCCTGGCTATTGTAAATAGAGCTGCAATGAACATTTTGGTACATGACTCTTGTTGAATTATGGTTTTCTCAGGGTATATGCCCAGTAGTGGGATTGCTGGGTCGTATGGTAGTTCTATTTTTAGTTTTTTAAGGAACGTCCATACTGTTCTCCATAGTGGCTGTATCAATTTACACTCCCACCAACAGTGCAAGAGGGTTCCCTTTTCTCCACACCCACTCCAGCATTTATTGTTTCTAGATTTTTTGATGATGGCCATTCTGACCAGTGTGAGATGATATCTCATTGTAGTTCTGATTTGCATTTTTCTAATGATTAATGATGTTGAGCATTCTTTCATGTGTCTGTTGGCAATCTGTTTATCTTCTTTGAAGAAATGTCTATTTAGGTCTTCCACCTATTTTTGGATTGGGTTTTTTGTTTTTTTGTTATTGAGCTGCATGAGCTGCTTGTAAATCTTGGAGATTAATCCTTTGTCAGTTGCTTCATTTGCAAATATTTTCTCCCATTCTGAGGGTTGTCTTTTGGTCTTGTTTATGGTTTCCTTTGCTGTGCGAAAGCTTTTACATTTCATTAGGTCCCATTTGTTTATTTGTGTTTTTATTTCCATTTCTCTAGGAGCTGGGTCAAAAAGGATCTTGCTGTGATTTATGTCATAGAGTGTTCTGCCTATGTTTTCCTCTAAGAGTTTGATAGTGTCTGCCTTACACTTAGGTCTTTAATCCATTTTGAGTTTATTTTTGTGTATGGTGTCAAGGAGTGTTCTAATTTCATACTTTTTCATGTACCTGTCCAGTTTTCCCAGCACCACTTATTGAAGAGGCTGTCTTTTCTCCACTGAATATGCTTGCCTCCTTTATCAAAGATAAGGTGACCATATGTGTGTGGGTTTATCTCTGGGCTTTCTATCCTGTTCCATTGATCTATATTTCTGTTTTTGTGCCAGTACCAAACTGTCTTGATTACTGTAGTTTTGTAATATACTCTGAAGTCAGGGAGCCTGATTCCTCCAGCTCCATTTTTCATTCCCAAGATTGCTCTGGCTATTTGGGGTCCTTTGTGTTTCCATACAAATTGTGAAATTTTTTGTTCTAGTTCTGTGAAAAATGCCAGTGGTAGTTTGATAGGGATTGCAATGAATCTGTAGATTGCTTTGGGTAGTAGAGTCATTTTCACAATATTGATTCTTCCAATCCAAGAACATGGTATATCTCTCCATCTATTTGTATCATCTTTAATTTCTTTCATCAGTGTCTTATAATTTACTGCATACAGATCTTTTGTCTCCTTAGGTAGGTTTATTCCTAGATATTTTATTCTTTTTGTTGCAATGGTAAACGGGAGTGTTTTCTTAATTTCACTTTCAGATTTTTCATCATTAGCATATAGGAATACAAGAGATTTCTGTGCATTAATTTTGTATCCTGCTACTTTCCCAAAATCATTGATTAGCTCTAGTAGTTTTCTGGTGGCAGTTTTAGGATTCTCTATGTATAGTATCATGTCATTTGCAAACAGTGACAGCTTTACTTCTTCTTTTCCGATTTGGATTTCTTTTATTTCTTTTTCTTCTCTGATTGCTGTGGCTAAAACTTCCAAAACTATGTTGAATAATAGTGGTGAGAGTGGGCAACCTTGTCTTGTTCCTGATCTTAGTGGAAAAGGTTTCAGTTTTTCACCATTGAGGACAATGTTGACTGTGGCTTTGTCATATATGGCATTTATTATGTTGAGGAAAGTTCCCTCTATGCCTACTTTCTGCAGGGCTTTTATCATAAATCGGTGTTGAATTTTGTCGAAAGCTTTCTCTGCATCTATTGAGATGATCATATGTTTTTTCTCCTTCAATTTGTTAATATGATGTATCACGTTGATTGATTTGCGTATATTGAAGAATCCTTGCATTCCTGGAATAAACCCCACTTGATCATGGTGTATGATCCTTTTAATGTGCTGTTGGATTCTGTTTGCTAGTGTTTTGTTGAGGATTTTTGCATATATGTTCATCAGTGATATTGGCCCGTAGTTTTCTTTCTTTGTGACATCTTTGTGTGGTTTTGGTATCAGGGTGATGGTGGCCTCATAGAATGAGTTTGGGAGTGTTCGTCCCTCTGCTATATTTTGGAAGATTTTTGAGAAGGATAGGTGTTAGCTCTTCTCTAAATGTTTGATAGAATTCGCCTGTGAAGCCATCTGGTCCTGGGCTTTTGTTTGTTGGAAGATTTTTAATCACAGTTTCAATTTCAGTGCTTGTGATTGGTCTGTGCATATTTTCTATTTCTTCCTGGTTCAGTCTCGGCAGTTTGTGCATTTCTAAGAATCTGTCCATTTCTTCCAGGTTGTCCATTTTATTGGCCTAGGGTTGCTTGTAGTAATCTCTCATGATCTTTTGTGTTTCTGCCGTGTCAGTGGTTACTTCTGCTTTTTCATTTCTAATTCTATTGATTTGAGTCTTCTCCCTTTTTCTCTTGATGAGTCTGGCTTATGGTTTATCAATTTTGTTTATCTTCTCAAACAACCAGCTTTTAGTTTTATTGATCTTTGCTATTATCTCCTTCATTTCTTTTTCATTTATTTCTGATCTGATCTTTATGATTTCTTTCCTTCTGCTAGCTTTGGGGTTTTTTTGTTCTTCTTTCTCTAATTGCTTTAGGTGCAAGGTTAGGTTGTTTATTCGAGATGTTTCCTGTTTCTTGATGTAGGCTTGTATTGCTATAAAGTTCCCTCTTAGAACTGCTTTTGCTGCATCCCATGGGTTTTGGGTCGTTGTGTCTCCATTGTCATTTGTTTCTAGGTATTTTTTGATTTCCCCTTTGATTTCTTCAGTGATCACTTCGTTATTCAGTAGTGTATTGTGTAGCCTCCATGTGTTTGTATTTTTTACAGATCTTTTCCTGTAATTGATATCTAGTCTCATAGCGTTGTGGTCGGAAAAGATACTTGATACGATTTCAATTTTCTTAAATTTACCAAGGCTTGATTTGTGACCCAAGATATGATCTATCCTGGAGAATGTTCCATGAGCACTTGAGAAAAATGTGTATTCTCTTGTTTTGGGGTGGAATGTCCTATAAATATCAATTAAGTCCATCTTGTTTAATGTAACGTTTAAAGCTTGTGTTTCCTTATTTATTTTCATTTTGGATGATCTGTCCATTGGTGAAAGTGGGGTGTTAAAGTCCCCTACTATGATTGTGTTGCTGTCAATTTCCCCTTTTATGGCTGTTAGTATTTGCCTTATGTATTGAGGTGCTCCTATGTTGGGTGCATAAATATTTACAATTGTTATACCTTCCTCTTGGATCGATCCCTTGATCATTATATAGTGTCCTTCTTTGTCTCTTGTAATAGTCTTTATTTTAAAGTCTATTTTGTCTTATATGAGAATTGCTACTCCAGCTTTCTTTTGATTTCCATTTGCATGGAATGTCTTTTTCCATCCCTTCACGTTCAGTGTGTATGTGTCTCTAGATCTGAAGTGGGTCTCCTGTAGACAGCATATATATGGGTCTTGTTTTTGTATCCATTCAGCCAGTCTGTGTCTTTTGGTGGGAGCATTTAATCCATTTACATTTAAGGTAATTATCTATATGTATGTTACTATTCCCATTTTCTTAAATGTTTTGTGTTTGTTATTGTAGGTGTTTTCCTTCTCTTGTGTTTCTTGCCCAGAGAAGTTCCTTTAGCATTTGTTGTAAAGCTGCTTTGGTGGTGCTGAACTCTCTCAGCTTTTGCTTGTCTGTAAAGGTTTTAATTTCTCCATCAAATCTGAATGAGATCCTTGCTGGGTAGAGTAAACTTGGTTGTAGGTTTTTCTCCTTCATCACTTTAAGTATATACTTCCACTCCCTTCTGGCTTGCAGAGTTTCTGCTGAAAGATCAGCTGTTAACCTTATGGGGATTCCCTTGTGTGTTATTTGTTGTTTTTCCCTTGCTGCTTTTAATATGTTTTCTTTATATTTAATTTTTGATAGTTTGATTAATATGTGTCTTGGCGTGTTTCTCCTTGGATTTATCCTGTATGGGACTCTCTGTGCTTCCAGGACTTGATTAAGTATTTCCTTTCCCATATTAGGGAAGTTTTCAACTATAATGTCTTCAAATATTTTCTCAGTCCCTTTCTTTTTCTCCTCTTCTTCTGGGACCCCTATAATTCGAATGTTGATGCGTTTAATGTTGTCCCAGAGGTCTCTGAGACTGTCCTCAGTTCTTTTCATTCTTTTTTCTTTATTCTGCTCTGCAGTAGTTATTTCCACTATTTTATCTTCCAGGTCACTTATCCGTTCTTCTGCCTCAGTTATTCTGCTATGCTATTGATCCCGTCTAGAGTACTTTTAATTTCATTTATTGTGTTTTTCATCGTTGCTTGGTTCCTCTTTAGTTCTCCGTCCTTGTTAAATGTTTCTTGCATTTTGTCTATTCTATTTCCAAGATTTTGGATCATCTTTACTATCATTATTCTGAATTCTTTTTCAGGTAGACTGCCTATTTCCTCTTCATTTGTTAGGTCTGGTGTGTTTTGACCCTGCTCCTTCATCTGCTGTGTGTTTTTCTGTCTTCTCACTTTGCTTATCTTACTGTGTTTGGGGTCTCCTTTTCACAGGCTGCAGGTTCGTAGTTCCCGTTGTTTTTGGTATCTGTCCCCAGTATCTAAGGTTGATTCAGTGGGTTGTGTAGGCTTCCTGGTGGAGGGGACTAGTGCCTGTGTTCTGGTGGATGAAGCTGGATCTTTACTTTCTGGTGGGCACGTCCACGTCTGGTGGTGTGTTTTGGAATGTCTGTGGCCTTATTATGATTTTAGGCAGCCTCTCTGCTAATGGATTGGGTTGTTTTCCTGTCTTGCTAGTTGTTTGGCATAGGGTGTCCAGCACTGTAGCTTGCTGGTCGTTGAGTGAAGCTGGGTCTTGCTGTTGAGATGGAGATCTCTGAGAGATTTTCACCGTTTGGTATTACGTGGAGCTGGGAGGTCTCTTGTGGACCAGTGTCCTGAAGTTGGCTCTCCCACCTCAGAGGCACAGCCCTGATGCCTGGCTGGAGCACCAAGAGCCTTTCATCCACATGGCTCAGAATAAAAGGGAGAAAAAATAGAAAGAAAGAAAGAGGATAAATTAAATAAAATAAAACAAAATAAAGCTATTATAATAAAAATAAGAAAAAAATTATTAAGAAAAAATTTATTAAGAAAATTTTTTTAATTTTTTAAAAATAAATTTATTAATTTTTATAATAAAAACAAAAAAGTATTAAGAAAAAAATTTATTAAGAAAAAAAATTTTTAATTTTTTAAAATAAAAAGTATGAAAAAACAATAAGAAAAAATGTTTTTAAGTTTTAAAAATAGAAAATAAGGAAAAATTATTAAGAAAACATTTATTAAGAAAAAAAAAATTTTAAGTAAAAAAAAATAAAAGACAGACAGACCGAACCCTAGGACAAATGGTGAAAGCAAAGCTATACAGACAAAATCTCACCCAGAAGCATAAACATATACAGTCACAAAAAAAGTAAAAGTTGAAAAAGTAATATATCCTGCTCCCAAAGTCCACCTCCTGAATTTGGTATGATTTGTTGTCTAGTCAGGTATTCAACAGATGCAGGTACATCAAGTTTTTTGTGGAGCTTTAATCCGCTGCTTCTGAGGCTGCTGGGAGAAATTTCCCTTTCTCTTCTTTGTTCGCACAGCTCCCGGCATTCAGCTTTGGATTTGGACCCGCCTCTGCGTTTAGGTCGCCTGAGGGTGTCTGTTCTTTGCTCACACAGGATGGGGTTAAAGGAGCAGCTGCTTTGAGTGCTGTGGCTCACTCAGGCTGGGGGGAGGGAAGGGTACGGATGCGAGGTGAGCCTGCGGCCGCAGAGGCCAGAGTGACATTGCACCAGCCCGAGGCGCGCTGTGCGTTCTCCAGGGGAAGTTGTCCCTGGATCACGGGCCCCTGGCAGTGGCGGGCTGCACAGGCTCCCGGGAGGGTCGGTGTGGATAGTGACCTGTGCTCGCACACAAGTTTCTTGGTGGTGGCAGCAGCAGCCTTAGCGTCGTCTCATGCCTGTCTCTGGGGTCCGCGCTCATAGCCACGGCTCGCGCCTGTCTCTGGAGCTCGTTTAGGCGGCGCTCTGAATCCCCTCTCTTTGCGCACCGCGAAACAAAGAGGCAAGAAAAAGTCTCTTGCCGCTTTGGCAGCTGCAGACCTTTTCCCGGACTCCCTCCTGGCTAGCTGTGGTGTGCTAACCCCTTCAGGCTTTGTTCATGCAGCCAATCCCAGTCCTCTCCCTGGGATCCGACAGAAGCCGGAGCCTCAGCTCCCAACCTCCACCCCCCCCACCCCAGACCGGTGGGTGAGCAGACAAGCCTCTCGGGCTGGTGAGTGCTGCTCGGCGCCAAGCCTCTGTGCGGGAATCTCTCCGCTTTGCCCTCCACACCCCTGTGGCTGCGCTCTCCTCCATAGTCCCGAAGCTTCCCCCCTATGCCACCCACAGTCTCCGCCAGCGAAGGGGCTTCCTAGTGTGTGGAAACCTTTCCTCCTTCACAGCTCCCTCCCACTGGTGCAGGTCCCATTCCTATTTTTTGTCTCTGTTATTTCTTTTTTCTTTTGCCCTACCCAAGTGCGTGGGGAGTTTCTTGCCTTTTGGGAGGTCTGATGTCTTCTGCCAGCGTTCAGTGGGTATTCTATAGGAGCAGTTCCACGTGTAGATGTATTTCTAATGTATCTGTGGGAAGGAAGGTGATCTCTGCGTCTTACTCTTCCACCATCTTTCCCAGCTCGAAAATCTATGAGTTTGTTTTTGAAGTATAATTGACCTACACTACTATGTTAGTTCCTGGTACACAGCATAGTGATTTGATATTTCTATACATTTCAAAATGATCACCATGATAAGTCTAGTTACCATCTGTCACCATACAAAGATGTTACATAGTTATTGGCTGTATTCCCCACACTGTACATTTCATATCTGTGACTCATTTATTTTTTAATTTAAAGTTTGTACCTCTTAATCCCCCTCATCTATGTCCCTCCTCTCAACCCTAACCTCTCTGGCAACCAGGTGTTTGTTCTCTGTATCTATGACTCTGTTTCTGTTTGGTTATGTTTGTTCATTTATTTTGTTTTTTGGAGTCCACATGTAAGTGATATCATATGGTATTTATCTTTATCTCTCTGACTTATTTCACTTAGCCTAATACCCTCTAGGTCCATCTATGTTATCATAAATGGCAAGATTTAATTCTTTTTTTATGGCTGAGTAATATTCCATTGCACGTGTATATCACACCTTCTGTTGATGGACATTAAGGTTGTTTCCATGTCTTGGCTATTGTAAATAGTGCTGCAAGGAACATAGGGATGCATATATCCTTCTGAGTTATTCTTTCTCTATTCTTCGGATAAATAACCAGGCGTGGATTTGTTAGATCATATGGTAGTTCTATTTTTAATTTTTTGAGGAGGCATTTGTCTAGAATGACAAATATATGGCATACACATTACATAAATAATGTCAGTTTTGTAAAAATATGTATATACCAAGAAGAAAAGAAAATGTCATTGTCCCTGGCATAATTGTGAAATTGTTGCAATTTTTCCTTTCTTAGTCTGTTCTTTGTAATTTTTCCCCTGTAGGTAGAGAGAATGAGACAGATAATCGATCAATCTCTCTCTCTCTCTCTCTTGCTCTCCCCTCCCCGTGTGTGTGTCTAATTATGAAAAATATTTTATACATTCTTTTCATGTCATAAGAATGTTGCTAACCACTTGTTTGTTTACTTTCTGATCCAGATACTAGAATTGAAAGAAATGCTCCTAAATTTTACTTAGGAAGTTTGATTTCAAAGTAAAAAAGAGTAATCTAACATAATGTCTAAAAAAACTGTGAGATGATCTTTTAACTGAATAATTAGCCTATCTGAGAAAGTGTGGTTGGGAATCTTTTCTAGATGCTCATGAAACTTTAATTTCTTTAATTTAATTTAATTTAATTTGAAACTAAATATGTCATTGACAGTGTTCTCTCCTATCATTTCATTAAATTCACGAGAGCGTTCTGCATACCCCTTTTCTACAATCCTCTCAGAGGACAGATTCCTTTGGTCTCCTTATCAATCGGCAGGCTTTCTATTGCCTTTGATCAGCTCAATAATAAAAGCTTAAGTTTAGATTTCTTATTGAACTGCTTCACATTTTAATGATTTGGATAATTTTTTTCTTTATCTGAATGTTTTAATACTTATCCAGTGTACTTTTCTTTTGCCATTTGATCTATTTTCAAAAATTAAGTCTCAAGAAACCTAAATTGCAGGCATATTTAAGTTGTTTCAAAAATATTTCACTGGGCCAGGGCTTCCCTGGTGGCACAGTGGTTGAGAATCTGCCTGCCAGTGCAGGGGACACGGGTTCGAGCCCTGGTCTGGGAAGATCCCACATGCCGTGGAGCAACTAGGCCCGTGAGCTACAACTACTGAGCCTGCACATCTGGAGCCTGTGCTCTGCAACAAGAGAGGCTGCGATAGTGAGAGGCCCGAGCATCGCGATGAAGATTGGCCCCCACTTGCCGCAACTAGAGAAAGCCCTCACACAGAAACGAAGACCCAACACAGCCAAAAATAAATAATAAGTAAATTTAAAAATATATATATTTCACTGGCCCAGATTAAAACTCCAACTTGAATTTTGTTAGAATGGAAGTACCTTTTTAATATTATTTGTGTCCTTATATGTAAAAGATGAAATTATTTGGCCTTTGGAAATACTTAGAGTTTAAATGACTTTTCAATTGTCATTTTACAAATTTGATATAATAACCAAATTTAATGTATTACTCCAAGAGAATTTTTGTATAGTTCTTCTCCTCTTTTGTCCTCATCTCATTCTATTCCTCTTCTTTAATCATTAATTTCCATTTTGCCAAAATCTATAGCTTTACCAGCTGCTTGAGGATATAGTTATATGAAACATATTTTATTTTTCAATAACATATTTATGTAGAATATTAATCAAGGGTGATATGTAAAGACATGGATCTTCCTTAATTTTACAGATAAACCAATTTGGTTTAAGTTAATAAAAATGTGTGGAATAAATGTGGCTATTTCAACTTTTGTTAAAGACAGTTGCCTTTTGATAAAACCTCAAATTTCAGATATAAAATATGTAATAAAGTGAAACAGACTTTCAACCTAGAATTCTGACAAGTTCTTTCTTCTGAGCCTATATAAGAAAAATAAATAAATTATACTTTAGAATTTTCTCAGCAGAGAAAAGGAAGATTCTCACAATGAGATTTTTTTTTTAAATAGTAATCTTTATTTATTTTTATATTTATTTTTGGCTGTGTTGGGTCTTCGTTTCTGTGCGAGGGATTTCTCTAGTTGCAGCAAGCGAGGGCCACTCTTCATCGCGGTGCACGGGCCTCTTCACTATCGCGGCCTCTCTTGTTGCGGAGCACAGGCTCCAGACGCGCAGGCTCCGCAGTTGTGGCTCACGAGCCTAGTTGCTCCACGGCATGTGAGATCCTCCCAGACCAGGGCTCGAACCCGTGTCCCCTGCGTTAGCAGGCAGATTCTCACCCACTGCGCCACCAGGGAAGCCCTCACAATGGGATTTTAATCATATTAATGAAAACTTGAAAATGACATAGTTGCTAGTAAAACAGGAAATCTGTGTCTTGTTTCCGTAGCCCAACTGAAAAACATTTGCTGTTTTGTGTCTGTATATTGTTTATCTGAATAGAATGAGTATTATTAGGTGTTCAAAATACTTAAGAAACCTGGAGTGTGTTGGAGAGGGATTATTCAGCAAATATCCTAGGTAATGTGGTTAACGTTTTTCAATTTAGCTTGATGAGCCCCTGAAAATTAAATTATTTCCCCTGTCTCTTAGCTTTTAGAATGACTCTTCTCTACCACCAAAGGTATGTGGGCTTTCAACTTTCAGGCATCAAAGTGAAAAATAATACACAATTCTCAGAAGCTAGCGGTGAAAAAAATTATCCAAGAGAGAAAAGAGAGTAGTAGAGTTAAATAAACAGAGGATTAGGTGCATATAACTTGACTATAAAGACATAGGAAAGAGTTATACTAAATACAAAAATGCTACTGCAATATTTCATAACTTCTGTGTAACTCCTTGATACCTTGATATTCAAGTTTCTTATCCAGATAGAAATTACTATTGAATAAATAGGACCTGTGGTATTTTTGCCATGTGGTATGTTTGATTTTTTATGTCAGGTTAAATAATTGTTGACATTAAAGTAACACAGTTATCGCTCAAGTAAAGAATGCAGCCTCTTAAAACATGAATAAGAAGTTTTGTTCTGTTGTAATTGTTGTTTTAATTATTGGGGAATATTTGGTTAAGGCCAATGCTATAAATTAAGAAAATAATGGTTTGAAACATGGGAAACACTTTACTCATCTCTTTAAATTAGGGACTATAAAAGTTTACTCAAATATAACAGAATGTCTATTCTTCAAGCTCTGTTATCACCCACATTTTTATTAATAGTAGCAACTATTCAGTGATCCTTTGCCATGTTCTTATACTGTGTAACATCCTATGCCATGGGCCACTTATTACAGACTTGATATACAGCATCTCAATTTTCCCAACATTCCTACAGAATAGGAGTTATTCACTTGATTTTATAGATGAGAAATTTGAGGCTCAAAAAGGTTATATTCTTCTCTTAGTCCACCTCGCTAGAAAAATGACAGAATCAGAGAGATATGTAGGGACAGATATTTGTGGAAGTAAAGGAAACACTGAAGAGTGACTTAGGAAGAAGGAGTACAAAAATAAAGGGGAAATTTAGCAAGGATGATATCTGACCTAAAAAGATAAAAATAGAAAAGAGTGAGAAGAAGGAATACGATGGGTGGAGTGAAAGATTAGATAGTTTCTTGATTACATATCATCTTGCTTTGGAAACTTTCAAACGTACATAAAAGAAGAGAGAATATGATAATGATTCCTCATGTACCCACCACCCTGTTTCATTAATTATCAACTTGTGTTCAATTTTGTTTCCTCCGTATCCCCCACTGCTGCTGAATTAAGTTGAATAAAATCACATGTAACAGATTATTTCATTTCATCTGTAATTGCTTCAATATAATTCTCTAAAAAATAAGGGCTTTTTTAAAAAAAATAATCAAACCTAAAAAAAGCATTACTATTAAATACCTAGTCAGTATTGAAATTTCTCTGTTACCTAAATGTCTTTTGACATTTGTTGAACGTTGATGGAAAATTTCTCAAAAACTTGCTAAAAAGTCAATTTCAAGTTTACATTAAAAAAAAAAAAAGTTCAGTTGGCCTCTCACTGTTATACTGCATAACTTTTATTTTCCTGTTAACTCTGTACTGTATTCCTCAGAGCAACTGTTCTGGACCTTCTTCATTCCCATGCAAGCCCACAGTCTGAGCGTTCACTAACCACAGCCCCAGAGGAATGCTTTACCCCCAGCCATGAAGTGTATGCTGAGGGCATCCAGTGACAGTCACCTAATCTGTTTCCCTTTCCTCCTCTCACAATACCCTATACACCATCAAAATGTTTCTTGCAGTTAGTACTCATTCTCTTCTTCCCTGTAGTCTTAGCACATCCGTAGAACCTAATTCTAAGGCAAACTCTTCCTCCTCTGCTCATGCCATCCCATTCTGACTCCACCGAGATTGTATGCCATCAACTGTATTACCTCTTTCCTATTTTATTCCTTTGAGGTCCACCCAACTTTTCCTGTATGGCTAAAAACACTTAAGTTTCAATGGTTAATTTTAAAAAAGTATGGATGAAAGGATGGATGAATAGATAAATAGGTAGATAGGAAAAACATAGTACAACTTTTTAACGTGGTGTTTATCACGTTGTTTTGAATTTCCTTATATACAAAATACTCCTTTCAAATTTTAAATTTTCTTATAAT
This sequence comes from Balaenoptera acutorostrata, assembly GCF_949987535.1. Classification (NCBI taxonomy): domain Eukaryota; kingdom Metazoa; phylum Chordata; class Mammalia; order Artiodactyla; family Balaenopteridae; genus Balaenoptera; species Balaenoptera acutorostrata. Next base: position 64,633,359 of record NC_080073.1, on the reverse strand, counting down.
GGTACAATAATTTTCCATGTAATTTAGGTCTCTAATACCTGATGAGCCCTGACTAGCCTCTCTCTGTTGTCTTTCTCAAGCACTCAGCCACTGAGTCTTGTCAAGTCATCCTTTGCAGCTTTACCTCCCTTCCTTCTATTCCTGATGCCTTCATTCACATTGGGATCTTACACATTTATGCTGCATTAAGATTGAAACCTCCTAACTCCTCTACTTGCTGGTAGGTGTTCCAGTTTCTCACTCATCCCATGTATACTAACATATTAATCTTCTTAAGTATTTTTCCAATTACATAATTCTTTGGTGAAAAGCTTTACATGCTTCCCCATTGTGCCTTGTGGAATCTGTAGTTAGCCTGGCGTGCAAGGGCTGCCCTCTACAATCTTGGCCAAATTGACCTTTCTAATCTTTCTAGCCTTATGTCTAACTCCTCCTCAGCAGATTTCCATGTCCCAACAAAATGGGTTCTAATGCTGTTCCTGGTGAGTATTCTTAATGCTTCAGATCCTGTTACCCAAACGTTTCCTCCCCTTTAAGTGCTACTCTACAATTTTCCCAACAAAACTAGTAATAGATTCTTATTCCTTTCTTCCCTCTTTGTCTTTCCACCTGCAGTGCCCTTCACTCCTTTCTTCCTGACAGACATCCCTTTATATTGGAAAAATTTAAATAAGATAATAGTTATTCCAAGCCAATGGATAGTTATGCTACAGATTAAAGGAGATCTCCTAAGAGTCTCAGGAAAACAAGTTACTTTGGTCAGTTTGCCAAGATCTAGATTCTGACACCTTGGCTTGGGGCCCCATGCTCAGGACCCTTGTCAGGCCAAGTTTCAGGAGAAGTCACTTTTTGGAAGTGCTGGGGAAATGAGAACTTGTAAGAGGGCTGAACTGTGAAATCAGTAAAAGGACTATGGCTCTTCTAGCTGTTTCTTTTAAGCCTGATCAGGATTTCAAAATATGCATTTTTGGAAGATGCAAACATTCAGTCCATAATACTGGTGTATAAGTACTTTCAATCATGTAACACAATGCAGAAAGGGAGGGAAATATCCATAATTATGCAAGTCTTCTGAGTTGACAAACATATGTACTACTTCTACAGATTTATGTTGTAGCCATAACACAGCCCAAACATTCCCTCTTACATCTTCTATTGAATTTTAGTACAATACCCAGGATTTTTGTTTGTTTGTTTTTCACTTTCACCAGGTCGTGGTAGGTGAGATTTTTACAAGCTAAGTACAATGCATGTTTTAATCCAATTGTTGGGTAATTGGGAGTGAATGAATAGTTACTGAAACATAGAATTTTAGAACTTGGTACACACACGATCGTCTGTGATTTATTTAATATATAATAGAGGTCCGTGAGACTCAGAATCATTTCACGACTTTCCAAAGGTTACACAATTTATGGCAGACCAAACCAGTTGATATCAATTTAGCTACTAGTATCGATGCTTATATATGTGCAGAAATTATGGCATTCATAATGTAAAGCTGAAACTTACTAAACAATATTACAGTGCATACAATATATTATATATGAAATTTCACACAAAATGGATACTTTTATTTAAGCTGCAGAAGGATAAGGACCAAAAGCACTTATTCTTAATATCAGGCTCTCTTTTTTCTGAAATCCATTTAGCACATTGCTTTTAACAGGCATTACAGACTCAGAGATACATATTTCCTAAGTGATCATTTCCCTTGATTTCTATTACTCAATTCTTAAGGTTTTCTAGTTGTGTTGAATTTTATTATAGATACGGTTATTAAAAAGCTTTGTTGATTTTTTTTTTTAATTTGAACTCCTTATTAGAGTCCCTTCTGTTGGAAAAAGGTAAATCCTCCTGTATATATGTAGGCAATTACCAAGGAAGTCCAAATCCTTTCAAATGGTGCTTAGTATTTTGAAGCATAAAAGGTATAATATTCACTTTTTCAATTTTGAGGGTATTACTGACAGTTCTGTGACTACAGATCATTAACCCAAGGTATACTTACATTTCTTTAAATATCTAGGTCATATAAAAACATATTGCTAATAGTGTTCTATCTTAATGGATTATAGTGGAAAAAACAGTATGGGTTTCAAAATTAAAATTCTGAAGATGGTGAGGCATATTTCTAAGGAAATGCAAGTAATTCAGTGTCAACATTGTGATGAACATTTTCTATCAAATCTATCATACTTTTCATTTTTCTTGTCATTGGTTTCTACCTCACATTCTAAAAACTATTTCACTGCACTTATAACATTATCATAAAAAGAGGGCTTCATGATCCTCTTTAGTCAATATGATTCATTAGAGTTTAGATATTTTCAATATGAATGTTGCTATCAGATACATTTTCCCAAGATACTATTTTGTGCACATATTTTCCTCTTCAGGATTTATATTGCTCTCAAGATCAAATCTAAACATGTGTCAGATTTTCAAGATCCTTCATAGCAGTTATGCAGATAAACCCTAAGTAAGTTTGTTCCATATTCATAAGTGTGATAATCTTTGTGTTTAACTTTAGGTTAATTCAATAAACATTTATTAAAATATTACTGTTACCATCATTCTAATTTTTGCCTCTATTTCTATAATGCTAGTCTTCCAGCTTGGATGACTAAAAATAATCTTTATTCATTATTTAAGGCTTATTCATGAAGCCCTGGTAGTGTATTTCATTCTACTGGGTACCCACCCTAACAACCTTGTACAATTAGAGCTTTTTCTCCCCTTTCTCTGAATTACATAACAACTTATTATTTACTTTCCTAAATGGGCTTAAATTGTATCATGAAGTTATCATAAATTTATTGTCATTGTTTATATTATTTTAATTCAGTATGTCTAGGTCACTTCAGGAAAATTTACTACTCTGAGAAAAATACGTGGAAACTCATATCCTTGAATCAGTTTCTCTGAAACTACTAAAAGATGCAAAGTTTCACTCAAATCTTAAAAGTCACTCAGAATATCTTCCTGAAAGTTTTCTAAGTCTCATGTTGCTGATGAATGCATTTGCTTGTTTACTTTTTCAATTTATCAAACAAGAATAAAACAGTAATTAATGAAGAAGCAAGAGAAGAAGTTTAAAATTATATAACATGGTAGTTTAATGAATACCATTTAATGCAATTGGTTTCTGTATTGACTTATGAAATCAATTAATGTACTTTTTGAAAAGCCTTGTACTAATCAGGTATATCATTTTTATTTCATTATATATAGTCATTGTGGTTATTTCTACAGCACAGTGTGATTTAGTTAACTAGCTGAGAGTGTAACACCTTCAGATCAGGTTTGGCATACCTCATTTCTAATTATCATTCCTTTCCATGAATGTAACCCACCATTAAATTTTTAAAAAAAAGGCTACATTTTATTTTGTCTTTCTTGGCACAGCTGAAATTTTCTGTAGACTTTATATAAGTTTTCAAGATATCTACTGGGTGCTGGGAACCAGAAATCCTGATAAGGTACCTGACTCCATTGACATCACATAAACTTATCAAAGATGTGTAATCTGGTCTCCTGGATCCTGATGCATTGTGTTATCTGTCATGCAAGAGAGACTGTCATTTGTTCTACCTTTTATGTGTTAGAAGATTCCATTGGCTGAGTGACTTCAATTACTTTTTACAAACAAAACCCTTTATTTATCTGGTCATGAGTTTTTGTTCATTTCCAAAGTCTCAAGTAATTTGTTACAGGAGACTATCAGACAAATTAAAAATAAATTCTTTAGATATACTGATTAATTTTTTACAAAGAATACCATGTAGTATAAGAATGTTTCTTTATTTTAAAAAATTCCTTTCTAGTTAAAAAAAAAAAATAGTGCTAGACTGCTCCAGACATATGTTTTTTAAAGTTATTTTGTAAAATAAATTTATAAAATGGACATTTTCATTTCTTTATCTCAATGTCCATACATCACATCACTCATTATTGTATATAAATGCATTCATTAATAACTGTGGATGTGATTGAAGGTTTTTTGCATGTTTGATTTTATAGAGAATATGCACAAGACACAGGTGAGGCTGTTCTCACTAGCTTCTCCTTTCTCCTGACACCTCATACCATTTATAAATAAGGAAATGATCACATGAGGCCATTAGAGTGATTGAAATTGTTCTTCCTAAAGAAAATCTGATTGAAGTATGTTTCACTGGTAGTTTAAAGAATGTCATCATCTTGTATAATTTGAACATGGCCCAGTATTTTGTTCTAACATCTTATTGGATTAAATCATATATTATCCATGACCTTCTTCATGTTCTAACATACTTGCAATGTATCCAGTACATTATCCTAGCTATTGTTGCCGTGTGTCTATTCCCAGGACATTTCTTCCCTTCTCATTTCTTGAAAATTTTTGTTCCTTGGTGAGAGAGAACAGCTCTCAACCACATTGACTGGTCTGATTTTAAATTTATGACTTGGTGGGTCCTTAATGCCACCCTGCAGTCACACTATATTCTGTAGTCTGTTCCCTCTCCTACCCTCCTAGCTGACTACTTAACCCCCTTTCCTCATACTGCTAATGTGGCTTCCATAATCCAAGGTCTTCTCAGTTGAAGACCTTGCCTCCCATTTCACTGAGAAAGTGGCATTATTCAGAGGAGAACGTCCATAGCCCCTCCACCACATCTGTACTTCCACCAGCACCTGCACCTTGTACCTGGCCTTCTGGCTTGGTAGTACAATGATCTTTTGCAGATCTTTATTCCCTTTGCTCTAATTATTTTTTGCACTAGATCCTTTTTTGTATTGCCTGCTCAAAGGCCTTCCTCCAGAAATCCCTTGTTTCCCCATCCCACCTCCCACCATCTCTTGCATCACTGATTTTCACTCTTTACTGGAGCATTTCATTAGCACACAGACCTGCTGTTATTTCTCTCACCTTAAAACAAAACAAAAAATACAACTTCTCTTGACCCAGCTTTACCCACAGCTACTGCTCTATTTTTCTGCATCTCATTGTAGCCAGATTACTCAAAAAGAGTTACCTATACCTGCTACTTTCAGTATCTGTCCTCTCAAACCCTATTAAACCCCTCCCAAGAAAGCTTTTGCTCTCACCACTCCACTAAAACTACACTGTGAAGTCATCAATAACCTGTATATTATTAAATCCAATGAATGCTTAATCCTCATGTTACTTGGCCTTGCAGTAGGGTATGACACTCTTGAGGACACACTTCTTCTTGATACCCTGTCTTAACTTGCCTCTCAGGATGCCCCTTCTTTTAGTCTTCCTTTGCTAGCCCCTCTTGTACTAGATCTCCTAACTATTCATCCAGTCTCCCTGGATGACTTGGATTTAATTGTCATCTCTACACTACAACACCCAGTTGACAGCTCTGGCCTAGACCTCCCTACTCAGTATTCCACTTGAATATCCAAGTCCCTCAAACTTAACTTGCCTTTTCAGTCTTTTACCTAAAATTTAGTGTAGCTGTACCCTCCCCTATATCAGTTGATGACAACTCTGTCCTTCAGGTTGGTGAGCTGAAAAATCTTACAGTCATCCTCTTTTTCCCCCTCTTTCTCCCACATCCCATATTCAGTCCATCTAGAAGTCCTTTTGGCTCAAAATATCCAGTGCTGACCATTTCTCCTCATCACTGATAGTGGCTGGTACCAGCACCGTCTGGTCCTGGCCACCGTCACCTCCCACTGGAATTGCTCCAATAGTTCTAACTGGCCTCCCTGTTTCCACCCTGCCTTCCAGCCTTAAAGTCTGTTCTTAACACAGTAGCCTGAACAATCCTTTTCTAACATAAATGAGACCATATTATTACTTCAATAATAACCGTCAACAGCTTACACTCTTATTCAGGAAAAACCACTGAAGGCTTTATAATGCCTTCAAGGCGTTGTGATTAGTTTCTCCCTTTCTTGTTTTATTTCTGCCCTTTCAGTTTCTTGAACCTGATATAGGACCTTTGCATTGCTGGGTCCCCCTGCCTGGGACACGCTTCCTCAGGATATCCATCTTGAGGACTTCCTCAAAGGACATTATCTCAGAAAGGCTTACCCCGAAAGCCCCAAACCCCTACTTCTCAATTTCCAGGGAACTGTGATTCCCCCTTATCCTGCTCTAATTTTTTCCCAATAAACATCATCTTATAGTTTATCACATAATTTACCTCTTCTCTGTATTGCTTGTGGTTTCTTCCCCCACTTTGTAAGCTTCACAAAGGGCAGGGATTCTGTCCTTCTCATCTGGCATATAGTCAGTAGAATGATTTCCCTTTCTTTCAGCATCATTTCACTCCCGCTGCTTCTCGAAGGCAATAATGGTTCTGTTTCCAACAGTTAACTTGGACTCTCTCCATTTTAGGGGCCTGTTCCTTAGGATATTTCTCTCTGCATTTACCTTTGTAATCGTATCTTTTGTCCATTTTGTTTTCTTTTACTTGTTCTGTCTGCTAAGCTAATTTTAAGCATATGTATTTAATTTTCTGGTCTTCAAGTCTTCTTATACCCTTTCTTATCTTTGGTCCTTTCTTAGCTATATTTCAATTTCTAGAAGATATTTTTTCTCTGTCCTAGTTCTCCAAGACTTTTATTCTTATCAACAAGTTACAGAAATCTTGCTTTTCCCTGGAAATATTTCCCATGAAAACTGTAGCACCAATTTCTGCCCTCTATCTACCTGTCCCCTCCATTCACCCTACAGGCAACCTTGATTGCCATGATTTGGATCTGCCCTTCACTCAACATTCTACTGAAATGAAGATTCCCTTTGACTTAAAGCTAGTATGAAATTACTTAGTGTTACAAATATGTATATAGTTTGTTTATTTTCAATATACTTTTCTATCTTCTATTTTAGAAAACTGCACAAATATTTGTGTATACATATATATATATATATATATATATATATATATATATATATATATATATTATGCATTGAACTATTTTCTGTTTTGTCTAATTTTTCCTGAAAGCAAGCAATTTCTAGATCTTTCTCTATTGGGTACCTAAAATTGTTTCATTTTCTTATCTTTAATAGGTCATTGCTTTAGTGATGGATATATTTACAGACGTGGACATTTTCAAAGAAATAGTGGAGGCATCATCTCGAAGGATATCTGTGTACATTCTGCTTGATGAGTCAAACTTTAATCATTTCCTATGTATGACCGAGAAACAGGGCTGTCAAGTTCAACGTCTCAGAGTAAGTATTTTATGCTTTGTTTTGTTTTCTTCAACTATTTTATCTTTATCTCAGTCATTGAATGTAAGGCATGTTAAGTTATATTACTCTAAATGTACACCATATATTTAAGGTCGTGACCACATAAGGGGTCCCTTGTACTTTTCAGACTGTGACTTCACCATCTTCGTGATGGTTTTATAGGATGCTTTTCTTGATGGTGGGACACTTAAGCTTCTGAGTTAACTTTGCTGCCAGTCATAATTAATTTACAACCTTGAAACGACTGGCTTGAGTGATTCTTTCATTCAGCAGATATTGCTTGTCACAGTCATTTAGCATAGTGTTTTCAGTGATGTTTGACTTATTAAAAGACAGGTGGATTTTAATCTTAGTTATTTTGTTATCATGCTACTATAACCTGAGAAGGGCTCTTGCAGTAGGACCCTAAGTGACTTATAGAACCATCCTGTGCAAATGATATAAGTTATGTTAAAATATATTATTTTAAGTGACCATTTTCCTTGAGTACTTCTTTTTTGGGTGGTGTTTTAAAATGTGCTTTTCACTATTTTTGTTGTTGTTGTTATATGTTTTAAAAAATTATTTCATGTGTACTTTTTTGGTTACTAAGTTTTTATGATGACATATTTTACTTTTCAAAATATCCCCTTTCTAGCCATAATTTTTACTTTATATTTACATGCAATTCTAGAATATCCGAGTGCGGACAGTAAAAGGCCAAGATTATCTTTCCAAAACAGGAGCAAAATTTCATGGAAAAATGGAACAGAAATTTTTGTTAATTGACTGCCAGAAAGTTATGTATGGTTCCTACAGGTAAGATCATTGTGTTTACTTCCAGTATTATCAATCATTTATAGAATTTATGAGTTTCAAGTTTTAATGTAATCTGTTTAGTTATTTCTTAAAAATAAAAGAAGAACCCTTGCATGAAAAGCTTGGAAACTTGAATTTCAGTTCTGGCTGTGAAGTAGTTGTGCAAGTCACATAACTTCCTTGGGCTTCAAGTTCTTCCTCCCCAAAATGAGAGAGTTGACTAATATCTCAGGTTTCCTAAAGCTCTATAATGCTAAAAGTGTTTTTGTTCCTTATGAAAACAGTATGAAGCATAATAATTGTTCATAAAAATAGAAGCTGTGTATCACCTTGAAGAACCTGCCTAATGGATTGCTCTTATTTTAGTATTATTGAGACTCTGATGATTATCATGTTGTCATCATCGGACCACTGAAAAATCATTGAAGAGTCTGGCTGTTAAAATGCCATGGTAGACACTAGGCAAGGTTTTTCAGCCCCAGATCGACTCTCTGGCATCTTTCTAGGGTACCACTGGTGGAATATATCTACTTCTGTTCTAGCTTGGCTCTTATGTTTCATTCCCAGTCCTTACAACTTCTCTGTAAGGCAGTTGTTTTTATCTACATTTTATAAATGATGAAACAGAAGTTCTAGAAGGTTCAGTGACTTGCCCAAAACATCACAGCTAAGGGTCAAAAGACAGTTCAGGTCTGGCAACCCAGTCTAGGTCCGCTGACTCCAGAGTAAAAGTGCTGCCTTCAAACTCCCTTATAAATTCCAGGCGTTGGTCCTGAATGGGATACACAGTAAGGCTATATCAATAGGCAGATAAAAACACCAAAAACACATGAACTCCTAGGTCACTCAATACTAAAGACTGCAGGAAGAAACCAGGAGAGCTGTGGATGTCAACAGGACAATGTGAGGGCAAATTTTGCCTCTTCTCTTAAGAACTTAAAAAGTCCACAAGAAGGAGGCAACACATTGAATGGGGTGGCCATGGACAAGTTACTTAACTTGGTTGCCCTTTAGTCTCCTCCTCTCTAAAAGGAGGATAATAAGAGAACCTACCTTGTTTCGTGAGAATTAAATGAGTTAATTCATCCAAAGCCCCTAATGTCAGCTGCTATTTTAGGCCTGTTTTAACTGTTAATATTTGCTAAATTTCTCTTTGAGCTCAGGGACCCTATATTGAAAATCCTCTTTGGAATTTTAAAGGAAAATGTGTTAAGAGCAGAAATTACAACTAGTGCTTGAAATTAATGAATTCTTTTAAAGACTCATTATTTGTGTTTCTATTTAGTCAGACCCACTTGTTTTTAGAGGGGTTTTAATTGAAATTTTAATTAAAATGGGAGTTCACTTGACTTATAGAATGGTGTTTATTAATCTCATCATAATGAGTACTTTCTATTTTTATTATTTAACTTGACTTTGAAGATTATCTTCAACAATAAATTCACATCAACTTTGTCTTACTAGATATTAACAGGTGATATCTGTTGAGATGACTGTAACTGAGCTACTTTAAAATTGGTGTTGGAAAAAACAAACAAACAAACAGCAACAGAAACTCTTTATCTTATCTATATCATAAGCCAGAGGCAAAATTTAAGTTACTGTTTGTGTAAGTGAATATGGAATACATAGGATCACAGATTATTAAAATTCATCAAAACAATTATCTAACAACTCTACTCTCTTTATTATTTTATGTTAATTTTAAATATACTTCTTTTAAAAAAATTGATGGTTTTCAGCCCTTGTCATTTTTGCTTTTTTCTGACTAATAATTATGGATTTTTCCTATTGTTACCAAATGTAAGAGGATCTGGTGGAACTGTTATGAACCAGTCTTTGTAGAAACTGGTTAAAACTGTACTCCCTTTTGGGTAAAGGAGTTTTGGCCTTCATCTCTCCTGTTCTAGTATTGCCATTGTTTTCCTTGTAGGCAAATTCAGAATGCCTTCTTCTTTAATTCAAATTTCTTAGCCACAAAACTTCTTGAAATGCTAAATGCCCATCATTTCTAGAGAGGTTTGGCATCTGCACTCACCACGTCACACAGTGTGTGACAGCTCACATGTCACAAGGACAGTTTTATCAGGAAAACACAACAGGTGTTTTGCTACATCATGGTACTAACAATGAGGAGATAAAACACGTATACTTTTTTTGAATTGGATACCCTCATTTGAAATTGTCATAGGAAACCTGGAAGATACTTAGTATTGTCCACAGATTTGACTAAGAGAGAAATTTGTATGTTTTTTAAAAATCCTGTGATCTCCCTGCTTTGCTTTCAAGATTTCCCCCACTAGTTCATCAGTCTCTTATATAGCTTCTTATTTCAGCTAAATATAATTTGTTTTCTGTGTTCAACCAAAACATAGCCACTATTGCTTCCTTCTTTTTTCCATACATTTCTTCTTCGACACAAATTGTTTTCCCACACTTTTCAAGTTTGAGCTTCTAGGCTTCTAGTCTCTGTCAAAATACTGCTAAACTCTTACCGTCTCTGGGGATTTTCTTCTATTTGATAGCTGATTATTTATTCTTTACTTGCTGTTTTTAACAAACTTTATATTCATACCTTCAGTTGGATTGAAAATTCCTCGAATGATTCACTTTTGTACTATTTCTTGTAAGTCATCCTGGTGGTCCACACATCTGTACATAAAAATATTCTTCTCATACTATGCATTCAGTAAGCATACTGATAAAATTAAGCATATCAGAATAAGAAGATTTTTAAGTTATACACTGCTGCTTATGGTATTTTATGTATCTTAGATTATTGTTCTGCACATTCTTTTAATATTTCCATCTGCCTCTGTTATTATCTTCCCTGTATAAATAGTAAGCTCCTTTATTGTGGAGAATGGCTCTGTCTCCTTTTTGTTTCGTATTAACCCCCATTATATCACGTACATTTTTTGAGACATAACATGTTAGCAATGGCCTTTTCAGCTCAGTTACTCTGTATGTTACATTTTCAAGATTTTCTAAAATAAGATTTAAAATTATATATGAAACTTCAAGATAACTGTTGCCTCTAAACTCCAGGAGAGGGATTTGAAGTTCCACAAAGTACTATAAAGTAATTACAAACTTCAATCCCTTAGCAATTGCATTCTACATGGAAAGGTCTTAATTGGCATTCTGATTGGCATGGTTTGTAAGGACTGAATTTACTGTATATACTGAGTGAAGTGAAGGATGCCCTTAGTGGCTGAAGCTGCTGCCACAAATCCTGTCTGTTTCCAAACCCTGGCACCTAAATTACACTTACACTTAAGCCACAGAGATGGAATACATGCATTAGCACAGACGATCTTGCATCATGACATGCTAGGACCATAAGGAATTGTAGGGATTTTGCTGTCCTTATCCTCATTCTGTCCGGGAGGAAACTGAGGTCCAAGTTCATGTGGAATAGACAGCTTGGCAGAGGCCAGGTCTCTCAACTTTTCCTCCAATACCAGCTTGCCTGCACCCTGCCAGGATGCTGTATATGGAATATAATGTCATATTTTACTCCATAAAATCTTAGTAGGCAGAGATGCAAAATGCACACCAGGCTTTTCTTTATACTTCTTGAAATTATGGATGGATTGAAAGCCAGGACTTGTGTTGCTTTGTTATTTAGCATATGAATATGGGAGTGGGGAGACATGTACTGCAAGCATGTAATGACTGAACATGTTCTAAATTATGGTAGTTAAGGAAAATAAACAAAAATACTCTTTTGTCAACATTAAATGACACATTTTTCTTAATAGAGCTAAATATTGTCAGCACAATTAAAATTTGCCTATCTTGATTTTTTTTTTTTTTCCCAGCTACATGTGGTCATTTGAAAAAGCGCACCTCAGCATGGTTCAGATAATCACAGGACAACTTGTTGAGTCCTTTGATGAAGAATTTAGGACTCTCTATGCCAGGTCCTGTGTCCCCAGCTCATTTGCACGGGAAGAGTCAGCAAGGGTGAAGTACAACAAAGTGCTCTGGGAGAATGGCACTTTCCAGCGTTCAGTGTCTTCCTTAGCTTCCATTTCCAGCCAAAGAAACCTTTTTGGTAGACAAGACAAAATTCATAAACTAGATTCTAGCTACTTCAAAAAGAGAGGGATATATACTCTCAATGAACGTGACAAATATAGCATAAGAAATCATGCATACAGACCTCATTTTCTTCCCAACTTTAATGATCCAATCCATCAGCATCAACACAGTCAGATAAATGAAAATTGGAAGAGGCATAGTTATGCTGGGGAACAGCCAGAAACAACACCATACCTGCTGCTTAACAGGGCTCTGAATCGAACCACTAATGCTCCCTGTAATTGGAAAAGGCCTTCAGATAGTCTCAGTGTGGCATCCTCATCACGGGGAGGCTATGCAGGCCACCAGAACACACCTGCCCAGAGTTTTGCTGACCGACTTGCCCAGAGGAAGACGACAAACCTTCCAGAAAGGAATTCCAACGTGCGGAGGTCTTTTAACGGGACAGATAATCATATTCGCTTTTTGCAACAACGCATGCCAACCCTTGAACATACCACCAAGTCATTCTTGCGTAACTGGAGAATTGAATCCTACTTAAATGATCATTCAGAAGCTTCCCCTGATTCCAATGGATCGGCTCTAGGTGACCTGTTTGAGGGCTACGAAGGACCTGAGAATTTGAAAGCCAATACCGTTTATACTCACTCTCGGCTTCGTTCTTCTTTTGTGTTTAAACCCACTTTACCTGAGCAACAGGAAGTTAACAGTTGTACAACTGACTCCTCAAATTCAACAGTCATTGGTTCCCAGGGAAGTGACATGCCTAAAAAGATCCCAGACACCCCAACAGGCGCACAGCATCTGACAGACAAACCCTCGCAGGAATCAACCCCCAAGCTCCCGTTGCAGTCGGAGGCATCAAAAACGCACACCCTACAGGTTCCCGAAAGCCACCTGGCAGTTTTAACCCCAACTACAAATGGCCCTACGGACTCAAACAACTATTTATATACAACCTTGTCTGTAAATAAGCAGACAGAAAACCTAAAGAATCAACAAAATGAGAATCTGCTTAAAAGGCGAAGTTTCCCATTCGTTGAACACTCAAAAGCCAATTTAAATCATGGAAATAGTAAGCATTATGTGTATAGTACATTTACCAGGAATCCAATTAGACAACCAGAAAAACCTAAAGAGGATTTGTTTAAAAGTTCTAAAAGCATTCATAATGTGACCCATGCCATGGAAGAGGATGAGGAAGAGGAGGTTACCAAGAGAGACCCTCCGAGTGGCACTGCTATCAAATCAATTTCCATTGCTGCTTTGCTTGATGTGAATAAAGAAGAACCTAACAAAGAACTCACTTCCAAGAAAGAAGTGAAGGGTTCCCCAAGTTTTTTGAAAAAGGGATCTCAGAAGTTAAGGTCATTACTTAGCCTTACCCCAGAAAAGAAAGAAAATCTATCCAAAAATAGAGCACCTGCCTTTTATAGAATGTGTAGTAGTTCTGACACTTTAGTTTCTGAGGCTGAAGAGAATCAAAAACAAAAAAAATCAGAACCCAAAATTGATTCATCTCCTAGAAGAAAACATTCCTCTTCATCCAGCTCTCCAGGCAGCATCCACAAGGGTAAGGAAGATGTAGCAGTTTGTTCATCTCAGGGGATACATTCTTCACCTGATGAAAGTAACAAAACTATACCTTCTTCAGGTCCAGTTGAAAGCAAGTTCTTGGAAAGAGCAGGAGATGCATCTGCCCCAAGATTCAACACTGAGCAGATCCAGTACCAAGATTCAAAGGAGATTAAAGCAGTTGTTGTTCCTGAACGAAAACCAGCTTCTTCTCCAAGACCAAAGCCCAATGATAAGCTTATAAGAACTCATTCAATTGACCGGCGTGTTTACAGTCGTTTTGAGCCATTTTGTAAGATTGAAAGCTCTAGTCAGCCAACAAGCAACATGCCAAATACCAGTACACACCACCCAGAAATGAAATCCTCAACTATGGGCAATAGTTATGGCAGGTCCAGCCCAATGCTTAATTACAACACTGGTGTTTACCACTCATATCAGCCAAATGAAAACAAGTTTCGAGGATTTATACAGAAGTTTGGAAGCTTCATACACAAAAATAAATGAAATACTGTAACTACAAATAGACTTTAAAATACAAAATGAATGTGGCTATAAATATTTGTCCAAAGAACATTGTAGATTTTTTTTGTAATATCCTAATAGATTTCTATGGGGGAGGAATTTTGGGTGTGAAGTATGTGTTTACCAACTTACTAATGTATAGTAAAGTTATTGTTCTGTGTGATAAATTTAGTTGTGCTTACACTATGGATGGAATGTCTATAAATACATGATTTTTAAATGGTAATGGTAAGACAAATGTAATGAAATTGTTTTCTTCAGACTGAAGATCTTCTTAAGTCTTAAATGGAAACTTTGGTGGAGAGATGGTATGTGGATTTTAACCATTCATTGCAAATGCTTTCCTTATTAAAACGGATCATAACGCTGTCAACGGTCCTTTATAGTATGTCTTTATGGGGTTTTCATATCTTCAAATTATGAGAAAAATAGGACAAAGCCTTTGTGGTTTTTAATTACCTTTAAATTCTACAAGATAACTTGTATTTTATTAATGTTTTATTAATTTTTCTGTGGAACTGGTTGGGCAGCAACAGTACAATTTAAACCATATAGCACAGCACATTTTTTTTTTTTTTTTTATCTGAGGTGTTTGCAAAGTATCAGCCTCAGGTAGTTCAAGTACACCATAGAAATTTATTTTCAGGATGTGCTTATTTCCACTCTGGACAAAGGGAGCCTGTACTGCACTCCAGTCATCAGCTGCTGAACTTTTATTGTCATTCTTTCCTTCAAACTTATAGCAAGCCAGCAGGAATTTGGAAAACCTGAATTATTCCTCTCTTTTTTCTAATACAAAGAAGGTTTTTGGAAATGTAAACTTCTACATAAATTTTTATCTTAGATTAGTACGACAGTGCTTAGGTGTTTTGCTTGCGAAAGTCTTTGCTCTTTTTTATACTGTGTCAGATACACTCTGACTGCATAGTGTTTTCTTGAGAGAACCCTGATGAAAATGAGGAGAAGTGCTACCTGGCCTGGTTCTTCAATGACCTTGAGGCCTCATTGAAAGTTTTAAATCTTTCTATATCTTAATTTGATGATGATATGCAGTTCATAAGATACACTTTGCCTTTCTTAGAGTAATGAAATAAAAGCTCCATATCCATTACAGAGACATTAACTTGGCTTTACTTCATCCACAAAGAACAGAATTCAAGAAACAATGCATCGGGGCTTTCCTGGTGGCGCAGTGGTTGAGAGTCTGCCTGCTGATGCAGGGGACACGGGTTCGAGCCCTGGTGTGGGAAGATCCCACGTGCCGCGGAGCAACTGGGCCCATGAGCCACAATTGCTGAGCCGGCGCGTCTGGAGCTTGTGCTCCGCAACAGGGGAGGCCGCGATAGTGAGAGGCCCACGCACTGTGATGAAGAGTGGCCCCCACTTGCCGCAACTGGAGAAGGCCCTCACACAGAAACGAAGACCCAACACAGCCAATAATAAATTAATTAATTAATAAAAAAAAAGAAACAATGCATCATTTGAGAAGTGGAAAGTGTTTCTATGAAACTTTTTTTTTTTTAGTTCCCTGACCAGAGATTGAACCCATGCCCCCTGCAGTAGAGTCTTAACCACTGGACCACCAAGGAAATCCCCTATGACACTTTAAATATATCGTTTAACACCTTCTAAGTTGCTATATGAGGCAGCATGTTGTTTTCAAAATTCAAGATTCAGTCAAATATTAATATCTATGTCATTACTAAGTAATTAAAATAATGACATTGAAATATCTATGTCATTAAAATAATTTTCCACAGTATTTTAAAACCATGGTAAGAAACATGACAGGAAAATACATGACAGCAGAAGAAGAAAACCTAACATTCATAGACCAGGTCCTGAGCTAGAATCTAAAGTCCCCACGGCACTATTTTGCAGCTACCATTGTCCTCATTATTTACAGGTGATAATTGCGACACTGAGACTCATAGAGGTAATGCCCCAAACCACATCACCAGTGAGTCATGGTACTAAAGTGTCTATAACACTCTGTCACATCCTATTACCTCCCCAATGTGTTCAACACCTGCCTCACCCAAACTGTTGAGAATTAAATGAGACAATGTTTATATTTCCTGACTCAACAACAATCAACTAAGAAAGGTTTCGTTGTCTTTCTCTTTTGCTCTCTCTTTAAGAGTTGCAGAAATATACAACTAACTGTACAGCAATAGCATTTTATATACACAAATCCAGAATATAGTACTCAATTTCACATCATTCATAAAAGTAGGTTTTAAAACTCCTGTTATAACATAGGGAATTTCCAAGTACTATGACATGGGATTTGTTCATTTTGGAAAGCTGAGTGTAAAAGATTGGAAAATTTGCACACTTCCTAATAATTTAACAACATAAAATAAACATTAAGAGTGAACAGTCATTTTTCACAGGAAAAGTAGCCAAATATATTTACAAAAAAATTTGAATTTTTTAAGAAAACGGCCTTTGGAATGTGTAGTTCCTTATAATCAAATAAGGAATTCATTTACAATAAGAAAAGTGTTTCTAATTGTTAGCGTTTTAAATTTTAGAGTCATCTGGCAATTGTACGATCTTCACAGATTAGTATCAGATTATTAAAAAGCATTAGAACTGAGGTTTAATGAGTGAGAGAGATTTTTCATTTTGCTCTTAGAAAAATTCACTTCTGTGATTCTGGACCATAGTCATTTACTGATTTATCAAAGGAGAATCTGGAGTTAACCAAACCAGATTGATTTTAATATTACCCATTCTTTGTTATAGTGAGATAAGGCATCTTTCAGAGTGAAGGGGCTAATGGGCTGTCGTTAGGCGGCTCTGAAATTGGAAGTCCTGAAATGTACAGCAATGCAACTGAAAATGCATAAAGCTGAAATTACATAAAGACTATAGAGTTTTAATCAGTTTAATTATATGCAAAAGCCTGTTGCCTTTTTGTACAACAGCTGCCATCATTTCAGGAAACACAGATAGCTTTTAAGTAGTTCCTGAGTTCCTCCTCTCCCTGGTAGAGTTGGAAGCCTAGGGCTTCATTCCATCCACCTGTGACGGGTAGCTTGGGCTTTTTCACGGCAGATTTATTCCCCTCTCCCTCTTTTCTTTTCTTATTTTCCTTCTATTTTTTTCCTCCAGAAATGTCTATATGTCAGCATCTATACACAGTAACTTTCCAAAGTTTCTGAGCCTGAGAAACTCCACAGGGTTAAGACTGAGCAAGCATACAATGCTTCAGATAATTTACTCAGGGTTTTGAATTTTCAACAGACACACCCAAGCTTCATGGATGTAATCATTTCAAGCAATATATTTTCTTTTTCTCCCCATGTTAATTTTGGTGGAAAGATAATGTCACTTAGATGCAATTTTATATTAAAATTTGGTAAGGCAATTTTTACTCTCTACATAGGACATTAGTTTGTAAGCAGAAACTCAGAAAATTAGGTACGATTTCAAAGTAGTTCTTGACAGTTTCAGAATAGTTTAAGTGCCTGTATCCTGAACACACTGCTGTCCCTCTGTTTCAGGGATTGGGATTGGCCACAATTCTGATGCGTTGTGTTGAGGTCTGGGTATATGGTGGCCATCTACATTTGTGGAAGCAAATATCTTATTTAATCTAGATGGCATCTAGTGTGACCCAGATGACGTTGAACTATGGCTGCACTCAACTATAACTTTACTCAAGATTTTCCAATTATTCAACTGTTATCCCACAGATATTTGTCTTTTGTGGATATCTGTTGATTCTTAATGTGCCTATGGCTAAGAGATATAAATTAGAATCATTGTTTTACATAATGTGTGACCTATGTGTGATGCTGTTTTTTTAAAAAAAGTTTATCATAAGATTCATTTGGTTCTAGAATATTTAAAAAGAAAAAGATGAAATTATAAACCAAAGAGAGTCAACTTTTTATATACGTGCAATGTTAGCAAATATTCTTCCAAATTCACTTTTGTTACTAGATTTAATAAGTGAATATTAAATAATTTTGTACAAAATCTATGCATCAAGTTGTTTATTTTTTATCTTCATACCCTGGATTTCACCACTGACACTGATGTTTTTCACTTAGTTATTATATAATGAATTTAGATTTTTACACATTTTAAAATATTTCTCCATAAATTTTGAAATAATCTGTTAAATGCTTAACTTTTTTGGATTAACAATTACATTTCATTTAATAATTTATCCACATTTGATATCCAGTGACAGTATTCTTCCCTTAACAGTATCACATACACTCATTCTCTTTCTATTTCTACTGGAATATAGTAGTTATTTTAAATAACTTGTGACTTTGAAAAACAGAGACTATTTTGTTAAAATATTGATAGCTGACTTTTTTAGAATTTTGTAATGTTTAGTTTGAGTAAAATATTCTGAAGGTGCATTTGTATTACATCAGTTAGTGACATTATACAACCTGGAATCTGAAATTTACTTATAACTCAAAATGCATTTTCCTTAGGGAAAAAAAAAATGTCCCTTATATCACAGATTAAGATGTCATTGAATTAAATACTGGCCTTTTAAAGGCAAATGTGATTTTTAAGTAGGTAACAAAAATTTTAAATAGTTAAGTAAAAACAAACTTTGACTTTTTTTGCATTCACCATATGTGTCGCTGTTTAAGAAAATTCTGGTTCAATGGGATAGTATGAGACATAGATGAGGTTTTACTTTTGTGGCCATCCTAAAGGAAACTTATGAATAGGCTCAGTTGATTTGAGGAGCCAAAGACCATCCTGAGGTAATTGAACTAGAAAAAAACAGAACGACCTTAAAAGAATTAAGTTTGTATCCTGCCTGAGGAAAAGAATTACCTGAGGTAGGATTACCTGAGCTGAAAACATTAAAAACAGAAAAGAGAAATATACAGAGGAATACTCTTGAGCTAACAAAGAAAAGTATAACACGTCTGATTGGACATTTCTCCCATAACTGTTTCAATAATCTAGCTCATTTATTTATTCACCACTCATACTGGGAACCTACTTTGTTCCAGGTATGCAGGTTACAGTAGACTTTATGTAAGAAGAAAGAATGTCAGGATCATCAGGAGGTGCAGCAAGTTTTCATGAGTGTTTTAAGAAACATTGTTTGTGCTTGATTTCTTTCATATTAAATGAAAATGGTAATATTTTGTACTTCATAGGAGTATGTAAATATCAAACACATCTACTTTGTAATTTGGTCCCCTCGAAAGAAGAGCACAGGTAAATATTAGCATAATACGATTATCATTCCACTAGCATTGCTTTGAATACTTTTTACTTGGATAAAGTCAGTAATAACTTTTAATTTCTTAGTAGTTCTCTCCAGTGAACCCCAAATTTGACAAAGTCCAATAAAATGAGTTATGCCTGTCTACAATCACAAGCACTGAAATTGAAACTGTGATTAAAAATCTTCCAAAAAACAAAAGCCCAGGACCAGATGGCTTCACAGGAGAATTCTATCCAACATTTAGAGAAGAGCTAACACCTATCCTTCTCAAACTCTTCCAAAATACAGCAGAAGGAGGAACACTCCCAAACTCATTCTATGAGGCCACCATCACCCTGATACCAAAACCAGACAAAGATGTCACAAAAAAAGAAAACTACAGGCCAATATCACTGATGAACATAGATGTAAAAATCCTCAACAAAATACTAGCAAACAGAATCCAACAGCACATTAAAAGGATCATACACAATGATCAAGTGGGATTTATCCCGGGGATGCAAGGATACTTCAATATATGCAAATTAGTCATTTTGATACACCACATTAACAAATTAAAGAATAAAAGTCATATGATCATCTCAATAGATGCAGAAGAAGCTTTAGACAAAATTCAACACCCATTTATGATAAAAACTCGCCAGAAAGTAGGCATAGAAGGATCTTACCTCAACATAGTAAAGGCCATATATCACAAAAAAAAAAAAAAAAAAGAAAGAAAGAAAGAAATACCTGTTCTGAGTCAGGAAAACGATTTTATGATGTCATGAATTGTCTTTCCTAGGTTGCCTTAGCTTTATCCATGGCCTGCCTTAATCTTCATCTGTTTAGACCAATTCTAGAAAAATTTTCTACAGCAGACTTCGTGACAAGAACCATGTGTCAGAATTAGAGCAACATCAAGAAGATACGATGTTTAAGATGCTGGGCAATTTATGAGGTGGTTACTAATTAATGTGGAATATAGAAAACTCTTAGAGGGAACGTTGGACAGGGGGAGACTAACATATGAAAAATTATTCCACTGTGTAACAGAGTGTTTGCCATTACCCACTATCAAAACAAATAAATTTAGTGGTCCATAATTATATTTTTAAAAATAGAATAGGAGAGACTAGAATAGAAAATATCAGAGTGCCTCACAAATAGCAAGAACAAATATTTGATGTCACTTTAATTGTTCACAATTGTGGAGGCATTGGTCACGATGGAAAATGTATTTTTTTTAACTTATTGAGAAAATTTCAAACATATACACACCTGGACAAATATTTTAATGAATACCCATCACCCATCAACTCATGGATAAATGTATCATCCACACTCTTAACTGTTTCACCATTTCATATTATTTTGAAGCAATATCAGATGTCACTTCTGTGTTTTCACTAAAAGTTAAGGATGTTTTTTAAATATCCTTAATATTTAAGGATATTTTCTATAATATCC
Source organism: Balaenoptera acutorostrata (assembly GCF_949987535.1). NCBI lineage: Eukaryota > Metazoa > Chordata > Mammalia > Artiodactyla > Balaenopteridae > Balaenoptera > Balaenoptera acutorostrata. The sequence continues at coordinate 64,612,525 of NC_080073.1, read as the reverse complement.
TTAATATTTAAGGATATTTTCTATAATACCTTTATCAATTATTCCTTAATATCATCAAAGATCCGAAATGTGTTTCCGAAATGTGATGATCACCATCTGCATTTCCTTTAGAAGACGTAATGTCCCTAACAGTACACGTGGGGAATTGACTCAGTATTAGGTGTGGAAATTTATGACATCATTTCTGAATTAGTTTTTGATAGGGATGTAAAGTAGAATTCACCGGACTGCTTTTAAATGTAGAGTCAAATTTTCCTTCATTCTGCAAGTAAAAAGAGAAGAGAAAATGGTATCTTTCCAGATTTTTCATCCTCCCTAAAATGTGTATCTCCTGAACAATTTACTACTCACTGATTTGTTGACCGTATCCTAACATCATTAAGATCATTATTTATGGATGTAATTACTATGGATGTTGCCTTGGATTTATTTAAATAGTCATTCACTGAAATTAAATGTCTATTATTTGCTGGATACCTATGGTGTATGCACAGTCTTCTCCTTCCAGAAGCATAATTTAGTGATCGAGTCACAAATAAACAATTAATATCCCATGTGAAAAGCCACAGTGGAGTCTCTTTATGCTAGTAAGATAAAGTGGAGGATCTACTCTAGGCAGAGGAAAAGCATATACAAAGATAGAATTGTATAAAAGGTGTGGTGTTTTTCTAAAACAATGGAGAGGTTTGTGTGGTTTGATTTTAGCGTTTATGGGGGTGCAAAGAAGAAACAGTAAATGTCAGAAAAGAAGCTTTAGAGCCAAATTATAAGGCATCCTATGTGCCAAGCTAAAGTCTAGACTGTATCTTGGAAGCAGTGAGAAATCTTTGAAGGCTCTTGAGCTTGGAATGACCTTTAAAATTGTTTTTGTAAAAATTAATCTTAGGAAGTGCTACTAAAAATGGATGAGGAGGAAACGTGGAGATCCAGAGTCCAACTAGGAAGCTACTGTGGAAATCTAAGAAATTTTTAATGGGTGACGAACAAATGCAGTGGCCTTAGGGGATGAAGAAGAGGGAACAAAATTGAAAAGGTTTTGGAATTAGAATAAAATAGTTGATAACTAAAAATATGATTCTTCTTAAAGGAAAGAGATGAGTTTTGATCATTTGAGTCTTTTAGCTTGGAAGGCTGCAGAGTTTCCTTACCTGAGGTAAGGTATATAGAAGAAGAGGCAGGCGTGGTGTGTGGTGGTGTGTGGAGGGAAGGATGCTGAGTCATTTGTAGTTGTTATGTTTCAGACACTAAGTTGTAGGCAGCCATTAATGGTATATATCTGGGGCTCAGGGGAGAAGAGTCAGATAGTTGTGGAAGTAATCTGCATTGAAGTGGATAATCGAAGTGGATAATTACACCGAGTAAGATTGTCCAGGGACAGGTAGAAAAGAGAAGAGAAAAGAAATCAAGAGAAGAGAGAGAGGAAAGAAGAGCAAATGGCAGTGATTTTAGCCTTATTTTTTTTCACCAGTGACCACAAAACAAATGAATCTCCCCTGCTGAAAATATGTTTATCTTGCTGTTTATTGCATGTTTTAAATAGTCGACGAGAGTTTTCCTGAGCACTTTCCTGGAAACCCCTTATTTAAATCCAAGATTCTGTCTGTGTATCTTAAATACTTCCTCCACATTTATGATGAGGATATAAATGTGTATAATACACACCAAAATTTCTCAAGATGGTAGCAACCAGAAAACTGCCTTAGGCTAAATGTAACAACAAAGGAAGGCTTTGATGACTTCCTAAGTATGTCATCTCTTGAATTTCTCTTTATCCAGATGGTTTTTCATGATAGAAACACAAACTCAGTGGTGAAGCATTTTCACAAAGGATCTCTTCTGTCCTGATATTATTTGCCAAGTAAAGTCATTATATTTCAAAATATAAACAGACATGGACTGAGTAACTATAGCAGAATTGTAAAAGAAAGATCTGCTTAGAGCTATAAACTAGAATCGCTTCTAATGAGGCATGGGGAGAGTGCAGCTACTCCAGCTGGAAAGAGGAGAGGAAGGTAGAACTTAGAATATTGGAGGTGTAACAAGGGACCACAACAGATAATCCAACACAGAACTCAGTGTTTTGTGGTACTAACAAGGAGTATGATGAGGCCCCCATAGGTTGGTATGTGAACCATATAAAGCATATAAACTGCTGATTTAACTGGGAGTAGTTGGCATAGAGAGTTATGGCTAGCTAAGGGGGTTCCTCCATAGAAATTTCCAGCAACTTTGGGACTTATTAAAACAACTAAGTTCCTCTAAAACTGGACATATTTGGTGGGTATCCAAGCAAAACTCTGGATTCAGAGAACAAAATAGGAAAACAGTGGAGGGGTCTGAGAAATTAGGATTTAGGGGAGTGAAATTTTAGTGTTTGAATTCTGTGTTTTATTCCTTGTGCCTTCTAGGGTTCTTTGATAAGGAAGTACCTGACATGCTGGCCTTGGTTTTGTACCACACTCAGGGCTCGGCTAAGAAGTAGGGCTAAGGCTTACATCCAGGGGGATGTTGTTTGCTTCCCACAGTCCTCCTGCCTCTCTTTGCCCCCCTTTCCTGCCCCACCATGTTTCATCCTCATACAAGCACACAGTTTTTTGCATGCTGGTGAAAAGTGGCCTGTTTATTGGCTTCATCTCTGATTAGTCTTCTTACTAATCAATGCAGCCTTGAAGAGCAGCTAATAAGAAGGGGGGTCAGAAGAACATGCTAGGGTGGACATTCTGTCCTCTGGGATAAGAGGTGGAAATATAAGAAGAGGTGCATAAATATTAAACTGTTTTCCAGAAATAGGGAAATGATTTGATAACCAGATAAAGTAGAACTAGCCAGTAGGGTGAGTCAGATTGGCAATGAGCATCATGACACTGACCCTCAAAGGGAGGGTCTGGAGTTAGCTGAATATCACTGACCAGAATTAAGATCCATCTTAAAGACCAAAATGAAGCTGAGCTTGAGCTTGTTAAAGAGAGAATGGGGAGGAGGCATGGCGGCGTACAAAATGTTCCCTAATTGAGTCAAAGGAGTAACATAACTAGACAGGACTTGAAAGGCTCTAGAAAAGGCATCAGTGGCAAACATTCTACTTAAACTAATGATTTTTGTTTGCTCCAGACTTCTTGGCACATATGTCAAATTGCTCCCGTTTGTGAGGAATTGATTTAGACAAGAGGTGCTCAAATGTTCATGTGCATCTAAATGTCTTAGAGAGTTCATGAAAACATAGATGTCTGGATTTTACCCCTAGAGTTTCTACATTAGTAGGTCTGGAGGGGGGCCTAAAATGTGCATTTCTGAGTCCCCATATGATGTTCGTGCTGCTAGCCTAGGGATAGAAATATGAGAACCACTGAAGCTAAATTTCTGTGCTTCTAAGAAGATTCTTAAGCCTCAGTAATTTCAGGGACGTTTACACTGCCAGAATTTAATGTTGAAATCACAACATTTAACTATAGCATATTCTACCAAAATAAAATATTAAAACTTGTTTCTTTAGGATTGGTTTGCCTCCTTCACCTCGGTGCACACACATGCTCACCCGCTTTCTAGGATCTATGTTTGATGAATGACATTATGTTAGAGAGAAATCATGCTTGCTCCATCTTTAAGCTTAAATAGTTTTCCACTAAAATGGTTCTCTCTTCAACCTGTTGAAAATTAGTTAATATCCACCTAAGCCAAATTTGAAGGTTTGCTTGCTCAGCTGTTAAGAGATATTTTTATCTGTACATATTAGAAGGGGAGAGGAATCGGATCTATACTACTTTGCCTTATTGGGACAAATGTTATTTGTATATTATTTTTAATAAAAAATTTGGAATTATGTAATCTATATCATTTATAGGTCATCAACATATAATTTATTTTGCCATTTGAGAAAGAAAACTTTTTCTGTTTTACTATATTCAATAACAAGGGAGCTCATTTGCTATTGCTATGGAGTTCTGTGACTGTGATCATTTTGATCTGACTACCTTACAGAAAGAAAGACATCATTAAATAGCCTGGTTGTCTATATAAATAAATAAATAAATATTATATATAATGGTGTGTTGATGCCATTATAAGACATTATAAGACTTAACACTAAATAAGAACTAGATTTTTAAAATGTACTGTTGGTTTATATATTCTATTCAGGTTTAATTTAAATAAGGAATGAATTATTGATATAAAATACACTTGAATACATCTTGCTATTTAGAGCTAGATAAAAAATTAAAATAAAAGTAGAAAAGCCATAAAATTGGTGATTCTGTGCTTTGTTAAGTATGGAGAGAGAGTACTGAAGACTCATGAGCTTGGCAGAGTGCGCTTTATTTAATGCATCCTGAATGGACAAATATTAGCTTACTGAAGTCCAGTTAATTCAAACCTTATCAACATTAATTATTCATTCAAAAATGTCTGCCCCAGAGGTCAAGAGATCCATAATAGGGACAGCTGCACAATAGATCAACACTAATTCTAATAGTGTTAATAGCTAGTATTCATTGAGTGCTTATAATGTGTGGGGATTTTAAATGCATTATTTCAACTGATCCTCACAGAAATTTTTGTGCTAAATTCTACTATCATCTCTCTTTACCCAATGTGGAAACTGAAGCTTACAGGACTTTCTTAATGATCTCAAAGGACAAGAAGCTAGTAAATGGTAGAATCAGAATTTGAACTGAAACAATTAGCTTTCAAAGCCTATGAAAGAAAAATATACTATGTTTCAGAACTGACTCATCTGTCACTAGATGAATTGATTATGGTTCAAAACTCATTGCATGTCCATTAGTGTCTGAACCACAAAGCCTGTTCAGGCCAGATTTAGGATCATCAATTAGAATAAAGAATCATGCTTATCTATCAGCTTCAGCAAAATTAATTCAGGGCACTTAGAATACAAAATATTATGGTTTCTAGAATAATGCTCTACCTATACTAAATGTTTAGTAAGTATTAGAGACAAAGAAGAAAGAGATGAACAGGCTTGGATGCTGTGACTGGACCTAGAAGGAAGATAATACTAAAAACTCTACTCAGATTGGGCACTCTCTCCAACTCTCCTAATATGGTATCTTGTACCTTCCTTGCATGGGAATTGCAAGTCCTTTTCAGGTCTAATCTTCCTTCTCTCTGGAGTTCACCCTTCTTCTTATTTACCCTCTCATAAAAATAAATTCTCCTCTCCACTTCATATTTATCTAATATTTGTCTTTGCAAATGATGAAAGCAAATCAGACATTAAAAGTGGACAGGTTTTCATTAGTTTAACGCAAGAAACTGTGTAGCACATAAAAATCTCTCTGTGCCTGTCAAACAAAAGCACACATCTTTCTTCATAATGTACTTTTCCACAAGTACATATTTTATTCAATTTAAGTCAATGATTTTTCATTAATCCCCTATAGCAGTAAATGCAAATACCTTTTTAAGATTCAGTACCTGACTTCAAAGAGTTTACAATATACGAACCAGCAGAATGACTCAAGTAAATAGAGTGATAATAAAAGCACAAAAGAGTCATGCAGAAAAGTATTAAGAAGACTCAGAAGAGAGGGGAAGTATAATGAGGCAAAGACTCATGTGCTTTACTTACTATATAAAGATAGCTTAATTTTGAAACATTTTGTCCAGAAAATGAGATAAATATACTAAAAGTAAGCACAGTTTAGGAATATGTATTTATTTTATTTTTTCTTATTTAAAAAACTTTAGTTTTTTAGAGTAGTTTTAGGTTTATAACATTAAAAGTTACAGAGATTACTTTTTTAATTTTTATTTTATATTGCAGTATAGTTGATTAACAATGTGGTGTTAGTTTCAGGTGTACAGCAAAGTGATTCAGTTATACATATATATGTATCTATTCTTTTTCAAATTATTTTCCCATTTAGGTTATTACAGAGTATTGAGCAGAGTTCCTGCGCTATACAGTAGGTATATCTAGTTGGTTATCTATTTTATAGTAGTGTATACAAAAGTTACAGAGATTTCTCACATACTCCCTGCCCTCACACGTGCATATCCTCCCCCATTATCAACATCACTCACCAGTTGTTTTTTTTTTACCAAGGATGAACCTACATTGACATCCACCCGAATTCCATCCCATTAGGGTTCACTCTTGATGTTGCACACTCTATGGGATTGGATAAAAGAATAATGATATATATCAAACATTATAATATCATCAGAGTATGTTACTGCCCTAAATATCCTTTGTCCTTTACCTATTCATCTCTACTGTCTCACCACCATCACTGCAAACACTAATCTTTTTTACTGTCTCCATAGTTTTGCCTTTCCCAGAATGCAATTTTGTTGGAATTATACAGTATGTAGCATTTTCAGCTTGGCTTCTTTCACTTGATAATAAGCATTTAAGCTTCTCTATGTCTTTTCATGGCTTTGATAGTTCATTTCATTTTAGCACTAAATAAAATTCATTTTCCTGGATGTACTGTAGTTTATTTAACTTAACCATTCACAAACTGAAGGATATCTTGGTAGCCTCCAAGATTTGGCAACGATGAATAAAGCTTCTATAAACATTCATGTGCAAGTTTTTGTGTGGACATAAGTTTTCAACTCCTCTGGGTAAACACCAAGGGGTGCAAAGCCTGGATTATATGGAAAAAGTAAGTTTAATTTTGTAAGAAAATGCCAAACTGTCTTCCAAAGTGACTGTACCATTTTGCATTCTCATCAGCATTTGGTTTTGCCAGTGTTCTGGATTTTGCCCTTTCTAATAGGAGTGTAGTGGTACAGCATTTTGTTTTAATTTGAATATCAGTTTTATTGATCTTTTCAAAGAACCAGCTTTGGTTTTGTTGATTTTTCTCTATTGATTTCCTGTTGTCAATTTCATTGATTTCTGCTCTCATTCTTATGATTTCTTATCTTCTTATGATTTCTTGTCTTCAGCTTACTTTGCATTTGATTTGTTCTTCTTTCTCTAGTTTCCAATGATGGAAACTAGATGATTGATTTTTGATCTTTTTTCTTCTCTAATAATATATGCATTTAATGTTATAAATTTCCCTCTAAGCACTGTTTTTGCTGTATCCTACAAATTTTGATAAGTTCTGTTTTCATTTCATTTTAGTTTAAATATTTTAAAATTTCTCTTAGGATTTCTTCTCTGATGCATGTGTTATTTAGAAATGTACTGTTTAATCTTGAAATGTTTGGGGATTTTCCAATTATCTTTCTGTTATTGATTTCTAGTTTAGTTCATTATGGTCTGAGAGCAGACATTGTACAATTTCTCTTTTAAATTTGTTAAGATGTGGTTTACAGCCCAGAATGTGGTCTATCTTGGTGAATGTTTCATGTGAGCTTGATAAAAATGTGTATTCTGCTGTTGTTGGATAAAGTAATCTATAAATGTCAATTATATTCAGTTAATCTATGATGTCATTGTTTACCTATGTCCTTACTGATTTCCTGCCTGCTGAATCTGCCTGTTTCTGATCGGTGTTGAAGTCTCAAGTTATGATAGTGGATTCATCTGTTTATCCTTGCAATTCTACCAGTGTTTTTAAATATTTACTTATTTATTTATTTTATTTTTGGTTGTGTAGGGTCCCAGCTCTGGCACGTGGGATCTTCATTGGTATCTTTGTTACGGTATGTGGGATACTCCACTGAGGTGCACAGGCTTCTCTCTAGTTGTGGCACACGTTCTCAGTAGTTGCAGCATGTGGACTTAGTAGCCCTGCGGCATGTGGGATCTTAGTTCTCCTACCAGGGATCTAACCCACGTCCCCTGCATTGGAAGGCGGATTCTCATCCCCAGGACCACCAGATAAGTCCCCTATCAGTTTTTGTCTGGTGTAGTTTGATTTTCCGTTGTTAGGTGCATACACATTAAGAATTTGTTTTCTTGGATAACTGACTTCTTTAACATCATGTAATGCCTTTCTTTATCCCTGAAAACTTTCCTTACTTTGAAGTCTGTTCTGTCTTAAAATTAATATAGCTACTTCTACTTTCTTTTCATTAGTGTTAACATGGTGTATTTCTCTCCATGCATTTATTTCTAATCTATATGTTTCTTTGTATTTAAAGGGAGTTTCTAGTAGATAACGTATAGTTGGGTCATTTTTTTTTTGATTCACTCTGACAATCTCTGTCTTTTAATTGATCCACTTAGAGCATTTATATTCAAAGTGGTTATTGATACAGTTGGACTAATATCTACCATATTTACCACTATTTTCTCTTTGTTGCCCTTATTCTTTGTTCCTATTTTTGTCTTTCACTCTTTTTTCTTTTTTTTTTTGGCTGTGCCGCACAGTTTGCAAGATCTTAGTTCCCTGACCAGGGATTGAACCTGGGCCTGGCAGTAAAAGCACCGAGTCCTAACCACTGTACTTCCAGGGAATTCCCCTCCCTTTTGTGGTTTTAATGTAGCATTTTATATTACTGCATTTTCTCTCATTTCTTAGCATATCAATTATACTTCTTTTCTTCCTTTTTTTTTGGTGGTTGCCCTAGAGTTTACAAAATTCCTTTACAACTAACTAGTTCAAATCCACTTTCAAACAACATTATATCACTTCACATGTAGTGTGAATACCTTATAATAACAAAATAATTCTAATTCCTTCCTCTTGTCCTTTGTACAATTGCTGTCATTCATTTCACATATATATCGACATATATGTGCATCTGTAATTGAATACATTATTGCTATTATTTTGAACAAACTGCTATCTGTTAGATCAATTAAGAATAAGAAAAATATTTTTATTATACTTTTACTTATTCTTTCTTTGATACTCTTCCTTTTTTATGTAGACCGAAGTTTCTGACTTATTATTTTTTCTTCTCTCTGAAGAACTTCTTTTAAGGTTTGCAAGGCAAGGCAGGCCTACTGGCAACAGATTCCGTCAAGGTTTTTTTTTGTTTGTTTGTTTGAGGAAATCTTTATTCTCTTCACTTTTAAAGGATAATTTCACAGGGAACAGAATTCTAGTCTCCTGAGGTTTCTCCTCTCAACACTTTATTTCAGTCCACTCTCTTCTTGTTTGCATAGTTTCTGAGGTAAAATTGGATGTAATTCTTATCTTTATTCCTCTGTAGATAAGGTGTTTTTTTTTTTTCTGGCTTTTTATCAGAATTTTTTCTTTAACTTTGATTTTCTCTAGTTTGAAAATGATATACTGAGGTGTAGTTTTATTGGCATTTCTCCTGCTTGGTGTTTTTTCTGAGCTTCCTGGATCTATGGTTGGGTTTCTGACATTAATTTTGGCAAATTCCCAGTAATCATTGTTTCAAATATTTCTTCTGTTTCTTCCTCTCATTATTCTCCTTCTGGTAATCTCATTATGCATACGTTATACTTTTTGTAGTTGTTCCACAGTCCTTGGATATTTTGCTTTCTTTTTTATAATCTTTATTTTCTTTGCTTTTCAGCTTTCTAGGATTCTATTGATAGATCCTCTAGCTGAGAGATACCTTCCTCAGCTTTGTCCTGTCTGCTAATAAGCCCCTCAGAGGCATTCTTCTCTTCTGTTAGTGTTTTTTTATTTCTAGCATTTCTTTTTGATTCTTTCATAGGATTTCCATCTCCCTGTTTACATTGCCCATCTGTTCTTGCATGTTGTGCACTTTATCCATTAGAGCCCTGAGCATATTAATCATGGTTATTTTAAATGCTCAGTCTGATAGTTCCAACAACCCTGTCATGTCTGGTTATGATGCTTGCTCAGTTTCTTCAAACTGTGTTTTTTGCCTTTTGTACACCTTGCAATTTTTTATTTTCTTGATAAGGGACATAATGTACTGGGTAAAAGGAAGTGCTGTAAATAGACCTTTAGTAACATGGTGTTAAGTTGTAGGGAAAGGAAATATTCTATAGTCCTGTGATCAGGTCTGAGTGTTTTAGTTAGACTGTACCTCGGGACTGTAAACTTCATAAGTGTTTCTCAGTTTTTCTCTCCCCTGAAGGTGAGACAGGATGGCTAGAGTGGGCTGGATTTGGGTAAATCCCTTACACAAGGCTCTCATTATACCCCAGGAGGTTGGGCTCCTGACCTCATTTGCACTGAGGGCAACCTTGTTAAGAAGAACAGAGTGCTCTGGAGTATTTCTAAATGGTTCATTTTCCACTCTCCCTGTGGGAATCTGGCTGAGCTCCTCTAGGAAAATCTTCCAATATTGTCAGGTCTCCCCTGTGACTGGGTGCCCCTGGAATTTTTAACTCTCACAGGTATCCACACTGAGGCTTCAGCAAGTCTTCAATTCCAGTTCAGGTTTTCCTACTCGGGCGCTAGTTGCCATGGTGATCTCTGCTCCCCTGAGGCATGGCTTCTTCACATGGTGTGCACCTCTGTGTGTCTCTAACCTTAGGGGCAGTGGTTTTTCCAGCATCTTCCCCTTATTGTTCAAGAGAGTTTGTGACTTTATCCTTTTTTAAAAAGTTATTTATTTTTTAAAATTTTTACTGGAGTAGAGTTGATTTACAAGGTTGTGTTAGTTTCTGCTATACAACAAAGTGAATCAGTTATACATATACATCTATCCACTCTTTTTTGGATTCTTTTCCCATATAGGTCATTACAGAGTATTGAGTAGAATGCCCTGTGTTATACAGTAGGTCCATGCTGGTTATCTATTTTATATATAGTATTGTGTATATGTCAGTCTTAATCTCCCAATTTAATCCCTCCCCATCTCACCCCCATCAATCGATGAAGATTTTTAACTGTTTTTAGGATGGAGTGGCAACTTCTAAGCTTCTTGCAAATGAAATTGGAAGTAGGATGCACAGCTTTAATTTTTAGAATATTACTTTACCCGTTATAATTTTCTAATACATATGTCTTTTCTTCTTACCTAGAAAAAAAAAGGCCTTGTCTTTTTTACTTCCCCACTTAAGGTAGACACTAGCCTATTAAAATCAGTGCTCTTCCGAGATGTGCCATTTACCTTTACAGCCAAGTCACAAAAATAGATATCTTAAGATCCAACATAATAATTGGAAGATGAAGCCTTCCAGAATGGGCAGCTGTGTTACAAATGCAGATTAAGTGTTTCAGCCCAAAGATCCTAATACCACTGACAATGATAATAGCCTGTGATACTGATTATGAATGCGTTAATTCATAAGTCAATGTATCATCACAATACTAATTAGCAGTGTGCCACTGTGTCCCAGTATATGGACAGATGCAGTCTGTGCATCTCTGCAAAGACCTAAAAACAGTATCCCTTAATCCTTGATGCCCTTCCTTGTGCACTCTAACATGTACAAAATAGAAGCCTTGAAAATTAGCATTATATATCTAAAATTTAGTGGTTGTCAAGGTGCAAATAAAATAAAATTATAAATATATTTCAAAGTTGACCTTAAAATGAATATTGGATATAAAAATGTTGCTCTGAGATAATGATTATGATGATGTAATTTTTTTTTCATTTATTTAATGGATTGAATCTTTTGCCACTATTTCTGGCTTCTGAAACCAGGAAGGGAGTATTTTTTCTCTTTACTGGCAATTAACTGAATGTATAATTTTGAATAATCATTTGTAATTATTTATTGGGCATGGTCCCATAATTTTCATCCAATTCCAAAAGCCTAGTATATGTGCTGTGCTTTTCAAGTTAGGTTAGAAGTAGAAGTGTTTATAATATGGGGATTGGCAATTATTCCACTTGAAATAGGACCAGAACTTCATTGTGCCATGCAGATGTCAGCAAAGCAAAATGCTCTCCTTATAAATTCGGCAGCATACCATTTTATAGAAGTGGTAGCAGTCATCTTCTGCCAAACCTATCTGCAGTGGTCAAGATAGAAAGTATGACTACAGAGTCATTAAAATGTAATTTCCTTTCTGTGTGTGAGATTCAGTAAATTCCATAACAAGGAAAATTATAACAACATTGTAGAGTTGTTAAGATATGATCTCTTGGATAAATCAGACCCAGTTTTTATCTTATCATCACTACTTTCTTTTAGAGTAAGCTTGGGTAAGTTACTGAATACTCTGATCTTTAGCTTCATTACCTGTAAATGGGGTCAGCAAAGTTTCTTTATAAGGAATCAGATAGTAAATATTTCAGGCTTTGCTGGCCATAAGGTCTCTGTTGCAACTACTCAACTTTGCATTGTAGAGCAAAATTACTCATAGACAGAATGCAAACAAATGGATGTTGCTCTGTTCCAATGAAATTTCATTTATGGGTATGCAATTTGAATTTCATGTAATTTTCACATGTCACAAAATATTATTCTTACTTTTATTATGTTTCAACCACTTAAAAATTTAAAAGCCATCCTTAGTTCATGGGCCACACAAAAACAGATGGCAGGCCAGACCCATGGGCCATAGTTTGCCAAATCCTGATCTATAAAATGGGAATAATTTTACTAGTTCCCTTATGGAATTCTGATGAAGAATAAGAGCGATAATGAAGGTAAAGTTCTTTGCACTATTTTGGCCTTTACAATTTTTATTCAAGTAAGTATGATTTGTAGAAACTAGTCATCCTGAGAGTTAATGTTTATTTTTCAACCCTGTTGTTACTCATAATGGTTTTGTGTACCTCTTTGAGAAGTGGCTTAAGAGCCTGCATTAGACCCTCCTACTTGCTGAGAACTTGGCAGCAGGAGCCAGCAGGAAGGAGAGCACAAATGCATCCGATGAAATCAAGTGGCTTAGCTTGGTAGCCAGCCGCTTGATGCTATAGTGCTTGGCTAATTCCAGGTTTCAGACAGGCCAGCAACAATGTTGAGGAAATCCAGTTTAGTGGGTTGAACAAGGTAGCAGGGGTCACACACATCAAGAAGTGTCCAAGTCAGTAAGTCATCAATACAAAGTTTCCTCATTATGAATACATTCAGAATTAGTCTAGTGAGCAGAGATTTACAGCAAGGATGCAAATCCAGTGGGAATCTACATGCTCAAAAATGAAGTATTAGACAAAGAGGACAGAGATTAATATTGGCTATGACGATACATATTTGAGTTTCCAGTGCTAAACAACGTACCCTCCCTGCCAAGTTTACAGCAGTAAAACTTATTCCACTGGTGGAGAATATTGGTCCTGATGGGTCAAGGTGAAGCATTATTGGTATTGATTGGTTCAGGAGAGATTGTAGGGATTTAACGTTAAAAATGTATAGGCCAAGCAGTACACTGTCATCGCACATATAATATCTCAGTAAATCTCTACTCAACTGTTCACAGTATGTACTACTCCCATTTTATAGAAAGTTAAGTGGTAGAGCCAGATATGGTCTATTTGAATCCAAATCCCATTCTCTGTTATAGCATTAAGGAGAGATTTTTTTTCTCCTCCTAAATGTCCCTGTTAACTCTCTCTCTTAAAGTTTTGATAACCTAGCAAAAAGTCGGCTAGCAGAACTGAGCTTGTTCAGTGGAAGAACCCAAGTTCTCTAGGATGAAGGCAGTGTTGTATTCAGACTCACATGGATTTTCTTGTTTTCTAACAAGCCATTCCCCTGCTTAGGAAACTTCTATTGTTGCAAAAACCATGGGATGTTACTTGCCAACTCCTACTTCTCTATAAATACGTAAAGTATTACAGTCAGTGGTAGCTTTCTCAGGAAGCTATTGAATCATGGCTTGGAGCCCTCTCCACAGTGGATGTGAAGAGGTGTTGGGAGCATGGCATACTGCCCAGCTTGGATAACACCCTCTGTCCCATGATGGTGTCCCTGGGGCTGAGACCAGTTCAATAGGCTGCCAACTTTACCTCCAATAATTAGATCTCTGCATGGTAGACCTTATCATGCATCCAGACGCCATATTTGACTTAAAGAAGAAGGAATCAGTTTAGAGTCTGTTCCACTGCTCCCTGCTCAGAAGTTACCGTGACGAGGCTTCATGGCTACATCACGTCCTATACACCAATGGCCTGGTGAGGGCTGGCATGAGGAGGAATCATGGTACAGGGAGGATGTGGCCAAGCTGAACTAGCAGCTGTTGCAGTTTTCTGATGCCTTGCCTCCAGGCAAGAAGTACTTTTGGAGCAGATGTGACATTACCAATAAAGAAATGGAGCACAGAGGAGACACTTTTGAATCAATAATTTTGAAAAACACACTCAACATTCCGTCAACCATGCCAGAGGAGCAATTAAATATTACCTTTCTATTCTCTTTTTAGAAAATTATATTATAAAATTGTTGTCATGGGAGGAGTCAGTCAAAGAAAATGCACTAAAAATTGTAGGATATAAAATATTAGACAGGTGTATCAGGTCGTTCATTAATAATACTGATGTGTTATTTTTCTGCATTTTGTGATATTTGTGGTATTTGGTAGGTTAACTTTTTTTTAATTTGTTGAGATTTCCTTTCTAATTCATAATAAATATGTACTTTTATCCCATATTTTTATTTATACTCATATAATCTTTTCCTTAAAGTGGGGGTCCCAAAATTGAATATGCTTCAGGTACCACAAAACCTGAATCAGCCAAGGGTGAGGTCCCTCTTTTGGCATGCAAGGCGCCCAGTCCAAGACTGCTTCTCTGATACATAGACATCATGTCTACTCTCTTTAATTTTTTCATCATAAATATTTTGTTTCTCACTCTGTGCATTGAGAGTGGTGTTTGTGTCAACTGCCCATGTATTCTTTTCCTTGGTCATAAATGACTCGGAAATGGGCAATGTTGAACTTGCATATGGAAAGCATTTTACTGCCTATGGCCATGGGCAAGCTGTGTGATCTCTCAATATCTACTTTTTAAGAATCTATAATATGAGTTGTATTGAGCATTAAATGAATTTATGCTGGAATAGTTTCTGGTTTACAGGAGAATTTCAGTGTTAGCCAATCTAGTGTTTATCAAACTTATTTTTATTGAACAGATCTATGAAAGGCACGGACTAGTTTGCTGTCTCATTCTTTAGAAATTTACATTGGTGACAAAACCTTCCTACTGGGGGTAACTTAACAGATGAAAACAATAAGACAATAAAAATAAGATGGAATTGTGTTTGATGAAAGTGAAATGTGTTCCTTGAGTCTCGTGTGGCACTAAAGTGGTCCATCCACTGGTTCTGAAGGCAACCCCACCGTTTACCCAGGAAAGTACTAAATATATAGGATTCAGACTCAACTTCATGGAATGTTTATCCTTCCATGGTGTCTACTTTGACAGGGTTCCCACAAAACAAAGTTCCATATATGGATGCATGAGCTTCACTGTGTCTAAAACTAAATCAGACTCAACCCATAGACATCTACTTGGTTCTGCTCAGTGCCTTTGATTAGAAGGCAGGAGGAGTTGGTGTTCATTCTGCCAGGCACATCTTAGTCATAAGATGACACAATAAAACTATCAGCCTGACAAACATCTTCTAAGAATGAATGCAAGTAATTTTGAGTTCCTGGGAAAAAAACTATCTTTTAAATTCAAGAAATCCTTAAATCTAACTTTCTTCCTATGCTTTGTTAAAGTAGAGCTTGAAATATAAAAGAACAAAGAAGCTCAGCCCTGCATTATATACAGAAGAAGTAATGTTCAATTTTATTTTGTTTAAAATTATATGTCTGAATTAATACTTAATGATTTAAAAACCACATTCTTTTCGAGTGGTTGAATAAAACTCTCACACTTGCATTTGTACAAAATAAATATCTCAGAACTAGTGTTATATCACTAGTGCATATCGCATGTTTGAATGACTTTTTTCTGTAGTGCATAACTAGTTGTTAAAAATATATTTTAGTATATTGAATTAACATATCAATTTCTTTTAGAAGTTGCATATCTTCCAGTAGTTACATAATTTGCCACACAATTTTTCCAGTAAATTGAAAAATATAAAAAGACAATTTTCTTTTTTTTTTTATTTTTTATTTATTTGGCTGCGTTGTGTCTCAGTTATGGCATGCAGGATCTTTTCATTGTGGTGCACGGGTTTCTCTAGTTGTGGCGTGCAGGCACCAGAGTGTGCAGGCTCAGTAGTTGTGGCTCACAGGCTCTCTAGTTGTGACACTTGGACTCTAGAGCGCACAGGCTCGGTAGTTGCGGAGCATGGACTTAGTTGCCCCGTGACATGAGATCTTAGTTCCCCAACCAGGGATTGAACCTGCGTTCCTTGCACTGGAAGGCAGATTCTTAACCACTGGACCACTGAGGAACTCCCCAGTTTTCATATTTTAATGGCTTAGAAGAATGTACACATATAACAAACAAATAAACAAAACACAAGAAAACCAAACCAGTATCCAACTGTTGAAGAACATTGAAAATGTTTTACTCTTGGGCATTTTCACATTTATTTTTACAAAAAGCAATTCAATTTTCAAAGATATAGATAACTATTTCTTTGAAATATGGAATAAAGTTATAATACATTATTTAAAATATTTTTTATAATTTCTTTCTCTACATAGTTTGCATTTGATATTCATAATTAGGTCTCTAAGAATCATTCAGGGAAATTATCTCACCTAAGGTAATTTTTAAAATTTAATAAATCTGCAATTCTCAAACTATGGTATGACTCAAAAGAGAGAGATCTCCAGGTGGTTCTTATACAACTAAATTTTTTTTAAATAGATCTTTTTTATAGTATAATTGCTTCACAATACTGTGTTAGTTTCTGTTGCACAAAAAAGTGAATCAGCCATATGCATGCACATGTCCCCATAGCCCCTCCCTCTTGAGCTTCCCTCCCATCCTCCCTATCCCACCCCTCTAGGTCATCACAAAGCACTGAGCCAATCTCCTTGTGCTATGCTGCTGCTTCCTACCAGCCAACTATTTTACGCTCAGTAGTATATATATGTCGATGCTACTCTCACTTCGCCCCAGCTTCCACCTCTCACTCCATGTCCTCAAGTCCATTCTCTATGTCTACCTCTTTATTACTGCCCTGCAACAAGGTTCATCAGTACCATTTTTTTTTTTTAGATTCCATATATATGCGTTAGTATATGGTATTTGTTTTTCTCTTTCTGACTTACTTCACTTTGTATGACAGACTCTAAGTCCATCCACCTCACTACAAATAACTCAATTTCATTTCTTTTTATGGCTGAGTAATAGTCCACTGTATGTATGTGCCACATCTTCTTTATCCATTCATCTGTTGATGGGCATTTAGGTTGCTTCCATGTCCTGGCTATTGTAAATAGAGCTGCAATGAACATTGTGATACATGACTCTTTCTGAATTATGGTTTTCTCGGGTTATATGACCAGTAGTGGGATTGCTGGTCATATGGCAGTTCTATTTTTCTCTTTTTAAGGAACCTCCATACTGTTATCCATAGTGGTTGTGTCAATTTACATTCCCACAAATAGTGCAGGAGTGTTCCCCTTTTCACCACACACTTTCCAGCATTTATTGTTTCTAGATTTTTTGATAATGGCCATTCTAACCGGCATGAGGTAATACCTCATTGTAGTTTTGATTTGCATTTCCCTAATAATTAATGATGTTCAGCATCTTTTCATGTGCCTTATGGCCACCTGAATGTCCTCCTTGGTGAAATGTCTATTTAGGTCTTGCACCCATTTTTTAAATGGATTGTTTGTTTTTTTGATATTGAGCTCCATGAGCTGTTTGTATATTTTGGAGATAAATCCTTTGTTGTTTCATTTGCAAATATTTTCTCCCATTCTGAGGGTTGTCTTTTTGTCTTGTTTATGGTTTTCTTTGCTGTGCAAAAGGTTTTAAGTTTAATTAAGTCCCATTTGTTTATTTTTGTTTTTATTTCCATTACTCTAGAAGGTGGGTCAAAAAAAATCTTGCTGTGGTTTATGTCAAAGAGTGTTTTTCCTCTAAGAGTTTGATAGTGTCTGGCCTTACAATTAAGTCTTTAATCCATTTGGAGCTTATTTTTCTGTATGGTGTTAGGGAGTGTTCTAATTTCATTGTTTTACATGTAGCTGTCCAGTTTTCCCAGCACCACTTATTGAAGAGGCTGCCTTTTCTCCATTGTATGTTCTTGTCTCCTTTGTCATAAATTAGGTGCCGATATGTGCGTGGGTTTATCTCTGGGCATTCTATCCTGTACCATTGATCTATATTTCTGTTTTTGTGCCAGTACCATACTGTCTTGATTACTGTAGCTTTGTGTTATAGTTTGAAGTCGGGGAGCCTGATTCCTCCAATTCTGTTTTTCTTTCTCAAGATTGCTTTTGCTATTTGGGGGCTTTTGTGTCTCCATACGAATTGTAAAATTTTTTGTTCTACTTCTGTGAAGAATGCCATTGGTAGTTTGATGAGGATTGCATTGTATCTGTAGATTGCTTTGGGTAGTATAGTCATCTTCACAATATTGATTCTTCCAATCCAAGATCATCATATATTTCTCCATCTGTTTATGTCATCTTTGATTTCTTTCATCAGTGTTTTGCAGTTTTCTGAGTACAAGTCTTTCAACTCCTTTGGTAGGTTTATTCCTAGGTATTTTATTCTTTTTGTTGCAATGGTAAATGGGAGTGTTTCCTTAAAAGTGTTTCCTCTTTCTGATTTTTTATTGTTCGTGTATAGGAATGCCAGAGATTTCTGTGCATTAATTTTGTATCCTGAAACCTTACCAAATTCATTCATTAGTTCTAGTAGTTTTCTGTT